>NC_041387.1:315262454-315362388 GCF_002162155.2 Triticum dicoccoides | reverse complement strand
TCTCCCCTGCTTACGTCGCCGTAGACCGTGCCCCTGCCCTCGCTTGAGCTGCCCGCCGTTCTGCTCCTGCCCGGAGCGCTCGCACCTGCTGTGTGCCCGCGCGCCTTGCCGCGGCCTCGTCCCCTGGCTGCGCTCAGCGCTCCCTGCCGGCACCCGTCCGGGCGGCCCCACTCCGGCGTCGTCTCCGGCTGCCGCGCGCACCACCGCGGCCTCGCCCCGCTCCGGCCATGGCCACGCCGTGGCCACCGGCCTCCCCTGTTCCCGTACCCTCCCGGGTCCGCCTGCACCTGGGCGTGCGCCCGTTCGGGTCGTGCATTGCGCCCGCAACCACTAGCGACCAGACCCGTTATGGCCCCTGGGGCCAATGACAGATGGGCCCCATGCCCATAACGTTTTATAAAAAAAAGGAATTAAAAAATAAAAATAATAAATAAAAAATGATTTAATAAAATTAATTAATTAATTAATTATCTAATGAATTAATTAAGTTAATTAATCTGGTTTAATTAATTTAATTAACTAGTTAGGTTAATTAAATAGTAATTAAATTAACTAATCTGTAATTAACCTAAACAGAGAATGACAGGTGGGTCCCACTGGACCCACATGTCAGGTTGACCAAGTCAACTCTATTGACTGCTGACGTCAGCATGACATCATGCTGACGTCATAAATCCATTTTTCGAATTAATTAAATAATTAATTAAATTCCAGAAATTAATAAAATCTTTAGAAAATCATATCTTTTAATCCGTAACTCGGATTAAAATATTTTCAACATGGAAGTTGCTCAGAACGACGAGACGAATCCGGATACGCAGTCCGTTCGTCCGCCACACACCCCTAACCTATTGAACTCACAACTTTCCCCCTCCGGCTCCTCTGCCCGAAAACGCGAAACACCGGGAATACTTTCCCGAATGTTTCCCCCCCTTAACCGGTACCACCTCATACCACGTTAGGGCACACCTAGCACCGCTCATTGTCACGTCACGCATCGTCGTGTTTATGTTTGCATTGTATTCATTGTTTCTTCCCCCTCTTATCTCCGGTAGACTACGAGACTGACGCTGATGCCACCGAGTACGACTACGTCACCGACGACCCCCTCCTTGTCTGAGCAACCAGGCAAGCCCCCCCCTTGATCACCAGATATCGCCTATTCTATTCTATACTGCTTGCATTAGAGTAGTGTAGCATGTTACTGCTTTCCGTTAATCCTATTCTGATGCATAGCCTGTCATTGCTGTTACAGTCATTGATACCTTACCCGCAATCCTAAATGCTTAGTATAGGATGCTAGTGTTCCATCAGTGACCCTACACTCTTGTCCGTCTGCCATGCCATACTACTGGGCTGTGATCACTTTGGGAGGTGATCACGGGCATATACTATATACTTTACACTGTTACATTACTGGTGATACTGTTTGGAGATGGGGGCTGAAGGGGCAGGTGGCTCCATCCAGGTAGTGGTGGGCCTGAGTTCCCGACGGCCCCCGACTGTTACTTTGTGGCGGAGCGACAGGGCAGGTTGAGACCACCTAGGAGACAGGTGGGCCTGGCCTTGTTCGGCATTCGCGGATACTTAACACGCTTAACGAGATCTTGGTATTTGATCTGAGTTTGGCTACTGGCCTATACGCACTAACCATCTACGCGGGAGTAGTTATGGGTATCCCGGCGTCGTGGTATCAGCCGAAGCACTTCAGACATCAGCGACGGAGCGCCGCGCGCCGGATTGGAACGTAAGCCTGCTCTTGTATTAAGGGGGCTAGTTCTGCTTCCGGCCGCCCTCGCAACGTGCAGGTGTGCTATGGGCGATGGGCCCAGACCCCTGTGCGCTTAGGTTTAGACCGGCGTGCTGGCCTCTCTGTTTTGCCTAGGTGGGGCTGCGACGTGTTGATCTTCCACGGCCGGGCATGACCCAGGAAAGTGTGTCCGGCTAAATGGGATCAAGCGTGTTGGGTTATGTGGTGCACCCCTGCAGGGAAGTTAATCTATTCGAATAGCCGTGATCTTCGGTAACAGGACGACTTGGAGTTGTACCTTGACCTTATGACAACTAGAACCGGATACTTAATAAAACACACCCTTCCAAGTTCCACAGACAACCCGGTGATCGCTTTTCTACAGGGCGACGAGGAGAGGATCGCCGGGTAGGATTATGCTATGCGATGCTTCTTGGAGTTGCTACTTGGAGATGCTACTTGGAGGACTTCAATCTACTCTCTTCTACATGCTGCAAGACGGAGGCTGCCAGAAGCGTAGTCTTCGACAGGATTAGCTATCCCCCTTTTATTCTGGCATTCTGCAGTTCAGTCCACCGATATGGCCCTTTACACATATCCCCATGCATATGTAGTGTAGCTCCTTGCTTGCGAGTACTTTGGATGAGTACTCACGGTTGCTTTTCTCCCTCTTTTCTCCCTTTCCCTTCTACCTGGTTGTCGCAACCAGATGCTGGAGCCCTGGAGCCAGACGCCACCGTCGACGACGACTACTACCCCGGAGGTGCCTACTACTACGTGCAGCCCGCTGACGATGACCAGGGGTAGTTTAGGAGGATCCCAGGCAGGAGGCCTGTGCCTCTTTCGATCTGTATCCCAGTTTGTGCTAGCCTTCTTAAGGCAAACTTGTTTAACTTATGTCTGTACTCAGATATTGTTGCTTCCGCTGACTCGTCTATGATCGAGCACTTGTATTCGAGCCCTCGAGGCCCCTGGCTTGTATTATGATGCTTGTATGACTTATTTTATTTTTAGAGTTGTGTTGTGATATCTTCCCGTGAGTCCCTGATCTTGATCGTACACGTTTGCGTGTATGATTAGTGTACGATTGAATCGGGGGCGTCACAGTGTCCAAAATGCAACATATGGCAAGCGCCGGCTGCTCGCATGCGCTGCATTTTAGCGCCCTGCTGGAGCTACGTGTGTGCTCTGCATTTTAGAGCAGCCGTTGGAGCAAGTGCTGGCCGCCGCGTCAAAACGGGCGAATGGCGTGCTGCAAACTAATTTTTAGCGCGCCGCGCCTTGGGAGGCTGTTGGAGATCCTCTTAGCAACGGCAATCGTGCAAGCGCTAATCAATACATGAACCGCCGCACGCCGCACCTCGCACCTGCACCCGCCCATTTCCATCCCCGCGTGTGCCACTCTACCGACGCCCGAGCGCCGCACTAGAGCCTCCCAGCGCAACTGTGAGCCGCGTGTGCCGCAAGAGCCCAATTACCAGGAGCTACCCGCCATCGACCACGCGGGCTGCTTCACTACCAACCGGCGCCACTTCACCGGACTGAGGCGCCGCCCCTCGATCGCGGCCCCACCAGCCGGAGCCCAATCACCGGGAGCGCTGCGCTACCGCAGCCCCGACTGTCGACGGAAGCACGCCGCAGATAGGACAGAAGTGTTGCTGCCACCATTGTTGCCCCAAGGTGGTGGTTCCGACGAGGAGCACTAGATGTGAGCGGACCTCCACATCCGGGAAGATGGGAGTGGATCCCGTGCTCCTGCCGAGGAAGTTGGACGGCGCCATGAGCGGTTGCCTCCAGTGGTAGTGGCTCCCCTCCATGGCGTCCATGAGCGACCGAAAATGTCGTACAGAAGCATGGTTCAGCGAAACCTACGCTCGACACCATTGATTTCTAGACACTATTCATGAGGATTCATGCATGGTTGATTAAAAAATGCAGTTGTCATGCATGTCTATTCATGAGGATCCATGCATGATTGATTAAAAAATACAGTTGGCATGAATGTCATAGATCCACATGTAGTAGGAGGTTAAATCGTATGGCATAGACCATAGCGTGACGTCCGAATAATTAGGCTATAGTGATCCCCCGTAAATGATGCCACGTCACCTCGGTTACTATTGTTAATCTCAAGTTAGTTCAAAACTGGTTCAAATCTAAATTTGAATTAAAGTCAAACAATAAAAGTTTTCAAAAATAAAAACTAAAATGTTTGGGTTGTGCCAAATAATGCGTAAGTAATTATGGTGAAGAAACTACACTTTCATAAAGAATTCATACACTAAAATAATTAAAACAGTAGTGAAAACAATTAAACAAATGCCTATTGAAATTTATGAAATATTAAAACTATTTTATTATGGGTTAAGAATTAGTCTATAAATACAAATTTAGGTACTTGTGGTAATTTTTTATAAAACTAGAAGTAAAAGAAACTAGAAATAAAATAGAAAACTAAATAAGAAAAAGGAGAAGACAAAACGGTAAAAAAAAGGCAAAGCCCCCTCTCCCTGCGCAGAATGGCCCAACTGGCCATCCAGGCCACCAGGAGGCCCACCCCATCCCCCTTTATTCCCCCGAAACCCTACCCCCTCCCCCAGTCGCCCTACTCCCCCCACTCACCCACGTCTCTTCCCCCTCTCCTCTCGATCCCATCTGGATCGGGGAGGGGCTTGACCGCGCCGTGCCGACCGTGTCGCCCACCGACCTCGCCGCCGCCTGGACCTCGTCGGAACGCTCCCTCACCGGACCGCCTCCCCGTCTCCGTCGCGCATCCTCGACATCCTCCTCGACCCCCACTCCCCCGTGCCCTGCAACCCCTCATGAGGCCCCATCCTCCTCTACCTCGCTCCCGCCGTGCAACGGGCGCGCTCACGGCTGCTGCCTCGTCCTGCGCACGCGCACGCCCACGTCGTTCCACACGCACTCGCTGCCCCCAGTCGCTGTTTCCATTGCTTACCGGCGCCTCACCCTTGGGCACCCCGTCCGTGCCAGCGCCTCCCGCTGCGCGCGCGCTGGCCCATCTGGTCACGCCCTTCCCCTCACCCTGCTCCCACAGCCTCCTGCGGCCGCCGACGCCGTCCGCGCTAGTCGCCCGTCCCGTCGCACCCGCGCCACTGGCCGCCGTCGCTCCGGCCAGCCAGTGCCCGGCTCCGCCAGGCCCCGCCGCGCCGCTGCTGCAGCCGCAGCCACGACGCCTGTCACCGCCCACTCTGCCGTGCCGCCTCCCACTTCCCCCTGCTTCTCCTACACCGGCCTTCACGCGCCCGTCCTCCTCCGCAGCTGCTCGTCGGTCGCCGCTCCGGCCGCCTGGCCGGCGCCGTTGCCTCTGGCCTCCCCCTGCTCCCGGCCGGGTCCGTTCGCCCCTGGGTGTGCGCCCTCTCGGGCTACGGCTTCGCCCGCACCTGCCTACCCGTATGCCCACTAAGGCCCTTGTGCCAATGACATGTGGGGCCCAGACCCTGGAACATTTCAAAAAATAATTAATTAGTTAATTAAATTAATTAACTTAATTAATATTGATTAGTTAACTAATTAAACCTAATTAATCTACTAATAAAACTAACTAATGTTGATTAGTTATCAGTCATTGACACTGGGCCCCCCTGTCAGTTTGACCCAGTCAACGGTGAGAGTTGACCGTTGACGTCATGCTGATGCAATATATAAATTTGAATTAAAATAATTTCAGAAATTGAATTAAAACTTTGAAAATTAATGTAAAATAAACCATAGCTCGGATGAAAAGACTTTGTACATGAAAGTTGCTCAGAACGACGAGACGCAACCGAATTCGCGGTCCGTTGGTCAGCCACACGTCCCTAGCATAGCAAACGTGCAACATTTCACCTCCGGTTCATCTGTTCGAAAATGTGAAACACCGAGGATACTTTCCCGGATGTTTCCCCCCTTCGCCGGTATCACCTACTACTGCATTAGGTCACCCCTAGCACCATTTATTGCCTTGTTATGTTTTGTGATGCTGTGTTCGCTCCGTATTTATTGTTTCTTCCCCCTCTTCTCTGGTAGACTACGAGACTGACACCGCTGCTGCCCGGGTCGACTACGGAGTTGACGACCCCTCCTTCTTGCCAGAGCAACCAGGCAAGCCCCCCCTTGATCACCAGATATCGCCCATTCCTTCCCTCTACTGCTTGCATTAGAGTAGTGTAGCATGTTACTATTTTTGGTTGATCCTGTTCTGTTGCATAGCCTATCATTGTTGCTACAATTGTTGATACCTTATCTACAATCCTAAATGCTTAGTATAGGATGCATGTTTACTATTAGTGGCCATACATTCTTGTCTGTTTGCCATGCTATACTATTGGGCCGTGATCACTCGGGAGGTGATCACGGGTATATACTATACATACATTCATACTGTTCAGGTGGTGACTAAAGTCGGGTCAGCTCGTAGAGTACCCGCGAGTGATTCCCGGATTGGGGGCTGAAAGGACATTTGTCCCGACGAACCTTTTTGTGGATCTTTGTGGCGGAGCGACATGGCAGGTTGAGACCACCTAGGTGAGAGGTGGGCCTAGCCCTGGTCAGCGTCCGCGATTACTTCAAAATAACATGCTTAACGAGATCTTGGTATTTTATCTGAGTTTGGGCACTGGCCTATACGCACTAACCAACTACGCGGGAACAGTTATGGGCACTCGACATCGTGGTATCAGCCGAAGCCTTCTTGACGTCAGCGACTGAGCGGGGCGCGCCGGATTGGACTGGAACGCCTGCTCTTGTATTAGGGAGGCTAGGTCTGCTTCCGACTGCCCACGCAACATGTAGGTGTGCAATGGGCGATGGGCCAAGACCCCTGCATGCTTAGGATTTAGACCGGCATGGTGACCTCTCTGTTGTGCCTAGGTAGGGTTGTGACGTGTTGATCTTCCGAGGCCGGGCATGACCCAGGAATGTGCGTTCGGCCAGAGGGATCGAGCATGTTGGGAAATGTGGTGCACCCCTGCAGGGAAGTTTATCTATTCGAATAGCCGCGTCTCTCGGTAAGAGGACAACCTGGAGTTGTACCTTGACCTTATGACAACTAGAACCGGATAATTAATAAGACACACCCAGACAAGTTCCAGAAACATCCCGGTGATCGCTTTCCCATAGGGCAACAAGGGGAGGATCGCTGGGTAGGATTATGCTATGCGATGATACTTGGTGAACTTACCATCTACTCGCTTCTACATGCTGCAAGATGGAGGCTGCCAGAAGCGTAGTCTTCGATAGGACTAGCTATCCTCCTCTTATTCTGGCATTCTGTAGTTCAGTCCGTTGACATTACCTCTTTACACATATACCCATGCATATGTAGTGTAGATCCATGCTTGCGAGTACTTTGGATGAGTACTCACGGTTGGTTTGCTCCCCCTTTCTCTTTTTTTTCCATTTCTTCTCGGATGTCGCAACCAATTGCTGGAGCCCAAGAGCCAGACGCCACCGTCGACGACGAACCCTACTACACTGAGGGTCCCTACTACTACATTCAGACCGCCAACGACCAGGAGTAGTTTAGGACGATCCCAGGCAGGAGGCCTGCGCCTCTTTCGATCTGTATCCAAGTTTGTGTTAGCCATCTTATGGCAACTTGTTTAACTTATGTTTGTGCTCAGTTATTGTTGCTTTCACTGACTCATTTATGTTCGAGCACTTGTATTCGAGCCCTCGAGGCCCCTGGCTTGTAATATGATGCTTGTATGACTTATTTTACTTTTAGAGTTGTGTTGTGATATCTTCCCGTGAGTCCCTGATCTTGATCGTACATATTTGCTTGCAATATTAGTGTACGATTGAATCGGGGGCGTAACAAGTTGGTATAAGAGTCGACTGCCTGTAGGAACCCCCCTTCCACACTCCCTGGCTGAAGTCAAGTCTAGTCACTACAAAACTTTTACTAACATGGTTGTGTGTCTTACGGGCTCACGTCGCCATTGGGTGGTATTAGGATCTTTTACTCCTCATCTATACTCTGGGACTCTGATTTCTCTTCTATTTCGGGTTAAATGATTTTGCTAACTCTAAACTTTAGGTTCTCGTAAATACTTCCTCCCGGAGAGCCATCATTTCAGATGATCACCGGCTGCACCAAAAGATTTTGAAGATACTCTCCGCTATTCTCTTGAGACTTTGTGCCGTTGCTTTTGCAATTCCCTACCACCAAAATATCCCTATGGATAAATACATACACCTGTAGTTCTTACTTTTATTCCCAGTTGATCTTGCTATTACGATATACCCCAAAATTCTCTCTATTGCTCCGAGAAAACTTTGTGCCTACTGCCTTGCAATTCTAACCCACGTGAATACCCCTATGGATAAATTCTTGCACCTATCGAGTATCCGCTCATCCCCAGTTGATTCATGTATTTCAGAATAGTCTTTGAAATACCATTCGTTCTTTTGAAAATGCTTAACAACCTAATGCTCTTGAAATTCTTGCTTGCTAGCATTTTGGTTAATCCCATACGTCTCATAATCTTATTGGCATCCCTTGTCATTATTGCTTTGAGTCCGTTGATTCAATATGTTGTGAATGCTGGCAATCCTCTGTCCTAGAATTCATCCTTCTAGCTCAGACGTCATTTGGATATGAGCTGGTTCTTGACCAATCAATACCTTGATTGGTTGTGCTTCTAAGTCTATTGAACTTATTCATTTTCGATCAAAACATTTTCTTTTGATCCCTTGATTGGAAATCATAAATTCCTTTGCAATTGAGCTTTGAATTAGTCAGTTGTTCTATAATCGGATCTCCTTGTATTCTTTCTTCCTCTGGCTGTCTGTCGATGCTCATATCAGCTCCGCTATGAACCATCAAATCCTTTGTTGAATTATCATCCGATAGTGTCCTTCATATACAAAAACCTTGAGAAGTTCTTTCCCCAATACATAATGCCTTTGGTAAAGTATCCTCTGCTTTGACAACCATGCTCTACTTTTGAGCTTGGGTTAGTTACTCCTAAAAATTTTATGGTATATGTTCCTAAGATGCTCCGATGGGTTGAACCTATGCCTTTCCTAATCTGTGTGAACCCGAAAGATTTCATGGGTTGTAATCATCTGGTATTTCACCAGGTAAAACTTTCAACATTAATGCCATTCACGAAATGAGAAGTGAATGGAAGGTTATACATTGAAGAAGTGGGAGTCGACCTTGAACCTTGTGTTCATGCCCATGGACACGATGTAGATCCTATCATATAAGCTTCTTTTAATAATAACTATTTCCTTGATATAATATCATCTAGTATCTGTGAATTAATCCTTTGCAATCGTGGTTCCAATCATATTTTCTCCTTGATTCCATTTCTCAAGCAAGTGAAAACACTTGCCTTCTACATATCAATACGCCGTCCCGACCTCTATTTTGATCTACGCTCGAGTATTACCCCTAGTATCTCAAGGATATCAACCCATTGCACTACATCTGATGAATTTCTGATGAAGTAGTACCTTTCTCTAACATAGTCACTCCATGGGTTCTGGGTTGTCGTCAACCGAGAAGACCGATTAGAGAAGTTTAATACTCCCTCATGTCATTCCTTGCCTGATCGGCTACACCATTATCGTGCTAATTTTAAATGTGCTGCCTGGTCCTTCCCGGAGCACAAATTCCGACAATGAGCTAATCTTACGTCGATCTTCCTCGTCATATCATTTCTGCTTGAATAGCAAATTTGCTTTCGAGTTTGTGTCGTACCCATGGTTCCAGTAACCTTTTGCTTCACCATTCCCTTGGTGTGATGTCGTCGCTGATCGATTACATCTTCTTGAAACCTCTCGATAAATGTGTCGCGATCATCGTCAACATTTTCACTTCTTCCGAGACATACATTGAGTTCTTGATGAGAAATTCCTTGCTTGCCCCCTCGATGGTTTGTGTTAACACCAACAACATTCTTGATTTCGCTCCTGTCGGATGTAGAGTTTCGGAAGACCCTTAAGGTTCGAACTCTGGGGTGCGCACGAAGATCTTCCTCCTACCACTCCACGTCCGATCGCCTCACGAGAATCTAAGCTAAAACGATGAACAACACGAGGGACACAAGATTTATACTGGTTCGGGCCACTGTTGTGGTGTAATACCCTACTCCAGTGTGTGCTGTGGTGGATTGCCTCAGGGGCTGATGATGAACAGTACAAAGGATGAACAGCCTCGCGAGAGGTGTTCTTGAGCTGGTGCGATGAACTGCTTGGGTGAGTTTGATCGCCTCTTGGATGCTGATCAGATGCCCCCCTACAGGGGTGGCTATCCCTATATATAGAGAAGCCCTGGTCCTCTTCCCAAATATTGAGCGGGAAGGGCGCCAACACCGGCCATTTTGAAGGGGAACATCTAGTACAAGTTATCCTGAGTAAAGTTGGTGTTCGGCTGCCAAAAGCACTGGAGATGACGCCGTCCTAGGCTCCACGGTGACCTCCATCTTACCGCTCTGCTGGTGTTGGTCTCATTGCACTGAAATGGCTACCTTTGCCTGATGCCTCGGTACTCCACGCCCATGCTTGCCCCCTTTGCACCAAAGAGGAAACAAGGACAGTGCGCAGGCCGGCGCCCGCCTGGTCTCGATCGTCATGGCTTGCGTCACGAGCACCTCGCAAGGTACCCTGCCTTGATCTCTCCGCCTCCTCGCGAGCCTGCCTGGCGAGGCCGTTCCTGAGGAAGTCTTGTGTCGTCCGCCCCGCGAGGCTTGGCCCCTCGCGAGGGTCTCGAGTCTTGCGCTGATGAAGATGGGCCGTACTGGGCCACCACTTGAGCCACGCCGCAGGCCGCAGGCAGGCAAGTCTGGGGACCCCCGTTCCTAGAACGCCTACAGTAGCCCCCGGGCCCAAGGCGCGCTCGGACTTGGCTTAGCGGAGAAGCGAAGGGGCAAGTGCGGAGCGCCGCGGGCCCCATCAGCCTGCGGCCTTGGGCGTCGCGTGGCGGTTGATCGGACGTGGGCGTCTCCGCTTCCCCATGCTACCTCGGCAACTGCTCGACTTGACAAGTCCCTGCATGCAAAAATGGGTCATGATTACCTAAGATCGTGGAGGCCGACGGTTGGCCTCCTCCGGCTATAAAGGCGGGAGAGCGCTAGCCCCCGCTGTGCATCTTCCTCCCCGCTTCCTTCTTTCCCCCCATCTCAGCTGCTCACCGTCTTGCATGGCGCCACCGAAGAGGTTCTCGGCCGCGGAGAAGGGAAAGGCTCGTCAAGAAGGGCCTGACTCTCCCCCGCCCAAGCGCAGCCGGGGTCGTCCCCGCAAGCATCCTGCATCTCCCGCAGTGGCTCCCCGCGGTCGCAGCTGTGATCTCCTGCGCGGCGACGGGCTCCTGGTGGGTGAGGGAAGGCGCGTCGTGGATGCGCAACCTCGCAGGCCGCGCTTCCACTCGGCGGAGGTGCTGCCGGAGTTCGTCGTGTGGTCAGTGGACCCAACCGGCAGCTGGCTCCAGCTTCCCTGCTTTTTTGCAGGTGAACTCCTGGCTAGCGCTCCTGGCGGCCTCTGGCTTCAAGCGGACGGTTGCTGCAGCAGGGCCTCATGGGCCTCACTAGAGATCTCCATCACCGGGAACGTGGCCCTGACCCGCGGCTGGCAAACATTTGCCCGCACGCGTAGCCTGAGCCGGCGATGCACCCTGCATTTCAAGTTCGACGGTGATGCCACCCTCTATGTGAGGGTGTTCGGAGAAGAAGGCCGCTGCGTTGGGTGCTGCCCCGAAGACGATGATGGCGGTCGGGTGCCTAGCCTCGGCGATGGTCGAGATGAAGATGAGGGCGGGCGCGTGGCCGGTGGTGTTCGCAGCTCGCCAAGCCTTGGCGGCTCCCCTTCGAACGGCAGCTCCTCCAGCAGTGGCCGCGACCAGCCTCCGCGCCGTCGCGCTTGCCTTGAGGGAGGTAGCAGGTCAGCCCGCCGTCGCGCCTCGGTGAAGCATGAGGAGGGATCTGACTGAGCTCCGGAGGCAGTACGAGCCCTCGCTATGAGTCGGTGCCGAGCAAGCTGCACCTATTTTGTTTTCCTCCCTTTCCTACGCAAAGAGAGAGTAGTGTAGGGCCCCGCAGGGGCGTGCTGGTCTATTACCATTAACTATTATGCTATTTTCGTTATTCCCGTGCTGCGTTTTGGCGTCGCGTGCTCGCGTGTAGGAATTACTTAGCTCAGGGGGACTTGCCGCAGTTTTCGCTTCTCGAGGCTGAGGCCTCGTTGTGCGCTTTGTGTCCTGCAAGGATTAGTCAGGAGAGGTAACTTCCGGTCTCGGTTGTGAGGGCAATCAGATCAGGTCCTATGTTCGCATCGTGATGCCCGTGGGGCACGGACCGGGAAGAGTGCTCCCACGACGAACTTGGATAGGAAAGCCTCACAAGACTGGGTCAGAAAATACTCGCAAGGGCACCCGGGTAGCCCCCTCGCGAGACTTGCAGAGAGAAAACGAGTCAAGTAGGCGACAAAGACAAAGAGTCATAGGTTGGGACGGCAACAACACTAAAAGAAACTCCAATAAAACTTCAAAATAGGGACGAACAAGCCAACTATAGAGAGCAAATGAAAAAGCCGCATCCGACACCTAATCTAGTCTTCGGCGTCTTCTCACCAGCGCGGAGCTAAGTGCTGCCACTGGGCGTGGGCGGGAGCCCCGAGGCCCGAGGTCGGCTCTCCGGAGACTCCGGGGCATGTACAGCCCCAACTCATTATTACGTGAGAGTGTCACGGGCGGCGAGCTTCACAGGCATTGGCCTTCTTCACAAGCTCCAGGCCTTTCTCGTGGCGATGAGCTTCATAGGCGTTGGCCTTCTTCACAGGCACCGGGCCTTTCTTGGTTCGTCTAGCTTCACAGGCGCCAGGCCTTCTTTACAGGCGTTGGGCCTTTCTTCAAGGGTAGAACTTCCGGAGGTGCTGGATGTTCCACGCGTTTGGGATGGGCACCCCGTCCCGAGTCTCCAAGCGTGTGGCGCCAGTCCTGGAGACATGAACAACCTTGAACGGGCCCTCCCACATGGGTGAGAGCTTGTGTAGCTCTTCCCTGGAGAGCACCCGTCTGAGCACGAGGTCACCTACCTCGAGGTCCTGGGGCGAATGTCGCGGCAGTGGTACCGCCGTAGTGCCTGCTGGTATCTTGCAGCCCGAAGCGCAGCCTCCCGACGGCGTAACTCTCCTAGCATGAGGTCCACCCCCCTCATGGCGTCCTGCTATGCTTCACCGAAATCCAAGACCCACGTGGAGCGATGCCTGACCTCGTGAGGAAGGACCGCCTCAGCATCGTAGATGAGGAAGAACGGGGTTTCGCCGGTCGACTTGGTAGCGGTTGTGCAAATAGACCATAACACGGACTGAAGCTTGTCGTGCCAGCCCCTGCCGCAGACCTCCAGCTTCTTCTTGAAGGTCCGGGTTTTGAGGCCTTTCAGGACCTCCGTGTTGGCGCGTTCAGCTTGGTCGTTGCTCCGAGGGTGTGCCACCGAGGCATAGCATATGCGTGTTCCAAGGTTAGCACAGTATGTTTTGAAGAGATTACTAGTGAACTGCGAACCGTTGTTGGTGATGATGCGATTAGGCACCCCAAACCGGCTCATGAGGCCCTCGATGAACCTGACCACTAAGCCAGTCGGGATGGCGCGGATAGCTTCCACCTCTGCCCACTTTGTGAACTTGTCAATGTCGACGTAGAGGTAGCGGTAGCCCCCTGGCGCCCGAGGAAACGGGCCAAGGATGTCCAGTCCCCAAACAGCAAACGACCATGAGAGGGGAATGGTCTGAAGGCCCTGAGCCAACTGATGGATCTGCTTGGCGTGGAATTGACCGGCTTCACAAGCCTTCACCAGCTCGATTGCGTCGTTGAGTGCTGTTGGCCAATAGAACCCGCTGCGAAATGCCTTGCCGACGAGTGTCCGTGAAGACGAGTGGTGCCCGCAGTCTCCACCGTGAATGTCTGCCAGTAACTCTTTCCCTTGCTCCCTGGAGATGCAATGCAGGGAAACGTCAATCGCTCGCTTTCGATAGAGCTCTCCATCTTGGATGCAGTAGGCCATGGCCTGCTGCGCCACGCGTTCCGCGTCCTCCTCCTTTTTTGGCAGAATCCCTTGCATCAAATAATCCTTGAACTCTGTGGTCCAACATCCCTCCTAAGGCTCCAGCGCCAGGAGCAGGAGCGCTCCTGAGGTCAGGCCGCAGGCCGGGGCTCCCGAGGCAGGCAGTTGAGGGAGCTCCTCCCGAGGCTGCGATGTGCTTGATAGTGATGGTGCCGCGGAAGGTTTGAAGAGCCGCTCCTCGAAGACGCCAGACTCCTGAAGCAACCGCCTGGACGCCCTCCTAGCGATGTCATCAGCCTCTTGATTGGTGTCGCGAGGCACATGCTGCAACTCCAACCCGCAAAACTGTTTCTCCATCCTGTGGACCTCCACTAGATACGCTTCCATGTGTTCGTCCTTCGGCTCGTACACCTTGTTGGAGAAGTTGACGAGGAGTTGTGAATCACCCTTGATGATGAGGCGCTTTACCTCCAAGGCGGCTATAGCTTTCAAGCCTGCTATCAGGCCCTCGTATTCTGCTATGTTGTTGGAGACCTTCTCTCCATGCTGAAAGCAGAGCTGCACGACATAATAGAGCTTGTCCTGAGTGGGAGATATGAGCACTGCGCCAGCCCCCGCGCCATGTCGCGAGAACGCCCCGTCGAAGTACATGACCCAACCGTCCGGCGCTTCACTTCCTGGGGAAAGCAACCGATCCTCGCCCGCTTCGAGCCCTGGTGCCTCCGTCCATTCTGCCACGAAATCTGCAAGTGCGGCTCCCTTGATGACTCTGGTCGTGCTGAATTCCAGCTGAAACGCTTGCAACTCGATGTTCCATTCAGCGACCCTTCCGGCTGAGTTGGGGCTCCTGAGTACCCTTTCCAAGGGATATGCCGAGACGACCTTGATGGGATGGCCTTGAAAGTAGTGCCGTAGCTTGCGTGAGGCCACTAGCAATGCAACGAGGAGTTTCTGGGGCATGGGGTATCGCGCCCTTGGGTCCTGTAGCATCGTGCTAACGAACACTGGATGCTCGACGAGGTTGCGGGTGCTGGCATGTCCTGCGTCTTCCGGAGGTCGAGGCGCCTCCCTAGGTGACAGAGCCTCCAGCGCTTGGTCGCTTGGCCGGGCCTCCACCGCTTTGGGTGCGTCCCCCTGCTGAGGCTGATCCCCATCCGCTACGGTCGTGGTCTTCGCGAGGCTTGCTTGGCTTGGCTCCACTTCGGCCGGGGCTGCGGCTGGCACGGCCTTGGCCCGACGCTCCTCCCTAACTGCCACCAGGGCTGGGCTGGCTGAGTAGGGCATGGCTGCAAGGTAAAGCACCAAGGGATCCTGAGGGCACGGGGCTACCATCACCGGAGGGCTGGTAAGGTACTTCTTGAGATCTTGGAATGCCTTTTCGGCCTCCTCCGTCCATTCGAACGGGCCCTTCCTCTTCATCAGCTTGAAGAAGGGCAATGCTCGCTCCCCCAGCTTGGAGATGAAGCGTCCCAACGCGGTTACTTGCCTGGTGAACTTCTACATTTCTCTGAGGGTCTTCAGCGGGCTCATGTCTTCGACTGCCTTGACCTTCTCTGGGTTAGCCTTGATGCCCCTGTGGGACACGAGGAAGCCCAAGAGCTTGCCCGAGGGGACTCCAAATACGCACTTCTCCGGGTTGAGCCGCAGATCCACTCCACGGAGGCTCGCGAATCTCTCCTCCAGGTCCTGTATTAGGGTTTTCGCCTCCCGAGACTTCACCACGATGTTATCGACGTAGGCCTCAGCGTTCCTCCCGAGCTGCCTGCCCAAGGCGATGTGGATCAGCCACTGAAAGGTTGCACCCACGTTGCGCAGCCCGAACGACATGCAGGTATTGTCAGGACCCCGACTCTATGCCACATCGATCTAGCATGTAACACCTCATATCACTTTGCGGCCTCACGCACGGTATCCCCACGGGTGTCGCCTTACCTTTGTCCGGGACCGTTTGCGCATTTTAGCACACGTATATGATGGTGTCGCTAGCATCCATATGATAAAGAGCCCGGGCTGACATGGCTAGTCGTAAACCCAAAGTGGCACTAACTTACAGGGACAGGCATCCATGACCCAGCATCGAACGTGTCGGTCATCAGCGAGTGAATCCAGGCTGTAGCACTGGGCTAACAGGACTCCAGTGAACCGGGCTGTAGCGGGCTAGCAGGACTCCGGTATTCATCGCGTGACATTTCCCCGAAGGGACAGACACAGGATCGAAGAAGGACACATGCCGGCCAGCCTAAGTGTTCTGGAGCAGTAGCAAGCTACCAGGGCTCAGTGGAAGCACTAGGAGACATTTCCCGGTAAGAGAGGCTACTAAGGATAAACAACTAGATAGTCAGATCCCACACATAGCAATACACATTACACGTACGCATAACATGCAAGTATGTGCTGTACAACATGGCATCACAGCATAACTCAACAATCATATAGAATAAGGCTCAGAAGAGCCATCACAGCTTTATTACAAACAGGGGTCACATGACCCAACAGTCAGAGCAATCAAGCAACAAGCGGAAGCATTACATGTCTGAGTACAGACATCTACAAATGAAAAAGGCTGAAGAGCCTGACTATCTACACCATCCGATCAAGATCGTAGCTGAGGTACTAGCTACTAGTCGAAGTCCATGAGAACCCTAGTAAGACCGAAGTCTCCGCTGCAAAACATAAATAAAGCAACATGAGTACAAAGGTACTCAGCAAGACTTACATCAGATCCTATCGTACATGCATTTGTATCAAGAGGGTAATGTGGGGTTTAGTTGTAGCAAGCCAGCTTTGACTCTGTGGCTATCCTGTTCTATGACTACCAGAAACTCTGGAGGTGAAACAACGTACACGAGTCCACTAATCACCATACAATACACTACTATGGGTTCATCCCCGTCTCCCTACGAGAAGGCCATCCATAGCACTCACACTTGTCTTGAGCATTTTAGAGTATCCACTTCAAGTTGTCTATGTACCATGTAAGCATCCAAGAAGTCCATAACCGCGGACCCGGCTATTCGAATAGATCATGTTAACCCTGCAGGGGTGTACTTCTTCACACACGCTCTCGCCACTTACCGCCATGTACACGTCATGTATCTCGGCAACCTTCAAGCGGAAGCCTGGCGAGGGTGTCGGCCACGACCTGACTAACCACACAAGACTCTAATCCAGGTTTATCGCCTATTCGGGTTCCATCCGCAAGGAGATCCGGCCGGGGTTTCACTCACGGCCCCAAACGATGTGTGCAGGGTTCCCAAGCCCACCTCGCCAGATGGATCTACGCTTGGTACACCGTGCCACTTGTGCCTAGTCTGTCCCAAGCCCACCTGGCCGGGTGCCACTTGGTAGACTACTAACACTACCTACAAACGCCAGAAACTAGTTGCGACTCCTGGACAGAGATCAAGTTGGTTAATAAGTCGAGAGGGGTCGAGTTACCGGAACCCAATGTGTGGTAGTATCGAGTCATTGGACAACATACACAGAACTCAGTGCTTAAGGACGGTTCCAGTGAGACAACCCACCATGTACTCCTACATGGCCTCTCACCGCTACCTTTACCAAATCGTGTTCACACACCCTTCATTCTCAGCATCAGAACATATCGTAACATTCCAATTCATTCCCAATGAATCAGACCTGACACAACTCTAAGCAATAGCAGGCATAGCATGGTAGGAACACATCAGTGGCTTCAATCAACTCCTACACATGCTAGTGGGTTTCAACTATTTACTGTGGCAATGACAGGTCATGCAGAGGAATGGGTTCAACTACCGCAGCACAAAGTAGCAGATGAATCGTTGTTGTCCTAATGCAATAACTGAGAGCAGGAGCGAGAGAGTAGGGTTTTATCGAAATGAACAAGGGGGTTTGCTTGCCTGGTAAATCAACAAGGGAGGCACTGCTTCACAGACAGGTACTCTGGAACGACTCCGGAGCAGGACCTATCGAGAAGGAACGGTGCCGGCAATCAATACACAATCACATGCAACAATATGATGCATGAGCATGGCATGTAGATGTGATGCTGTTTGAGCTAATGCAACTAGTATTCAATTGAATGAAGTCCATTTGAACAAAAGGTTCAAATGCAACTCCAAAAATAAGTCTTTTAATATGCCATAATGTGTTTTCTCATATTCAGAATGTATAAGTTGGTTTGTCATGCATGAAACTAGTACAGATGGATAGATTACATTTTTCTGATAATTTTTCATATATAAATTATTTTAATCTGAGCTACGGTTGAATTGTTATGAATTTTTGAAGTTTAAAACAATTTCTGGAATTTTCTGATTAAATTTAAATCCAGAAATCATATTATTGCGCCAGCATGACGTCATCACTACATCAGCGGGTCAACGCGGCTGTCCAGGGTCAAACCTGACGTGTGGGGTCCACACGTCAGTGACACTGGGGTTAACCCCGAGTCAAACCTGGGCTGATTAGCTTTGACTAAGCCCTGGGGCCCACTCGTCAGCGTCAGTAGGTGGGGATTAGTGCCTAATTAACGGAGCCACGTCAGCCCGCCGGAGTTCTGGCCGGCGGCGACCAATAACGCGGCGGCGACTCGCCGGACTTGCGCTACAAGCGGCGTTTGGTCGCGCGAAGACCACCGGGGCGTAGCCCGTCGTCGTCCGCATCCAGGGGAGCTGGTGGGGGGCTGCGGGGGCGCCGGAGTTCACCGGAGCAAAGCTCACGGCAGCGGCCGGAGCTCGGCAACTTGCGGCCGCGGCGTTGTGGTGCACGGCAGTGGAAGCGGAGGGCTCCTACGGCCTCCTGGCGTCACCAGGAACACGGTGACGCACGCGGGAGTGGCTGGCCTGGGCTCATGCCACCGTGGCGCCATGGCCGGCGGCGAGGGACTTACGGGCGCGGTGGTTGAGCTAGCTAGACGGGGCAAACGAGCACGGGGAGGAGGGGGTTCGGTGCGGGGGCTAACAGCGAGACCAGCGAGCGCGAGGGCGAGGTCGGGGATGCCCGGTAGCTCCCGAATCGCCGGCGAGGATCCACGGCGGCCGGAGGCGAATTTGGCGACGGCGACGGCTCCACGGGGTGCTCCGTCTTGCGTGGCTCGACGAGGAGGTGGAGGGGGTTGTGGTGGAGCTCGAAAGCGTGTCGGGGAGGCGAGGGGAGGCCGGTGGCGATGGCTATGGCGAACGGCGGCGGCGGTGGTTCTCGGGGGAGAGAGAGAGAGCAGGGGGGGAGGAGGAGGGCGAGGGAGAGGGAGTGAGAGCGGTGCGGGGCAGCGCGTGGCGACGTTCCGGACGTCCAGGCGTCGAGGGGGAGGACAGGCAGGCAGGTGCCGTGGCGGCACGGCGATGCGCACGCGCCGGCCACACGCCCCTGGCCTCCTGGCGGGAGGTGGAGGACGACTGGCGCTAGCCAGTCGGCTGGGCCGGCCAGCTGGGCCGCACAGTGCCAGGCCTCAGGTGAGCACAGGTAGGCGTGTTCTAATTTTGTTTTCTTTTCTACTTTTCTGGCATTTGTTTGGTTTAATAAAAATACTAAACCATTTTATTTGCTTATGCCAATTTTTGTAGGGGCTAATGGTATTATTCCAGAGCTCCTTTATAAATGGCATAATTTTTGGAGATATATTAATATATATAACTAATATATTCCAATGCAAATATTTATCGAATTAATCCAAATGGCCAAAATAAATATCCATGAGCTCCTAAAAATATTGTTTTGATTTTTATCTCTGTCCAATATTTTCAGAGAGCAACATGAGCATTTTCTTGGACCCTTTTGGAGAAATTTTTATTTGGGTCATTTTCAAAAATGATTCTGAGGGTTCCACCAATCCTCATTTCAAATTTAAATGAGATTTAAACATGATGCACAAATGACTAGCTAGTCTAGGTCATACCAGACTAGGGATGTGACAACTCGCCCCCACTTGAAAGAATCTCGTCCCGAGATTCAGGGGTCGACGGAAAGAAAGTGGGGTACTCCAGTCGAAGACGATCTTCTCGCTCCCAAGTAGCCTCTCTCTCGGAATGATGAGACCACTGAACTTTGAGAAACATGATGTTCTGACGTCGGGTAACACGCTCTGCTTGATCAAGAATGCGAACCGGGTACTCTCGGTATGTGAGGTTATCTTGGAGATCAAGCGTTTCGTGGTCCACTCCGCGGATAGGATCCGAGAAGCAACGCCTGAGTTGAGAGACGTGGAAGACATCATGAACTCGAGAAAGATGTGGGGGTAGTTCCAATTGGTAGGCAACCTCTCCTCGTTTAGCGAGAATGCGAAAAGGACCAATGTAACGAGGAGCCAACTTGCCCTTGATACCGAAACGATGGGTACCCTTCAAAGGAGTAACCCGAAGATAAGCTTGGGCGCAAATTTCATAAGTCATATCCTTATGATGACGATCGTACTGGCTTTTCTGACGAGACTGGGCTGTTTTCAGATTCTCACGAATGATGCGAACTTGCTCTTCTGCCTCCTGGATCATGTCCGGTCCAAAGAATTGTCTTTCACCGGTTTCTGACCAGTTCAAAGGTGTTCGACATCTTCGTCCATAGAGAACCTCAAAAGGAGCTTTCTTGAGGCTGGATTGGTAGCTATTGTTATAAGCAAACTCGGCGAAAGGAAGACATTTCTCCCAATCCATACCGAAGGAGATAACGCAAGCTCTAAGCATGTCTTCGAGAATTTGATTGACCCGTTCCACCTGACCACTCGACTGAGGGTGGAAAGCGGTACTGAAGGAAAGATGGGTTCCCATGGCAGTTTGGAAGCTCTCCCAAAAATGAGAAGTGAAAAGACTGCCACGGTCTGAATTGATCTCTAGTGGAACACCATGAAGTGACACTATTCGAGAAATATATAAATCAGCAAGCTGACCAGCAGTGATACTTTCCCGAACAGGAAGGAAGTGAGCCACTTTGGAAAGACGATCAACGACTACGAAGATAGCATTATTCCCTTTCTTGGTCCTGGGAAAGCCGGTAATGAAGTCCATACCAACTTTATCCCATTTCCACTCAGGAATAGCTAAAGGCTGAAGGGTGCCAGCAGGCCTTTGATGCTCTGCCTTAACGCGACGACAAACGTCACAGTTAGCAATGAACTCAGCGATTTCTCTCTTCATCCTAGTCCACCAGAACCTCTGGCGTAGATCCTGATACATCTTAGTACTACCGGGATGAATTGTGAGAGGAGATTCATGCGCCTCCTTAAGAATCAATTGTCGAAGATGTTGCTTCTTGGGGACCACCAGGCGGTTCCCAAAGAAAACAACACCTCGATCATCTATAGAGAAACTACCAGCAATACCCTTGGCAATGTTTCTCTTGATCCGGGTAATCCCCGTATCATGCTTCTGGGCTTCTATGATAAGATCCACAAGGGTAGGTTTCGCCACCAAGGTAGAAAGGAATCCGCGAGGAGCAATGTGAAGGTTAAGCTTACAGAATTCCTCATGGAGAAGTGGTTGGCCTTGCTGCAACATGAGATTGTTGCAATAGGATTTACGGCTTAGAGCATCAGCCATGACATTGGCTTTGCCTGGGGTGTAGGTAATCCCTAGATCATAATCTGTGATTAACTCCAACCAACGTCTTTGCCTAAGGTTCAAATCTGGTTGGGTGAAGATATACTTGAGACTCTGGTGATCGGTGTAGATCTCGCAACGTTTACCAAGGAGGTAATGTCGCCAGGTCTTGAGTGCATAGACTACGGCTGCAAGCTCTAGATCATGTGTGGGATAATTATCCTCATGTGGATGCAACTGTCGAGATGCATAGGCAATCACATGACGATCCTGCATAAGAATGCAACCTAGTCCCTGTCGTGAGGCATCGCAGTAGATAATAAAGTCTTTAGTGAAATCCGGTGGCACAAGTATGGGAGCAGAAGTCAGGCGCTTTTTCAGTTCCTGAAAACTGTGTTCACACTGTGGGGACCACTCAAACTTTTTATCTTTCTTGAGAAGTTCCGTGAGGGGTTTGGCTACTTTGGAGAAGTTTTCAACAAAGCGGCGACAGTAGCTGGCTAGACCAAGGAAACTCCTAACTTGTTTAACGGTCTCAGGTGGAGTCCAATCGAGAACAGCCTGAACTCTCTCGGGATTGATAGCGATGCCCTTACCAGAGATTACGTGGCCTAGGTAGGTCACTTCTGGCAACCAAAATTCACACTTGGAGAACTTGGCATAAAGGCGGTGCTCTCTGAGTTTTTCTAACACAAGTCTAAGATGTTCGGCATGCTCTTCCTCGTTCTTCGAGTAGATAAGAATATCGTCGAGGTAAACCACGACGAACTTATCTAAGTACTCCATGAAGATCGAGTTCATCAGGCGGGAGAATGTGGCTGGGGCGTTGGTTAGGCCGAAGGACATGACGGTGTACTCATACTGACCATAACGAGTGACAAAAGCTGTCTTGGGAATGTCCCCGTTTCTGATCTTGATTTGATGGTAGCCTAACCTTAAATCCATCTTGGAAAAGACTGAGGATCCAGCGAGCTGATCATACAGGTCGTTGATCCTGGGGAGCGGATACTTGTTCTTTATCGTGACCAAATTAACGGGACGATAATCAACGACCATCCGATCCGTACCGTCTTTCTTCTTGATAAAGAGGACGGGGCAAGCCCAAGGAGAAGAACTAGGACGGATGAAACCCTTTTGCAAGGACTCATCAAGTTGTTTCTTAAGCTTGGCTAGTTCTAAGGGTGCCATCTCGTAGGGTCTCCGGGAGATTGGAGCAGTTCCTGGGATAAGATCTATGACGAACTCTACATCTCTGTCAGGCGGAACACCTGGCAGTTCCTCTGGAAAGACATCCGGAAAGTCACGGACTACCGAGATATCTTCAAGGTCTGGAAGAGGGCTGGCATTAAGGGAATAGAGCTGACGCTTTGCAACTCTAGTGGAGACAGTGACTATCTTGCCAGATGGGTGTGTGAGCTGAACAGACCTGGTGAAACAATCAATCTTGGCATGATGAGCTGTCATCCAGTCCATACCCAAGATGATGTTAATATCCGAAGACTTGAGAGATATCAAAGAAGCAAGGAATACAAGTCTGTCCACAAGGATTTCATTGCCATAACTTATCCTAGAAATTTGCCATTTGGATCCAGGAGTTTGAATAAGTAGTGGGGAGGGCATATCACAAAATGACATGTCGTGCAAGCGGGCATAGCTTTCAGAAATGAAGGAATGAGACGCTCCAGTATCGAACAAAACCGATGCTGGATGACAGTTGACAAGGAGTGTACCAAGAACGACATCTGGATCATCATGAGCGGCTTTAGCTGAGACGTGATGCACACGTCCATGTTCAGTGGGTGCTGACTTGGCACTGATCATCTTGCGTGATGGCTTACCATGGCCAATAGACTTCTCGGGCTGGGGTGGAGCAACTCTGATCTGAGTGCAAATACGGGCAATGTGGCCTGGCTCTCCGCACTTGTAGCAAATCTTGGAGGTAGGATGTGGACCTGCATTGGAAGGCGGTCCACCAATAGGCCTGGGTGGAGCATACTGCTGAACTTGATGAGGTGCCACATAAGATGGCCTCGGTACATATTTGGGTGGAAGAGCGGAGTTTGGAACCCAAATCCGGCGCTTCTGAGAGCTAGAACCGGAGGAAGATCCCAAAGCACGAGTGTGCTTACGAGACTCCTCGTAAGTGAGTTGAGCTGTCTCTGCATTAATGGCTTTGTTCACAAGGGCTTGGAATGTATCACAATGATGCAGGTGGAGATCACGACGCAACTTGGGGTTGAGACCCTTCCGGAACCTAGCCTGCTTCTTGGCGTCCGTGGACACCTCTTCTGTGGCATAACGGGCGAGGTTCTCAAACTCTCTACTATAGGCATCAACAGCCATCTTACCCTGGGTGAAACTACAGAACTCTTCTCTCTTGCGATCAATGAGGGCTTCAGGAATGTGATGCTCGCGAAAAGCCTCAACGAAATCCCTCCAGGTGGAAGTCTGGCCAGCTGGAAGCATAGCCTCATAGTTCTGCCACCAAAGACTAGCAGGACCTTCCAGGTGCTGTGCAGCATAGGTGACCTTGTCACTTTCGGCTACGCTCGCGGAATGCAGCTTATGAGTGATGCTACGGAGCCAGTCATCTGCATCGAGTGGCTCGATGGAATGATGAAAGGTAGGTGGGTGCAAGCGAATGAAGTCATGAATGGTCACAGACTTATTGGACTGATGTGCGGTGTTCTCCTCGATACGTGCCAACAAGCGGTTGGACTCACGCTTGTTCCTCTCCATTTCTAACATGAACTCTGTCAACGAAGGCTGGTCAGGAGGATCCTCATTCCTACTATCTCCGTGGTTCTGGCTACGAGCGACGGAACTTCGCTTAGCTGATGACATCCTGAGAAACGAAACCAAGGACGGAATCAGCATCAACTAAAGAGTGTAGAATGTAGGACAAGGAATTAGTATCTCTCGAACTCCTAGGGAAATTTCGACAGCATAACGGCAGTAAAATGCTCAGAATGAGACATCCTACTAAAAATGGGGTGGTAACATACTCATCAGCATTACTCAAGGTTCTGAGATCATACTAAACAGACTACACCAGAAATACTCGAAACTGGGGTATGACTCTGATCAACCAGTCCTATGGAACTACGGAGTAGTAACACGTGATCCTGATAGACGGAAGAGAAGCCTAGTTCCTTAACCCCGTAGGAAGATAGGACGACTCAGATCAGAAGGCCATGAGGTAAAGGAGTAAAATAGCCTTACGTTCCATCCCACAATCAATTCCCTTACATAACTAAAGAATTTCTAGACTCAACTTCGACCAGTATGGCTTGGTAAACCTACAGGCAGTCAGGCTCTGATACCAACGCTGTCAGGACCCCGACTCTATGCCACATCGATCTAGCATGTAACACCTCATATCACTTTGCGGCCTCACGCACGGTATCCCCACGGGTGTCGCCTTACCTTTGCCCGGGACCGTTTGCGCATTTTGGCACACGTATATGATGGTGTCGCTAGCATCCATATGATAAAGAGCCCGGGCTGACATGGCTAGTCGTAAACCCAAAGTGGCACTAACTTACAGGGACAGGCATCCATGACCCAGCATCGAACGTGTCGGTCATCAGCGAGTGAATCCAGGCTGTAGCACTGGGCTAACAGGACTCCGGTGAACCGGGCTGTAGCGGGCTAGCAGGACTCCGGTATTCATCGCGTGACATTTCCCCGAAGGGACAGACACAGGATCGAAGAAGGACACATGCCGGCCAGCCTAAGTGTTGTGGAGCAGTAGCAAGCTACCAGGGCTCAGTGGAAGCACTAGGAGACATTTCCCGGTAAGAGAGGCTACTAAGGATAAACAACTAGATAGTCAGATCCCACACATAGCAATACACATTACACGTACGCATAACATGCAAGTATGTGCTGTACAACATGGCATCACAGCATAACTCAACAATCATATAGAATAAGGCTCAGAAGAGCCATCACAGCTTTATTACAAACAGGGGTCACATGACCCAACAGTCAGAGCAATCAAGCAACAAGCGGAAGCATTACATGTCTGAGTACAGACATCTACAAATGAAAAAGGCTGAAGAGCCTGACTATCTACACCATCCGATCAAGATCGTAGCTGAGGTACTAGCTACTAGTCGAAGTCCATGAGAACCCTAGTAAGACCGAAGTCTCCGCTGCAAAACATAAATAAAGCAACATGAGTACAAAGGTACTCAGCAAGACTTACATCAGATCCTATCGTACATGCATTTGTATCAAGAGGGTAATGTGGGGTTTAGTTGTAGCAAGCCAGCTTTGACTCTGTGGCTATCCTGTTCTACGACTACCAGAAACTCTGGAGGTGAAACAACGTACACGAGTCCACTAATCACCATACAATACACTACTATGGGTTCATCCCCGTCTCCCTACGAGAAGGCCATCCATAGCACTCACACTTGTCTTGAGCATTTTAGAGTATCCACTTCAAGTTGTCTATGTACCATGTAAGCATCCAAGAAGTCCATAACCACGGACCCGGCTATTCGAATAGATCATGTTAACCCTGCAGGGGTGTACTTCTTCACACACGCTCTCGCCACTTACCGCCATGTACACGTCATGTATCTCGGCAACCTTCAAGCGGAAGCCTGGCGAGGGTGTCGGCCACGACCTGACTAACCACACAAGACTCTAATCCAGGTTTATCGCCTATTCGGGTTCCATCCGCAAGGAGATCCGGCCGGGGTTTCACTCACGGCCCCAAACGATGTGTGCAGGGTTCCCAAGCCCACCTCGCCGGATGGATCTACGCTTGGTACACCGTGCCACTTGTGCCTAGTCTGTCCCAAGCCCACCTGGCCGGGTGCCACTTGGTAGACTACTAACACTACCTACAAACGCCAGAAACTAGTTGCGACTCCTGGACAGAGATCAAGTTGGTTAATAAGTCGAGAGGGGTCGAGTTACCGGAACCCAATGTGTGGTAGTATCGAGTCATTGGACAACATACACAGAACTCAGTGCTTAAGGACGGTTCCAGTGAGACAACCCACCATGTACTCCTACATGGCCTCTCACCGCTACCTTTACCAAATCGTGTTCACACACCCTTCATTCTCAGCATCAGAACATATCGTAACATTCCAATTCATTCCCAATGAATCAGACCTGACACAACTCTAAGCAATAGCAGGCATAGCATGGTAGGAACACATCAGTGGCTTCAATCAACTCCTACACATGCTAGTGGGTTTCAACTATTTACTGTGGCAATGACAGGTCATGCAGAGGAATGGGTTCAACTACCGCAGCACAAAGTAGCAGATGAATCGTTGTTGTCCTAATGCAATAACTGAGAGCAGGAGCGAGAGAGTAGGGTTTTATCGAAATGAACAAGGGGGTTTGCTTGCCTGGTAAATCAACAAGGGAGGCACTGCTTCACAGACAGGTACTCTGGAACGACTCCGGAGCAGGACCTATCGAGAAGGAACCGTGCCGGCAATCAATACACAATCATATGCAACAATATGATGCATGAGCATGGCATGTAGATGTGATGCTGTTTGAGCTAATGCAACTAGTATTCAATTGAATGAAGTCCATTTGAACAAAAGGTTCAAATGCAACTCCAAAAATAAGTCTTTTAATATGCCATAATGTGTTTTCTCATATTCAGCATGTATAAGTTGGTTTGTCATGCATGAAACTAGTACAGATGGATAGATTACATTTTTCTGATAATTTTTCATATATAAATTATTTTAATCTGAGCTACGGTTGAATTGTATGAATTTTTGAAGTTTAAAACAATTTCTGGAATTTTCTGATTAAATTTAAATCCATAAATCATATTATTGCGCCAGCATGACGTCATCACTACATCAGCGGGTCAACGCGGCTGTCCAGGGTCAAACCTGACGTGTGGGGTCCACACGTCAGTGACACTGGGGTTAACCCCGAGTCAAACCTGGGCTGATTAGCTTTGACTAAGCCCTGGGGCCCACTCGTCAGCGTCAGTAGGTGGGGATTAGTGCCTAATTAACGGAGCCACGTCAGCCCGCCGGAGTTCTGGCCGGCAGCGACCAATAACGCGGCGGCGACTCGCCGGACTTGCGCTACAAGCGGCGTTTGGTCGCGCGAAGACCACCGGGGCGTAGCGCGTCGTCGTCCGCATCCAGGGGAGCTGGTGGGGGGCTGCGGGGGCGCCGGAGCTCACCGGAGCAAAGCTCACGGCGGCGGCCGGAGCTCGGCAACTTGCCGCCGCGGCGTTGTGGTGCACGGCAGTGGAAGCGGAGGGCTCCTACGGCCTCCTAGCGTCACCAGGAACACGGTGACGCACGCGGGAGTGGCTGGCCTGGGCTCATGCCACCGTGGCGCCATGGCCGGCGGCGAGGGACTTACGGGCGCGGTGGTTGAGCTAGCTAGACGGGGCAAACGAGCACGGGGAGGAGGGGGTTCAGTGCGGGGGCTCACAGCGAGACCAGCGAGCGCGAGGGCGAGGTCGGGGATGCCCGGTAGCTCCCGAATCGCCGGCGAGGATCCACGGCGGCCGGAGGCGAATTTGGCGATGGCGACGGCTCCACGGGGTGCTCCGTCTTGCGTGGCTCGACGAGGAGGTGGAGGGGGTTGTGGCGGAGCTCGGAAGCGTGTCGGGGAGGCGAGGGGAGGCCGGTGGCGATGGCTATGGCGAACGGCGGCAGCGGTGGTTCTCGGGTGAGAGAGAGAGAGCAGGGGGAGAGGAGGAGGGCGAGGGAGAGGGAGTGAGAGCGGTGCGGGGCAGCGCGTGGCAACGTTCCGGACGTCCAGGGGTCGAGGGGGAGGACAGGCAGGCAGGTACCGTGGCGGCACGGCGATGCGCACGCGCCGGCCACACGCCCCTGGCCTCCTGGCGGGAGGTGGAGGACGACTGGCGCTAGCCAGTCGGCTGGGCCGGCCAGCCGGGCCGCACAGTGCCAGGCCTCAGGTGAGCACAGGTAGGCGTTTTCTAATTTTGTTTTCTTTTCTACTTTTCTGGCATTTGTTTGGTTTAATAAAAATACTAAACCATTTTATTTGCTTATGCCAATTTTTGTAGGGGCTAATGGTATTATTCCAGAGCTCCTTTATAAATGGCATAATTTTTGGAGATATATTAATATATATAACTAATATATTTCCAATGCAAATATTTATCGAATTAATCCAAATGGCCAAAATAAATATCCATGAGCTCCTAAAAATATTGTTTTGATTTTTATCTCTGTCCAATATTTTCAGAGAGCAACATGAGCATTTTCTTGGACCCTTTTGGAGAAATTTTTATTTGGGTCATTTTCAAAAATGATTCTGAGGGTTCCACCAATCCTCATTTCAAATTTAAATGAGATTTAAACATGATGCACAAATGACTAGCTAGTCTAGGTCATACCAGACTAGGGATGTGACATAGCAGTATACTCCACACAGGGTCAGGAAGGCCGTTTTCTCCACGTCTTCTACCGCCATCTTGATCTGGTGTTAGCCTGAGAAGGCATCCAGGAAGCACAACAGGTGACACTCGGCGGTAGAATCGATGATCTGGTCAATGCGAGGGAGCGGGAACGGATCCTGAGGGCAGGCCTTGTTGAGGTTGGTGAAGTCGACACACATGCATTCCTTTCCTCCCTTTTTTGGCACAACAACAGGGTTGGACAGCCATTCAAGATAGCGAACTTCGTAGATGACGGCTGCTGCCTCTAACTTGCGGGTTTCTTGGACGATGAAGGCCTGCTTCTCGGTGGACTGTCGCCTTGCCTTCTGCTTCACGGGACGCACGTTGGGGCATATGTTGAGATGGTGTTCAATCACATCCCTTGGGACCCCCACTAGCTGATCAGGTTCCCACGCAAACACCTCTTTGTTTGCGCACAGGAATTTCACCAGGGCCTCCTCCTGCTTAGGGTCGAGGTTGGCGCCTATGGTGAAGGTGGCGCAGAGGATCCATCCTCGTTGACTGGTACTTGCTTGGTCTCCGCCTTGTCTTGGGTGAATAGCTTCTTCTTCTTGGCCGGCGCAGCCCCCTTGTGCTCGAGGGTATCTGCGCTGGCAGGTTGTGCCTCCGACGCTCGAGAAGGGCTTGCTGGGTCGAAGCCGCTCTAGTGGCACGTGGAGGAGGCTGAAGGCCTCCACCGAGAGCACGTTGAGGCCGGCACCACCGTCGATGAGGGTCCTGGTGACGGTCACCTGGCAGATTGTGGGGGTGCATAACATCGGGAGTGCGCCTGCACAGGCAGTGCTGGAGGGGTGCCACCCAGCACGGGGGGCTTCATGACACTTGAGGACGGCGCCGATCTGGCGAACGAACGGTTTGATGTGGTGGCTAGAAGGTGGTGCCTGCAATCTGCCCAGGAGGGCTGCGACGACTGGGGGTGCCGGCGCAACATGATGGGTGAGGAAGAGGTTGCGCAACTCCTCCCAAGAGGCCATAGAAGCCACTGGCATGCGGAGCAGCCAAATGCACGGGACGCCGGTGAGGGCCATAGGCGACCAGTTTGCCATGACCTGTCGTCGGCTCCGGCCTTGAGGACGGCTTCTTCATACGCTAGCAGGGAAGCTAGTGGATCGGCCATGCTGTCGTAGCGCGGCGGCATGTCAGGCTTGAACTTGTTCGGCTACCGCACCTGTCGCAAGGCGGGGGCCAGGGCTCGGAGCCCCCTGGTCCCCGCGCCGGCTTCGACAGCTGGAGCAGGCGGTGCGTTTCCCGCCATGAGGGCGGAGCATGGTGCTGATGGAGAATGGGTCGACGGAAGGGACAGCTCCGGCGCACCCCTACCTGGCGCGCCAAATGTCCGATGTAGGGTTCCGGCAGACCCTTAAGGTTCAAACTCTGGGGTGCGCACGAAGATCTTCCCCCTACCACTCCACGTCTGATCGCCTCACGAGAATCTAAGCTAAAATGATGAACAACACAAGGGACACAAGATTTATACTGGTTCGGGCCACCGTTGTTGTGTAATACCCTACTCCAGTGTGTGGTGTGGTGGATTGCCTCACGGGCTAATGATGAACAGTACAAAGGATGAACAGCCTCGTGAGAGGTGTTCTTGAGCTGGTGCGATTAACTGCTTGGGTGAGTTCGATCGCCTCTTGGATGCTGATCAGATGCCCCCTACTGTGGTGGCTATCCCTATATATATAGAGGCCCTGGTCCTCTTCCCAAATATTGAGCGGGGAGGGTGCCAACAACGCCCATTTCAAAGGGGAACATCTAGTACAAGTTATCCTGACTAAAGTTGGTCTTCGGCTGCCAAAAGCACTGGGGATGACGCCGTCCTGGGCTCCACGGTGACCTCCATCCTGCCTCTCTGCTGGTCTTGGTCTCGTTGCACTGAAATGGCAACCTCTACCTGATGCCTCGGTACTCCACGCCTGTGCTTGCCCCCTTTGCACCAAAGAGGAAACAAGGACACTGCACAGGCCGGTGCCCGCCTGGCGCCCGCCTGGCTCGGTCGTCATTGTTTGCGTCACGAGGACCTTGCGAGGTACCTTGCCTTGATCTCTCCGCCTCCTTGCGAGCCTGCTTGGCGAGGCCGTTCCTGAGGAAGTCTTGTGTCGTCCGCCCCGCGAGGCTTGGCCCCTCGCGAGGGTCTCGAGTCTTGCGCTGATGAAGATGGGCCGTACTGGGCCACCACTTGAGCCACGTTGTAGGCCGTAGGCAGGCAAGTCTGGGGACCCCCGTTCCCAGAACGGCGATAGCTCCCAACACAAAACTTGTTCTAGTTTTGCGTTGTACCTTGAGTTCCTTGCTATCCGAGTTATGTTATGCTCTACCTTGGAGTATTACCATCGTTTATGTCAAGAATGTCGTGAGAATTTCACCACCTCTTATGAATTATTGATGCAAGTAGTACTTCTCACCATAACCTTCCCTTCTTGGCCCTCGTGTTGATTCTAACCGGGATACCAACAAGTGTACAGTGCTACTTGGATTCTGTACTTCTAGCTACCCTATTGCTTTGAAGTTGATGGTCGATAGTTTGTTCTTAGACTATAGGTTGTTGAACCACCATTCTAACGTTGATCATGCTACCTAAGCCCATCTTTCAGGTGCACCTTTCAACCAATGATTACTTGCGTATGTTTTCCTCAGGCATACATCATTATATCATTTGATCTGACAAATATTATCTCCTTGTTTACATTATTGAGGAGATCCATCTTTTTGGAAATCTCGATGAGTTGTCGCCAAGTCCATCCGCCACCTCCTCATCCTCTCCTTAGTTTAATGATGAACTCTTGTTCCGAACTCGCTTCCATAGTTCATTTCCCGAGAATCTTCGGTGTCATCTCATCAATTTGTGTCGCACCTTTTCTCCTCGGGCATCATGAGTCTAAGGGATCCTGACACCAATCAGATCCGAATCTCGGTCAGATATGAGGGTTGGAACATATATCCAAGAGTTATAACATTGGTCTTTATATGACTCGGTAAGATGATGTCATGCCTAGGACACCTGGCCGGAGGACCTGTTGTTATAGTTTCCTTTTTAGGAAGCTTAGCGATTCTTCCATGTGAAAATTGTCAGACTTATTCTACAAGTTATTCTTGATGGATCCTTTGTGTTTCCGAAGTCTGATATTCACCTGATGACCATGTCAATGCTATCTTGAAGCATGTCTGTGGTACTCCGGTTTTCAATAAGAACATTTGAAGTACAACGCTAAATTTTCTTGATCAATTATCCAAACACCATTGTATGGGTAAACCTCATCAATCCCTTGCCCATTTTGTCTGAATGGTTACATACTTGGAGTCTTATCGTGTATATCATGCTCTGCTTGTCCATGGGAAGGATATACCTTGAAATATGTGTTTTAAACACACCTTCCATTGTTGTGTTTAACCTTTCTTGTAATCTATATGATCTAAGCAATAATATTCTTCTGCTTATGCAAACGCCATGGTGTACCATCCTATCTAGTGTAACCCTGTTACTATTGTTAATGACATTCCGGTAACCATCGATGGACAAGAACTTTTGCCTTATTGGTCCGCCTCGTTCAACGAGCAGGAAAATGGTTCTCTTCGTCCCTCGCCCTTGGTGCCAACGTTGTTGCTGACATAACTGACAGGCTACCCTCAAACGTGCCGTGTTATCATGACCATGCAAGATGTCACCGCTCCTTCTAGTTTTAACCCACATGGTGGGCCCATAACCCACAATTCCATAGGATCGAAACCTGACTCTCCTGTACACCCTCCTGTTCACAAACCTATTCCTCGCGCGTGGCCTCGTACGTAATTCACGAGCCACCTCCCGAGAGATCATCAATTCTGGTATCAGACACAATACTTATTCTCATTGCTCAAGACCCCTTCCACACTTTGTTCCAGACATCAAACGATTGTTTATCCACTTGAAACTTCTTACTGCACTTCTTTCTTGGCTTTCGATGTGTTTCATTTGACCAACTCAAGAGATACCCATGTGTTCATTCTTGGGATAACCCCGATGATTACCCCTTGTAGCCTTCTATCATCGTCAAGCTGCCCCTTACCTATTCGTAAGTACGATGGAGTTCATGAAGAAAGGCTGATGACTTCATCCCGATGACCTAGAGCAGAGAAATGAAGACCTCAATGTAATGGATCAAACTCTTCGAGAAGACCAACCAAGAACAAGAACACTCGCTAGAATTTCGTAACCAGAACCTTCCGCCTTTACTCCGCCTCTTAAATCTCGGGAAAAGATTTCTTGTAGTGGGGGAGATTTATGACGCCCGGATAATTAAGCTATAGTGATCCCCGGTAAATGATGCCACACCACCTCGGTTACTATTGTTAATCTCGCGTTAGTTCAAAACCGGTTCAAATCTAAATTTGAATTAAAGTCAAATGATAAAAGTTTTCAAACATAAAAACTAAAATGTTTGGGTTGTGCCAAATAACGCGTAATTAATTATGGTGAAGAAACCTCACTTTCGTAAAGAATTCAAATACACTAAAAGAATTAAAAAAGTAGTGAAAACAATTAAACAAATGCCTATTGAAATTTATGAAATATTAAAACTATTTTATTATGGGTTAAGAATTAGTCTGACAGTAGTTTGTTTATAAATACAAATTTAGGTACTAGTGGTAATTTTTATAAAACTAAAAGTAAAAGAAACTAGAAATAAATTAGAAAAGAAAATAAGAAAAAGGAGAAGAGAAAACGGTAAACAAAAAAAGGCAAAGCCCCCTCTCCCTGGGCCGAATGGCGCAACTGGCCATCCAGAGCACCAGGAGGCCCACCCCATCCCCACTTATTCCCCCGAAAGTCTAACCCCTCCCCCAGTTGCCCCACTTCCCCCCACTCATCCACGTCTCTTCCCCCTCTCCTCTCGATCCCATCTGGATCAGGGAGGGGCTCAACCGCGCCGCGCCGACCGCACCGACCCTGCTGCCGCCTGGACCTTGCCGGAACGCACCCTCGCTGGACCGTCTCCCCGTCTCTGTCGCGCTTCCCCGACATCCTCCTCGACCCCCACTGCCCGGTGCCCTGCAACCCCTCATGAGGCTCCCTCCTCCTTTGCCTCGCTCCCGCCGCGCACCGGACGGGCTCACGGCCGCGACTTCGGCCCGCGCACGCGCGCGCCCACGCCGTCCCGAACGCACTCGCCGCCCCCAGCAGCTGTTGTCATTGCTTACCGGCGCCGCGCCCTTGGGCACCCCATACGTGTCAGTGCCTCACACTGCACACGCCCTAGCCCATCTGGCCGCACCCCTTCCCCTCACCCCGCTCCTGCAGCCTCCTGCGGTTGCCGACGCTGTACGTGCTCGTCGTCCGCCCCATCGCACCCGCGCCACTGGCCGTCGTCGCTCCAGCCAGCCAGCACCCGGCCCCGCCGCGCCATTGCTCCAGCCGCAGCCACGGTGCCTATCGCCGCCCGCTCCGCCCTGCCGCCCCCTGCCCTCTGCTTCTCCTGCCCCGGCCTCTGCGTGCCTGCACCCTCTACAGCTGCTCGCCGGTCGCCGCTTCGGCCACCTGGCCGGCGTCGTGGCCTCCGGCCTTACCCTGCTCCTTGCCGGGTCCGCTCGGCCCTGGGCGTGCGCCCGCTCGTGCTGCGGCTTTGCCCGCGCCCGCCTGCCCGTATGCCCGCTAAGGCCCCTGGTGCTAATGACATGTGGGACCTAGCCCCTTGAATGTTTTTTTAAATTATTTAATTAGTTAGTTAATTAAATTAATTAACTTAATTAATCTTGATTAGTTAACTAATTAAACCTAATAAATCTACTAATAAAACTAACTAATGTTGATTAGTTATCAGTCAATGACAGTGGGGCCCTCCTGTTTGTTTGACACAGTCAATGGTCAGAGTTGACCGCTGACATCATGCTGACATCGTGCTGACACAATATATAATTTTGAATTAAAATAATTTTAGAAATTGCTTTTAAACTTTGAAAATTAATATCAAACAAACAGTAGCTCGGATGAAAATACTTTGTATATGAAAGTTACTCAAAACAACGAGACGAAACTGAATATGCGGTCCGTTTGTCAGCCAGACGTCCCTAGCATAGCAAATGTGCAACATTTCACCTCCGGTTCATCTGTCCGAAAACGCGAAACACCGGGGATACTTTCCCAGATGTTTCCCCCCTTCGCCGGTATCACCTACTACTGCGTTAGGTCACCCGTAGCACCGCGTATTGCCTTGTTATGTTTTGTGATGTTGTGTTTGCTCCATAGTTACTGTTTCTTCCACCCTCTTCTTTGGTAGACTACGAGACTGACGTCGCTGCTGCCCCGGTCGACTAAGGAGTTGACGACCCCTCCTTGCCAGAGCAACCAGGCAAGCACCCCCCTTGATCACCAGATATCGCCTATTCCTTCCCTCTACTGCTTGCATTAGAGCAGTGTAGCATCTTACTGGTTTTGGTTAATCCTATTCTGTTGCATAGCCTGTCATTGTTGCTACAGTTGTTGATACCTTACTTGCAATCCTAAATTCTTAGTATAGGATGCTAGTTTACCATCAGTGGCCCTACATTCTTGTTCGTCTGCCATGCTATACTATCGGACACAATATATAATTTTGAATTAAAATAATTTTAGAAATTGCTTTTAAACTTTGAAAATTAATATCAAATAAACCGTAGCTCGGATGAAAATACTTTGTACATGAAAGTTGCTCAGAACAATGAGACAAAACCGAATATGTGGTCCATTTGTCAGCCACACATCCCTAGCATAGCGAACGTGCAACATTTCACCTCCGGTTCATCTGTCCGAAAACGCGAAACACCAGGGATACTTTCCCGGATGTTTCCCCTCTTCGCCAGTGTCACCTACTACTACGTTAGGTCACCCGTAGCACTGCGTATTGCCTTGTTATGTTTTGTGATGCTATGTTTGCTCTGTATATACTATTTCTTCCCCCCTCTTCTTCGGTAGACTACGAGACTGAGGCCGCTCCTGCCCTGGTCGACTAAGGAGTTAACGACCCCTCCTTGCCAGAGCAACCAGGCAAGCACCCCCCTTGATCACCAAATATCGCCTATTCCTTCCCTCTACTACTTGCATTAGAGCAGTGTAGCATCTTACTGTTTTTGGTTAATCCTATTCTGTTGCATAGCCTATCATTGTTGCTACAGTTGTTGATACCTTACTTGCAATCCTAAATTCTTAGTATAGGATGCTAGTTTACCATCAGTGGCCCTACATTCTTGTTCGTCTGCCATGCTATACTATCGGGCCGTGATCACTCGGGAGGTGATCACGGGTATATACTATACACACATGCATACTGTTCAGGTGGTGACTAAAGCCGGGTCCTCTCGTAGAGTACCGCGAGTGATTCTCGGATTGGGGGTTGAAAGGACATTTGTCCCGACGGCCCTTTGTGTGGATCTTTGTGGCGGAGCGACAGGGCAGGTTGAGACCACCTAGGTGAGAGGTGGTCCTAGCCCTGGTCAGCGTCTGCAGTTACTTGAAAATAACACGATTAACGAGATCTTGGTATTTGATCTGAGTTTGGCCACTGGCCTATATGCACTAACCAACTACGCGGGAACAGTTATGGACACTCGACGTCGTGGTATTAGCCGAAGCCTTCTTGACGTTAATGACTGAGCAGCGCACGCCGGATTGGACTGGAACGCCTGCTCTTGTATTAGGGAGGCTAGGTCTGCTTCCGGACGCCCACGCAACATGCAGGTGGGCAATGGGTGATGGCCCAGACCCCTGCGCGCTTAGGATTTAGACCGACATGCTGACCTCTCTGTTGTGCCTAGGTAGGGCTGTGACGGGTTGATCTTCTGACACTGGGCGTGACCCAGGAAAGTGTGTCCGTCCAGAGGGATGGAGCGTGTTGGGAAATGTGGTGCACCCCTGTAGGGAAGTTTATCTATTTGAATAGCTGTGTCCCTCGGTAAAAGGACGACCCAGAGTTGTACCTTGATCTTATGACAACTAGAACCGGATACTTAATAAAACACACCCAGACAAGTTCCTGAAACATCTCGGTGATCGCTTTCCCATAGGGCGACGAGGGGAGGATCGTCGGGTAGGATTATGCTATGCGATGATACTTGGTGAACTTACCATCTACTCTCTTCTACATGCTGCAAGATGGAGGCTGCCAGAAGCGTAGTCTTCGATAGGACTAGCTATCCCCCTCTTATTCTGGCATTCTGCAGTTCAGTCCATTGATATTGCCTCTTTACACATGTACCCATGCATATGTAGTGTAGATCCTTGCTTGCGAGTACTTTGGATGAATAATTATGGTTGCTTTGCTTCCCCTTTCCCTCTTCTTTTTTCCATTCTGCTCGGATGTCGCAACCAGTTGCTGGAGCCCAGGAGCCAGACGCCACCATCGATGACGACCCCTACGACACCGGGGGTGCCTACTACTACGTTTAGACCGCTGACGACCAGGAGTAGTTTAGGAGGATTCCAGGCAGGAGGCCTGCGCCTCTTTCGATCTGTATCCCAGTTTGTGCTAGCCATCTTATGGCAACTCGTTTAACTTATGTCTGTGCTCAGTTATTGTTGCTTCCGCTGACTTGTTTATGTTCAGGCACTTGTATTTGAGCCCTCAAGGCCCCTGGCTTGTAATATGATGCTTGTATGACTTATTTTACTTTTAGAGTTGTGTTGTGATATCTTCCCGTGAGTCCCTGATCTTGATCGTACACATTTGCATGCATGATTAGTGATGCTGCTCTAGTAGGACGTCTCGCCATGATGACGCTTGGTAGACGGTTCCTCCGCCATTATCCTCCTCTGGCAACTGTTGGCTTGGAAGAGAGATGTTTCTGGGTTGTTTCTAGTGGAGATTGAAGCGACAATGGTGGTTCTCGTAATGAGGCAAAGATGGAAGACAATGGGTTATTTCTAGGGCGTGGATGGGGATGTGTGGGAGGTAGTTCACTGGGGACGTGGGTGTAGTGGTCGTGGGGCGCTATTGTAGTCCGTCGTGGCAACCACGGGTGGCGCGTGCGGTGGCCTGGAAGAACCAACCGTCCAAGCCAATTTCTTTGCCAGGGTATTTACTGGTCGCACTGGCGAGTCTTATCAAGCTGTACTTATCAGCTGCTTATCCCACTTGCACGTCTCAGGGTCGGCGATGATGGCATTTTGTACTGTTTTAAGTGACTTACTTTGTTATGTTTTCAGTGTGGAGTTTAAGTCTTATTTTTGCATTGAAGTCTTATACACTAGTTGAACTGAAAACTTTTTTCACTGCACTACGAGTTGTTTCTCAAAACTGAGACTTATTTTTTTTCATCTGTCCCAACCTAAGTTAGGCCTTTATAGTTTTTGTACTCTCTTTTTAGTGTACTTATGGTTTACATTGTGGGTACTGAATTGTAATTTCATACAACGTAAAGTTTTGAAAATTGGTGTCATAGTGGTGTGTGTATGTAGTGTGAGTGGCCTGATTTTATAGTACTAATGTCATATGTATGTTTGAACTAAGTTTTTCTGGGATTGAGATTATTTAGATGAAATTGTTAGTTGAGGTCTAGTCAGATTCTATGTAAATAAGAAATTTAGCAGAATTGACAAACAATATCTATTTGAACTTCTTGCATTATAGAAGTTGAACTTGAAAGTAAAATTTAATTCGCTGGTTTAAATTATGTACATTTAACAAATAGCCTATTAAGTTCTCCGCTTTTTAAAGCTTCGTTCTTTTCGTATCGTATTTTCTTTTCCTTTTTCATCATCCGTGGTGTAGAGCTAATGTTTTTATTTTTAGATTTAAATTATTGCCTGCGAACAAGTTTTTGAACTTCTCTATAATCAGTTTTCAAACTTTTGTTGTAATTTATTTTTCTTTGCCTCACACTCTGCTTTATTCAATGGGGCGTATGGGTGGGGTGTTTGGAGACGAGGGAGGCTATTGGGCCCTTTTCCAGCCGAAATGGCCCTCGCGGGCGATTATGAGGACTGTTGGGTGCGTGTGCGGTCTGGGTTTAGTCCCACGTCGCTAAGCGAGGGGGCTCTCGACTTATTTATAAGCGTTACTAAGTCCTACTGGTCGAACTCCTCTGAATACTTACCTGAGCGCTTATACATGACACTCGCTCTCTTTCATGACCTGTGGGCCCTGGTCGACTGGCCCTGCATTGTGCCGATTACTAGGGATTCGCCAACAGTTTCGCCATGGGCTCGAGTTCAAGTGTCTTCATGCGCTAAGGCCTGCCTGTCTTTGGGCGGTCAATTTTTTTGTTTGAATCTAGTGCTTGACTCCACAAGTAATGTGGACTGATAGTTATGTTGTAGTTCTTGTGAGTCTTCTCGAACTGTTCTTTTTTTTCATTGAGTTTTTTCCTTCTTTTTTTGTTTTGCTGTGGTGATTATTCTCAAGGGTATTCTGGTATTATTTTTTATCACTATAGTACGTGCGTGTAAACTAAGTTTTACTGAGAGTTCATTTGTAGTAGCACTTCTGTGCTTAGTCTGACATTTTTTTGAGGGATTGTGAACTGATGCTACTTTGTACTTTTTATATTAGTAAATATGTACTGTCCGTTCAAGCGTACTGGTACTGTCATTCTTAGTCTGCCAGTGACCAATATAAGTGTGTGTTGATGCTTCTTAACTTTTCTGTTATAGTACTTGCTAATTTTCCAGCAGCTACATATGGATGAGAACAGTACGTGAAGTACTAAGATTTTTTGCTTCAACTTTTGAAGCGTTGTTAAGCAACTCAAATTGTACCGATTGTTTTCAACATTATGTTTTCCATACAATGCTGAATCGGAACTACACATGGAACATCCTTGTGTGAGTAGTTTCTTCATAACTAGTACCGAAGAGCAGCCACAAAGTTCCATTCACAAGCTACTTTGAATTTGAAATGATTTATAAACAAAATATGAAGCTACCAAATGAGATAATAAAACAATGTACTTGATGACATAAGAAAACTTGTTCAACCATGACAAACACGACATAAGCAAACTGTTTCAACCCTGACACACAAGACGTAAGCAAACTGGTTTAAAAGGCAAGCACAATTGCAAGCAACACGAAGGCATACTTCGATGTCTCTTCATCCCACGTAGTGGCAGTTGTAGTAGGGGTCAGCTTCCTACTCTTTTGAAATTTCTAGACCTGTGGAGATGTTGTCGATTATCTTCCATGTCTTATAGGTGGCGTACGCATCTATCACTGCGTAGTCGATGAGGTAATTTGGCAACGGGCTGATCCCCAATAGTTTATGGTCTTCCTTTCGATCGATCTTCTTCTTCATGTCTTTTTAGAATGGGTGGATGACGATGGCTGTAACATCAGCCAAGGAATCGTACTCTTTTCTGGTATATGGAACTCTCCAGTTGCGCTGAATGTCGATGTACTTGTTGGGGTTGATCTCCAAACCAGACATCTTCAGCTTCTCCTTGTCACCTTGAATTCTAAAACCGGCAAAGGTGAACAACTTCTCATGCTTCAGCATGTCGTTGAGGTGCTTACGCCTGCAAGGGGAGAGACATATTGAAGATTAGTATTATTTTTTATGTTGGAATTCTTTAGTTTTTTTGTTTTACAAGTGATGAATCCATGAAGTAGATGCTTATATAGTATAATTAATGGATGAACGTAGTTCAGAAACTAGTAAACAAAGTTCTGAAATTAAATTCAAGTACACCATGTTATTTTTCTTTTTGGAATATACATTTTGAGTAAATGATCTATGTGCTTCTTTAGTACTAGTTTAGTTTACTTTTGTTGAATAGAAAAACACATACCAGTGCTTCACCAAGTTCTTATTTTTTTTGCTGATGAAAATAACACCAGACCAAGTTCAGAAACTACTTCACTACATCAAGTTCAAATACATCTTTTAATACATCCAGTGCAGAAACTACCCTATTGGATCAAGATCAGAAACTACACTACTATATCAAGTCTAGTGCATCAGGTTCAAAATATATTATAGTGCATCTACTTTGGGGAACTGCACTAGTGCATCCACTTTCACAAACTACAGTAGTACATCTAGTTGGGAAACAAGTTCAATGAAATTTTGAGGAAACAATACTAATTAAATAGATGAACCAAATATGGCAAATGAGTAGGATGGTTCACCATTTTGTGGCCGCTGCGATGTGGTACACAAGGCAGAGTTCCTCCAGGCATAGCTGCAGAACTGGTGCTCTCTGCGGAGGTTCATATTCCCTGGTATAGTCCACATCAACACCGATGAACCTAGGATACAAGCCGCCAGCCTTCCTCCAGAGTCTGCTGATCATCTCATTGGCCTTGTTTGGTTCGCTGGTGCAGACGACCTCCAACGTCTTCTTGCCCTGGAGCTCAACCCCTATGATGGTTTGGGTTTACTCGCGCTTCTCGCCGGGGACGTGAATGTCGTCGAGGTTGCTGCTCTGGTCGGACGTCTCGGCGCACTGACGCTTGGCAGACGGTTCCTCCGCCATTGCTCTCCTCCGGCAATTGTGGGCTTCGAAGAGAGATGTTTCTTGGTTGTTTGTAATTGAGATGGAAGCGGCAATGGTGGTTCTCATAATGAGGCAGAGATGTAGTCGACTTGGGGCCTTCTCAGGGCTTTGGATAGGGACGTGGGGGAGGCAGTTCGTCATAGACGTGGGGGTAGTGCTCGTGTGGTCGATGTTTGCAGTCCGTCGTGGCAACCGCCCAGTGTGTGGCATGGTAGGTTGGCCTGGAAGAACGAACCGTCCAAACATAATTCTCTGCAGGTTCTTTTTAACTCTCGCACTGATCCATCTTGTGCAAGTGAACTTATTACTTGCTTCTCCCACTTATACGTCTTAGAAGGCGGTGATGATGGCGTTTTGTACTCCTCGACTATGGGTACTTGGACTGGTGATTAACGTGTAGTTGAACTTACTAATACAAGGTCAGACTATGTGTGTCATGCTAATCTTTTAAAACATTTTTGTTTTTTGAATGATTATTTATATCAACATAATCTTTGAAAGTATTTGTTATAGATAAATTAGTTTTTCATCAGTACAACTATGTCATATTTGTACTTCCATTTTTTTCTGTTTGCTTGAGGTAATTCTTTTTATGTACTGATGGGCGTTCTGAACTAGGACTGGTAGAACCAGTCATAGCTTGTCTAAATGATGTTTTTTGAGGTGTTCACGTGTGGGTTTGGTTACTGTGCCTTGAACTGACAAGTCAGAATTATCTGTACTGATGTACTATAAGAGTTTAAATTTTCTTTAACAAACTTTTGCTGAGTTACTAGTCGACGGTAGTGTTGACGTTACATAAATCCAGGTCAATTTTTTCAAATATATTTGTGACTGCATTCAAAAGGTTTATCAAACGGTTTACATAATAATGTCACTCGTCCAGCAAGCACAAATCACAAATTATATCTTAACTATAGTACTGATCGAGAAATCGATGATAAAGCTAAATAAGTTTTGGTAACGACAGTGTTTCTGATATGATTACTCATTGTGTACCGAGGCAATCGAGAGTACAAGCTTATTTTTTGAATTGACGCAGCAACATAACCACTATGGATTCTTTAGTCTTGAGATCCTTATAACTGGCCCCGAATGTTGTCCCTTGTCGGTGTTCTTTCCTGCTTGAGCCTTGACAGCTTCATCGTCAGTTTCGGTTTCCTCATCCCCAATATTGTCATCTTCATTGTCTTCGTCTGATTGGTCATCATTCTCGTCAAACTCTTCTTCTACATCCTATTCATTTGATTTTTTGGAACTCTGAACCTTGCCCTATTTCTGTTCAGCAACATCGACTATCGGAGTAAATGACCACGGGTAGCCTTATCAGCCCCCCTGGCTTTTCAAGACATCGGGCCGACTGTGCCCCTCAAGCATCCAAGGCGAAGGGCCACCTTCTTGTGGTCGGCTGGTCCACGCAGCCGGCTGCTGGAAGACGGCAAGACCCAACAGGCTGCACGCCATGCACCCTCAAAGTTTACACCCACATAACGGTGATAAGACGGGGCGTGGCTACAGTGAAGCCTGCCGCCCCCGAATCCCGGAGCGAGCATGGCCACAGTGCGTCGTACCGGGCGGCCATCCCTCGCCCGACGCGACACTATTGCCACGTTGACCCTGACATCACCCATGGTAGAACAACCATGCCCCCACGACGGGCTATCGGTACGGCCCGCAGGCGGCAGGCCCCTCCTGCCAGAGAGCCACCATAAGGCGGCTTGACCAGACCAGTCGGCGTATGGGGAGGACGGCTCCCAACAGTCGGACCTCCCCTCCCATCGGAGTTTGTGCACCATTAACCAAATAAGAGGGGGTGAGGCTAGAGTGAACACCCGCCAGGCGGCGGCACTGTAGCCACGCTCACCCTGACCAAGCCATCGTCATCAAGAGCAAGGCTGCCGTAATGAGCAGCTGATAGGGCCCACAGGTGGTGGCCCCAGCCTGTCAGCCAAGGGGCCGGCAGCCGGCGGGACCCACCAGTCGGCGGGCCCCAGCGGCCGGCAGATAAGCCGGCATCCATAGATGCTGACGGTTTGGGCCCACTCCCAGCCGGATTACCATTGTACCCCTAGGGGGTAGGCCTATATAAACCCCCAGGGCACCCATGCAAAGGGTTGACCTCTGAAAATTACACACACCACATAGAGAGAAGAGGAGAGCTAGCCTTGCTCTTCTTCTTCCTCTAGCCGAACAGCTCAAGGGGCCACTTGTAGCTACTTACTGATTTAGTGATCATGCAGAGACCCCGCAGAGCAGGACTAGGGGTGTTATTTCCTAGGAGAGCCCCAAACCTGGGTAAGATTCGCTGGTGTGCATGTCTTCGCCTCATCCCATTTCCAGGCACCGGCGACGTCTTACTGGCTCCCACTATGATTATCCATCCTTTGGCATATGTCGCACCTACCACCTGACATTTGGCGCCCACCGTGGGGCTAGGTGCACCATCATCTGGAGACCTGCTCTGGACGGGAACCCTTTTCCTCCCCAACGAGCGTAGCCAGCCCGATACGCCCGATGGCGCTTGCCCCGACGTGTTGCACGGCATCGACGCCGCCTGTGCAGCGAGCTGCCTCGCCGATCTCCTCAGCGAGGCCCGCCTCTCCGACGAGCCCACGCCAGACGCGGGTGCAACCAGCTCCGAGAGCGGCCTCATCAACCTCCTTGGCAAGCTCAACATTGCCAGCAAGCCCACCTCCGACTTGGAGTCGATCGGCTCCACCGACCCGATGCTCGTCGACTCCAACACGGCATCCCTCGACGCCTTCCCCACCAACGTGGTGGTCATCGACGATCCTCTTCCTCGTGCCAACAACAGCGGTAGCACCGTCACCGAGGTGCTGGTTATCAGCCACGGTGCCGCATCCGACGCGGACGCCCACGATACTATGTAGACGGCAATACGCGAGTTGTCTGCACCCATTCCGGCTGACGCCGACGCTGAGACACTGGAGGCCCACCGCCTTGCGCTCATCGAGAACGGCGAGAAGGTAGCCTCTACGAGACGCCTCACTGAGGCCTATCAGCATGAGGTTGATTGTGTCGCCTCTGGAACGCCGGCTGTCGGTGGGCCTAGCTGGCTCGGTCTGGTCAAAAAGCATGGCGCGGCCATCGCCAACATGCTGGGGGCCGACCGTCTGGTCTACGCCACGCCCCTCGAGAACCTGTGAGCTACCCAGGTGGTAGCCAATGAGCTAGAAGGTTTGGATGGTGACGAGCTGTGCTGCATGATAAGGTGCATCCAGCAGCTCATCGACGCGGTCGCTGAACGGCAAGAAGCCGACGCCCGCGCCGAGAGTCCTCCCCCATGTCGAGAGCATGGCGCGACTTCCCGAACACCGACTGCAGGCGGTGCTCGCGAGCGAAAAGACAAGGAGCCGGCTGCTAGCCGCAGTCAGACATGCCTCACCATCGAGCGCGACGAAGAAGGCCGCCCACGAGCTGTGGAGCGGTGGGGAGACTACCCGCCTCCTCCTCCGCCCCGCAGGGAGAGATATCCCTCCCCGCCGCCTGTTGAGCACCCGACGCTAGGCGGCCTACTGGGCCGCCGCGAAGGAATCGGCGAGAACGACGCCCGCCATCAGATCGACCGCCTGGCGAGGTCCCTGGCACTAGAAGAAGAGCATGCTTTCGGCCCGCCTTGTTTCGGCCCCCGCATTCGCGATGAGCCCTTCCCCAAAGGGTTCTTTCTCCCTAGAGACATGCCCAAGTACAACGGCTCGGTGAAGCCGGAAGACTGGCGAATCGACTACTCCACTGAAATCAGCATAGCAAATGGCAACAGGCGTGTTGCCGTGAAGTACGTCCCCCTCATGCTCCAAGGCACGACACACACCTGGCTAAACAGCCTCAAGCCCTACAGCGTCAACAGCTTGGTGGATTTCACAAAGGTCTTCATTCGCAACTGAAAGTGCAACTATCCCTGGGTGGTTTTGGTAATGGTTAACAACATATAGCTCATTGAACTAATGCCATTACAAGATAAATATTTGAGGAAAGTTCAATGATTGGCATGGCATGGATAAGGAATGTGGACCCCTCAAAATTCTAAGGACAAAAGATCGGCTCAAGCTTCAAAGTCTAAGACTCTACATTTTCTATTTTAGTGATCCAAGATCACATTGAGTCTATAGGAAAGCCAATACTATTAAAAGGGGATGAGGTGTCGCTTAATGGCTTGCTTGATCAAAATGCTTAGTGATATGCTCCAAAATACCTCAACCACTTTCTCATATCCACATATGTCCCAAACCAAAAGTCAAACTCGGTCCCACCAATTTGATCCATCCGGCGCCACCGAGTTCATTTGACATAGCCACTGCCAGAAACCCTAGTCTTTTCGGTCTCACCGATAGGGATCTCAGCCTCACCGAGATGGGGTTGCAAACTCTCTATTTCCCTTCGTAATGTTTCGGTCAAACTAAGATGAGCGATCGGTCCCACCGAGTCTGCAATGCAAACTCTCTGTTTCCTTTTCGTAACGCTTCGTTCCCACCGAGACGAGCGAATTGGTCCCATCGAGTTTGCCTGACCAACTCTCTGTTAGCTTATTACCAAAGTCAGTCCAACCGAGTTTATGTAATCAGTCCAACCGAGATTACGTTATGCCCTAACCCTAATGATATCGGTCCCACCGAAATTGCCTAACGGTCACATATGCACTGAATCGGTGCGACCGAGTTTTCTGATTCGGTCCCACCGAGTTTGGTATAATGTGTGTAACTGTTAGATTTTGTGTGGAGGCTATATATACCCCTCCACCCTCTCCTCATTCGTGAGGGAAGCCATCAGATCGTGCCTACACCTCCACTACTCATTTTCTGAGAGAGAGCCACCTACTCATGTGTTGAGACCAAGATATTCCATTCCAACCATATGAATCTTGATCTCTAGCCTTCCCCAAGTTGCTTTCCACTCAAATCATCTTTCCACCAAATCTAATCCTATGAGAGTGAGTTGAGTGTTGGGGAGACTATCATTTGAAGCACAGGAGCAAGGAGTTCATCATCAACACACCATCTATTACCTTTTCGAGAGTGGTGTCTCCTAGATTGGTTAGGTGTCACTTGGGAGCCTCCGACAAGATTGTGGAGTAAACCAAGGAGTTTGTAAGGGCAAGGAGATCGCTTAATTCGTGAAGATCTACCCTAGTGAGGCAAGTCCTTCGTGGGCGATGGGCATGGTGGGATAGACAAGGTTGCTTCTTCGTGGACCCTTTGTGGGTGGAGCCCTCCGTGGACTCGCACAGCCGTTACCCTTCATGGGTTGAAGTCTCCATCAACGTGGATGTATGACAGCACCACCTATCGGAACCACGACAAAAACATCCATGTATCCTATTGCATTTGCACTCTCCAAACCCTTCCCTCTACATTCTTGCAAGTTGCATGCTTTACTTTCCGCTGCTCATATACTCTTTGCATGCTTGCTTGAATTGTGTTAAGATTGCTTGACTTGTGATAATTTGTTAAAATCTGCCAAGAACTAAAGTTGGGAAAAGGTTAAGTTTTTATTTGGTCAAGTAGTCAAATCACCCCCCTCTAGACATACTTTCGATCCTACAATTGGTATCAGAGCTTTGGTCTCCATTTGCCTTGATTTCCATAGCTTTTGGTGACCATAGCCTTGGTTTCACAACCTAGGAGAGTATGTCGTCTAGCAAGGGAAATTACCACCGTAGAGGTCCTTACTTTGATGGTACTATTTTGATAGTTGGAAGCATAAGATGAAAATGCATATTCTTGGACATAACCCCGCTGTTTGGGCTATTGTGTGTATTGGCTTGCAAGGTGAATTCTTCGATGGGAAAGAACCAAACTGTGAAGCTACCGTGGAAGAGTTGAAGATGCTGCAATACAACGTTCAAGCTTGTGATATCCTATTCAACAGATTGTGCCCCAAACAATTCAACAAAATCAGCGCCTTGAGAATGCAAAGGAAATTTGGGATACTTTGATTGACATGCATGAAATTACCGACTCCGTCAAGCAATCCAAATTGGATGTGCTTCAAAGTCAACTTGACAAGTTCAAAATGAAGGATGGTGAAGGCGTCGCTGAAATGTACTCTAGGCTTGCTCTCATCACAAATGAGATTGCCGACTTAGGAAGTGAAGAGATGACCGACAAATTCATCATCAAGAAGATCCTAAGAGCCTTGGATGTAAAATATGATACAGTGTGCACATTGATCCAAATGATGCCTGTCGGTGTCAAAACCGGCGGATCTCGGGTAGGGGGTCCCGATCTGTGCGTCTAGGCGGATGGTAACAGGAGACGAGGGACACGATGTTTTTACCCAGGTTCGGGCCCTCTTGATGGAGGTAAAACCCTACGTCCTGCTTGATTAATATTGATGATGTGGGTTACAAGAGTAGATCTACCACGAGATAAAGGAGGCTAAACCCTAGAAGCTAGCCTATGGTATGATTGTTGTTCGTCCTATGGACTAAGGCCATCCGGTTTATATAGACACCGGAGAGGGCTAGTGTTACACAGAGTCGGTTACGAAGGTAGGAGATCTACATATCCGTGTTGCCAAGCTTGCCTTCCACGCCAAGGAAAGTCCCATCCGGACACGGGACGAAGTCTTCAATCTTCTATCTTCATAGTCTTGGAGTCCGGCCAATGATGATAGTTCGGCTATCCGGACACCCCCTAGTCCGGAACTCCCTCAGTAGCCCCTGAACCAGGCTTCAATGACGACGAGTCCGACGCGCATATTGTCTTCGACATTGCAAGGCGGGTTCCTCCTCCGAATAATTTTATAGAAGATTGTGAACACCATGATAGTGTCCGGCTCTGCAAAAATAAATTCCACATACCACCGTAGAGAGAATAGTATTACACAAGATCAATCTGCTGACGTATTCTATGGCGTGACATCACACCACTTCCAAGACTTTACTCGAATTGTTTTTATTGTTCCACCTCAGCGCGTTTAGCGAGGCGGTTTCCTTGGCACGTCTTGTCAAAGCAGAGATCGTGTTCGCCTTATTCCGGGATTCCCATCAATACGGACGTGGGTAACCCAACCGCGCCATTAATTGTGATGCTTGGGAGATAAGCGAGTTTTACCAGGCCGGTGGGGACGCGCGTTTCCGTCCGCCCATTTAAGGGGATAAAGATCCAACCTTTTTACCTGCGCCTTCTTCCTCCTTGGCTTATCCATCTCTGTGAACTCGAGCTCCAGCGCCCAAGTCCGCACTTCTCACCTCAACCTTCTCCAACTATGTCTGGAGAGGAAGGCAAGTGGATGGCCTCCTCCGTCACGGAGGGGCAGATCCAGAAGCTGCGCGATGCCAGATACTAGTCCAGCGACATCACACATCGGCTCCCCGACGAGGGAGAGCTTATCCCCACCCCCAGGCCCCATGAGAGGGTAGTGTTTCTTCCCCATTTCCTCCGCGGACTGGGCTTCCCACTTCATCCCTTCGTCCGGGGGCTCATGTTCTACTACAGCCTGGATTTCCATGATTTGGCCTCGAATTTCATCCTCAACATCACGGCGTTTATCGTCGTGTGCGAGGCCTTCCTCTGCATCCAGCCCCACTTCGGCTTGTGGCTCAAGACCTTCAGTGTCAAGCCGAAGGTTGTGAAGGGCATCCAAGCGGAGTGCGGAGGCGCCATGGTGGGCAGGATGTCCCACGTTACGTGGCTGGAAGGCACTTTCGTGGAAACCATCAAGGGGTGGCAATCGGGGTGGTTCTACATCACCGAGCCGCGTGACGCCGATTGGGCAGCGGCCCCCGAATTTAGATCTGGCATCCCTACACGGCTCACCTCCTGGAAAGAGAGTGGCCTAATCTGGGGGAATTCGGAGGAGCTGACCGGACTCCAAGCCTATATCCAGAAGCTGGTGGACAAGAAGCTCAAGCTTGTCAACGTAGTCCAGGTCATGCTCATCCGCCGGATTCTCCCGTGCCAACGACGGGGTTTCAACATGTGGGAGTTCGATCTGGCGCAGCACTAGACCCTGAGCGGGCTCTTCGACACTACGTACGAAGATGTCTGGAAGGTGCTGTTCAAGGGCGCCGAAGCTCCCGCATCCGCTACCGAAGATCGCGGATTCCGCTCGCAGCGTCCGGTTGACGAGGTAAGTGATTTTGCCACTTGTTTTCCATAGTTTGACTCTATGCGGGATCTAAACTCCCTTTACCTTTGACAGGACTGGCTAGCGAAGGCCGAACGGACTATCTATCCGGCCCCATTGCTAGAGGACCCAGCGGACGCCCGCCTAACGGGGCTGCTGGCTCTGGCACCCCACGTGGTGCCGGAGAAGAAGGCCACGGGGACTCGGAAGAGTTCCCATTTTCAGGTGCTATCGGATGATGAATCCGATGCCGACTCCTCCCACCAAGGCGAGGAGGAGAAGAAAGCCTCTCCCCCAGCGGGGGGAGGGAAGAAAAGGAAGGCCTCCCCAATAAGAGAGGCCAAAGGGTCCAAGAAGGGAAAAACTCTTCCTCCGGACCGCTCCGCCAACGCCAGTGACGATGACTGGCCTCCAAGAGCCAAGCCCCTGGCGAGATCGTAAGTATCCGGACTCCCAAATAACTTCAAGGTTTTTTCTTTTCGCCACATAATGTCTTTCTAATGCCGCATACAACCCTGCAGTCCGCCCAAGGATGATCTTCCCGTTTCGTCGAGCGGGTCCTTGGGTGCGTCGGATATAGATTCCCTTCCGACTGCCTCCACCCCCCGTGCCGCGGACGACCGCTGAGGTGGGGTCCCAGGAAGGGACCTACCAGGAGGAGGAGGCCCCGGAGGTGTCGCAGGACAACCTCCCGGACTTTGCACCGGACTCAGCCCCGGAGGCCACAGTGGCTCCGGAGTCCGGCGGGCGACCCCTTCGTAAGAAGGGCAAGACCGCGACGCCGGCTGCCTCCGTCCAACTGGAGGTGCCGGACAATTTGCTGGAGGCGCTCAACGGCGCATCCATCAAAGAGGAACACCGCACTGTTATGAGTGCGGTGATTCAGAAGGTTCAGCTCGCCAAGAGCGGGCTGACCGAAGCCTGCAACAGCCTTTTAACAGGCTTTGAGGTAAGAATTTCAATATATGTAAAATGGTACCGCATAGACAGTAGCCCCTGATGCTCGGTTCGGTGTTCGGAAAGAAAAGCCGGACTGAGGATCTTTAGAAAGATAAACGCAGGAGTAATGAAAATATGTCAATATGGGATTGCAGGCTATGCTGCTGACCTCCGCCGCACTGACTGCGGAGGTCAATACGTTGAAGGAAAACCTCGAGCGGTCCGAGAACGAGCTCGGCCGTGCCAAGAAGTAGCTCGAGGAAAAAGAAGGTGAGTAATACCTTATGAAAATTGTACCTTACAGAAAAGGATTTGGTTGCAAGAAAAATGACAAGGATAACTTGGGTATTGTAGGGGCCACTAAAGAGGTGGCGGCCGTGAAGGAGGCGGTGCCCGCGGCCGAACGCAATGCAGCCGCGGAGCACATCGAGCGAGAGAGGCATGAGGCGCGGGTGGCGGAGGTACAGCAAGAGCTCCAGGATCTCGTGAAAAAACATGAGAGCTTGGAGCGTGACTTGAAGACTCGAGAGTTTGAGCTTGCAACGGCTCTTGAGAGTGCCAAAGCCACTAAGGCCGAAGCCTACAAGGCCCTCCAGGAGATTGAGGGGTGAAGAAAATAGCAGCGGGTAAGGCATTTTTTGTTGGAAATATGCCCTAGAGGCAATAGTAAATTAGTTATTATTATATTTCCTTGTTCATGATAATCGTTTATTATCCATGCTATAATTGTATTGATAGGAAACTCAGATACATGTGTGGGTACATAGATAACACCATGTCCCTAGTAAGCCTCTAGTTGACTAGCTCATTGATCAATAGATGGTTTTGGTATCCTGACCATGGACATTGGATGTCGTTGATAATGAGATCACATCATTAGGAGAATGATGTGATGGACAAGACCCAATCCAAAGCCTAGCACAGAGATCGTGTAGTTCGTATGCTAAAGCTTTTCTAATGTCAAGTATCTTTTCCTTAGACCATGAGATTGTGCAACTCCCGGATACCGTAGGAATGCTTTGGGTGTACCAAACGTCACAACGTAACTGGGTGGCTATAAAGGTGCACTACAGGTATCTCCGAAAGTGTCTGTTGGGTTGGCACGAATCGAGACTGGGATTTGTCACTCCGTGTGACGGAGAGGTATCTCTGGGCCCACTCGGTAGGACATCATCATAATGTGCACAATGTGACCAAGGGGTTGATCACGGGATGATGTGTTACGGAACGAGTAAAGAGACTTGCCGGTAACGAGATTGAACAAGGTATCGGCATACCGACGATCGAATCTCGGGCAAGTACAATACCATTAGACAAAGGGAATTGTATACGGGATCGATTGAGTCCTTGACATCGTGGTTCATCCGATGAGATCATCGTGGAACATGTGGGAGCCAACATGGGTATCCAGATCCCGCTGTTGGTTATTGACCGTAGAACGTCTCGGTCATGTCTGCATGGTTCCCGAACCCGTAGGGTCTACACACTTAAGGTTCGATGATGCTAGGTTTATAAAGGAAGTTTGTATGTGGTTGCCGAATGTTGTTCGGAGTCCCGGATGATATCCCGGACGTCACGAGGAGTTCCGGAATGGTCCGGAGGTAAAGATTTATATATGGGAAGTCCTATTTTGGCCACCGAAAAATGTTCGGGAATTTTCGGTATTGTACATGGAAGGTTCTAGAAGGTTCCGGAGTGGGGCCCACCTGCATGGGGGGACCCACATGAACGTGGGTAGTGGGGGCAAGGCCCCACACCCCTGGTAAAGGCGCACCAAGATTCCCCCTTAGAAGGAATAAGATCATATCCCGAAGGGATAAGATCAAGATCCCTAAAAAGGGGGGATAACAATCGGTGGGGAAGGAAATGATGGGATTTCTTTCCTCCCACCTTTGCCAATGCCCCAATGGACTTGGAGGGCAAGGAACCAGCCCCCTCCACCCCTATATATAGTGGGGAGGTGCATGGGAGCTTTACCAAAGTTCTGGCGCAGCCCTCCCCCTCTCCCAAGTCCTCCTCCTCTCCCGCGGTGCTTGGCAAAGCCCTGCAGGATTGCCATGCTCCTCCACCACCACCACGCCGTCTTGCTGCTGCTGGATGGAGTCTTACTCAACCTCTCCCTCTCTCCTTGCTGGATCAAGGCGTGCGAGACGTCACCGGGCTGTACGTGTGTTGAACACGGAGGTGCCGTCCGTTCGGCACTAGGATCTCCGGTGATTTGGATCACGACGAGTACGACTCCTTCAACCCCGTTCTCTTGAATGCTTCCGCTTAGCGATCTACAAGGGTATGTAGATGCACTCTCCTTCCCCTCGTTGCTGGTTTCTCTATAGATAGATCTTGGTGACACGTAGGAAATTTTTTAATTTCTGCTACGTTCCCCAACAGTGGCATCATGAGCTAGGTCTATTGCGTAGATTCTTTGCACGAGTAGAACACAAAGTAGTTGTGGACGTTGATTTTGTTCAATATGCTTACCGTTACTAGTCCAATCTTGTTTCGACGGTATTGTGGGATGAAGCGGCCCGGACCGACCTTACACGTACACTTACGTGAGACAGGTTCCACCGACTGACATGCACTTGGTGCATAAGGTGGCTAGCGGGTGCCAGTCTCTCCCACTTTAGTCGGAACGGATTCGATGAAAAGGGTCCTTATGAAGGGTAAATAACATTTGGCATATCACGTTGTGGTTTTGCGTAGGTAAGAAACGTTCTTGCTAGAAACCCATAGCAGCCACGTAAAAACATGCAAACAATAATTAGAGGACGTCTAACTTATTTTTGCAGGGTATGCTATGTGATGTGATATGGCCAAAAGGAATGTGATGAATGATATGTGATGTATGAGTTTGATCATGTTCTTGTAATAGGAATCACGACTTGCATGTCGATGAGTATGACAACCGGCAGGAGCCATAGGAGTTGTCTTTATTTATTGTATGACCTGCGTGTCATTGAACAACGCCATGTAATTACTTTACTTTATTGCTAACCGTTAGCCATAGTATTAGAAGTAATAGTTGGCGAGACAACTTCATGAGGACACGATGATGGAGATCATGATGATGGAGATCATGGTGTCATGCCGGTGACGATGATGATCATGGAGCCCCGAAGATGGAGATCAAAAGGAGCAAAATGATATTGGCCATAGCATGTCACTATTTGATTGCATGTGATGTTTATCATGTTTATGCATCTTATTTTGTTAGAACGACGGTAGTAAATAAGATGATCCCTCATTAAAATTTCAAGAAAGTGTTCCCCCTAACTGTGCACCGTTGCGAAAGTTCGTCGTTTCGAAGCACCACGTGATGATCGGGTGTGATAGATTCTTACGTTCACATACAACGGGTCTAAGCCAGATTTACACACGCGAAACACATAGGTTGACTTGACGAGCCTAGCATGTACAGACATGGCCTCGGAATACAAGAGACCGAAAGGTCGAGCATGAGTCGTATGGTAGATACGATCAACATGAAGATGTTCACCGATGATGGCTAGTCCGACTCACGTGATGATCGGACACGGCCTAGTTGACTCGGATCATGTAATCACATAGATGACTAGATGGATGTCTATCTGAGTGGGAGTTCATGAGATGAACTTAATTGTCCTGAACATAGTCAAAAGATCTTTGCAAATTATTTCGTAAGCTCGCGCTTTAGTTCCACTGTTTAGATGTGTTCCTAGAGAAAATATAGTTGAAAGTTGACAGTAGTGATTATGCGGACAGAAGAAAGCTTATGTCCTTAATGCATCGCTCAGTGTGCTGAACCCCAAACGTCGTCTGTGGATGTTACGAACATCAGACATACACGTTTTGATAACTACGTGATAGTTTGGTTAAACGGTTTAGAGTTGAGGCACCAAAGACGTTTTTCGAAACGTCGCGAAACATATGAGATGTTTCGAGGGCTGAAATTGGGATTTCAGGCTCGTGCCCACGTCAAGAGGTATAAGACCTCCGACGATTTTCTTAGCATGCAAACTAAGGGAGAAAAGCTCAATCGTTGAGCTTGTGCTCAGATTGTCTGAGTGCAACAATCACTTGAATCGAGTGGGAGTTGATCTTCCAGAGATAGTGATGTTTCTCCAAAGTCATTGCCACCAAGCTGCTAGAGCTTCGTGATGAACTATAACATATCAGGGATACATATGATGAACCTTGAGGTATTCGCGATGTTTGACACCGCGAAAGTAGAAATCAAGAAGGAGCATCAATTGTTGATGGTTGGTGAAACCACTAGTTTCAAGAAGGGCAAGGGCAAGAAGGGATACTTCATGAAACAGCAAATCAGCTACTGCTCTAGTGAAGAAACCCAAGGTTGAACCCAAACCCGAGACTAAGTGCTTCTATAATAAGGGGAACAACCAATGGAGCAGCATTACCCTAGATACTTGGTAGATGAGAAGGCGGGCAAGGTCGATAGAAGTATATTGGATATACATTATGTTAAGGTGTACTTTACTAGTACTCCTAGTAGCACCAGGGTATTAAGATACCGGTTCGGTTGCTAAGTGTTAGTAACTCGAAATAAAAGAGCTACGAAATAAACGGAGACTAGCTAAAGGAGAGCTGACGATATGTGTTGGAAGTGTTTCCAATTTTGATGTAATCAAACATCTCACGCTCCCTCTACCATCAAGATTAGTATTAAACCTGAATAATTGTCATTTGGTGTTTGCGTTGAGCATAGACATGATTGGATTATGTCTATCGCAATATGGTTATTCATTTAAGGAGAATAATGGTTACTCTGTTTATTTGAATAATACCTTCAATGGTATTGCACCTAATAGGAATGGTTTATTGAATCTCGATCGTAGTGATACACATTTTCATGCCAAAAGATATAAGATAGTAATGATAGTACCACTTACTTGTGGCACTGCCATGTAAGTCATATTGGTGTAAAACGCATGAAGAAGCTCCATGTTGATGGATCTTTGGACTCACTCATTTTTGAAAAGTTTGAGACATGCGAACCATGTCTATTGGTGTATACGCATGAAGAAACTCCATGCAGATGGATCGTTTGGACTCACTTGATTTTGAATCACTTGAGATATGCAAATCATACCACATGGGCAAGATGACTGAAAAGCCTCGTTTTCAGTAAGATGGAACAAGATAGCAACTTGTTGGAAGTAATACATTTTGATGTGTGCAGTCCAATAAGTGCTAAGGCACGCAGTGGATATCATTATGTTCTTACTTCACAGATGATTTGAGTAGATACTAAGTATATTTACTTGATGAAACACAAGTCTGAATTATTGAATGGTTCAAGTAATTTCAGAGTGAAGTTGAAGATCATCGTGACAAGAGGATAAAATGTCTATGATATGATCATAGAGATGAGTATCTGAGTTACGAGCTTTGGCACGCAATTAAGACATTGTGGAAATTGTTTCACAATTAATACCGCCTGGAACACCATAGTGTGATGGTGTGTCCGAACTTCATAGTTGCACCCTATTGGATATGGTGCGTACCATGATGTCTCTTATCGAATTACCACTATCGTTCATGGGTTAGGCATTAGAGACAACCGCATTCACTTTAAAATAGGGCACCACATAATTCCGTTGAGACGACACCGTTTGAACTATGGTTTGGAGAAACCTAAGTTGTCGTTTCTTAAAAGTTTGGGGCTGCGACGCTTATGTGAAAAAGTTTCAGGTTGATAAGCTCGAACCCAAAGCGGATAAAATGCATCTTCATAGGACACCAAAAACAGTTGGGTATACCTCCTAATTCAGAGCCGAAAGCAATAGGGATTGTTTCTTGAATCGGGTCCTTTCTCGAGGAAAGGTTTGTCTCGAAAATTGAGTGGGAGGATGGTGGAGACTTGATGAGGTTATTGAACCGTCACTTCAACAAGTATGTAGCAGGGCACAGGAAGTTGTTCCTGTGGCGCCTACACCAATTGAAGTAGAAGCTTATGATAGTGATCATGATGTTTTTGGATCAAGTCACTACCGTACCTCGTAGGGTGACAAGGATGCGTACTACTTTAGAGTGGTACAGTAATCCTGTCTTGAAGGTCATGTTGCTAGACAACAATGAACCTACGAGCTATGGAGAAGCGATGGTGGGCCCAAATTCCGACAAATGGTTAGAAGCCATGAAATCCGAGATAGGATCCATGTATCAGAACAAAGCATGGACTTTGGTGGACTTGCCCGATGATCGGCAAGCCATTGAGATAAATGGATCTTTAAGAAGAAGACGGACGTGGACGGTAATGTCACCATCTATGAAGCTCGACTTGTGGCGAAGAGTTTTTCACAAGTTCAAGGAGTTGACTACGATGAGATTTTCTCATCTGTAGCGATGCTTAAGTCCGTCGGAATCATGTTAGCATTAGCTGCATTTATGAAATCTGGCAGATGGATGTCAAGACGAGTTTCCTTACCAGTTTTCATAAGGAAAGGTTGTATGTGATACAATCAGAAAAGTTTTGTCGATCCTAAGGATGCTAAAAGGTATGCTGGCTCCAGCGATCCTTCTAAGGACTGGAGTAAGCATCTCGGAGTTGGAATGTGCACTTTGATGAGATGATCAAAGATTTTGGGTTTATACAAAGTTCGTGAGAAACTTGTATTTCCAAAGAAGTGAGTGGGAGCACTATAGAATTTCTGATGAGTATATGTTGTTGACGTATTGTTGATCAGAAATGATGTAGAATTTCTGGAAAGCATATAGGGTTATTTGAAAGGTGTTTTCCAATAGAAAACCTGGATTAAGCTACTTGAACATTGAGCATCAAGATCTATGAGGATAGATCAAAAAATGCTAAATGGTACTTTCAAATGAGCATATACCTTGACGTGATCTTGAAGGTGTTCAAGATGGATCAGTCAAAGAAGGAGTTCTTGCCTGAGATGTGAGGTACAAAGTTAAGACTTAAAGCCCGACCATGGCAGAATAGAGAGAAAGGACGAAGGTCGTCCCCTATGCTTTAGATGTAGGCTCTACAGTATGCTATGCTGTGTACCGCACCTGATGTGTGCCTTGCTACATATCTGGCAAGAGGGTACAAAGGTGATCAAGGAGTGGATCACCAGATAGCGGTCAAAATTATCCTTATAGGAATAAGGATATGTTTCTCGATTATGGAGGTGATAAAGAGTTCGACGTAAAGGGTTACATCGATGCAAGATTTAACACCTATTCGAATGACTTTGAGTAGCAAACCGGATACGTATAGTGGAGCAACCATTTGGAATAGCTCCAAGTGGAGCATGGAAGCAACATTTCCAATATGACCTAGAGATTTGCGAAGTACATACGAATCTGAATGTTGCAGACCCGTTGACTAAAACCTCTCTCACAAGCAAAACATGATCAAACCCCAGAACTCATTGAGTCTTAATCACATGGTGATGTGAACTAGTTTAGTGACACTAGTAAACTCTTTGGATGTTGGTCACATGGCGATGTGACCTGTGAGTGTTAATCACATGGCGATGTGAACTAGATTTTTGACTCTAGTGCAAGTGGGAGACTGTTGGAAATATGCCCTAGAGCCAATAATAAATTAGTTATTATTATATTTCCTTGTTCATGATAATCGTTTATTATCCATGCTATAATTGTATTGACAGGAAACTCAGATACATGTGTGGGTACATAGACAACACCATGTCCCTAGTAAGCCTCTACTTGACTAGCTCGTTGATCAATAGATGGTTACGGTTTCCTGACCATGGACATTGGATGTCGTTGATAACGAGATCACATCATTAGGAGAATGATGTGATGGACAAGACCCAATCCTAAGCCTAGCACAGAGATCGTGTAGTTCGTATGCTAAAGCTTTTCTAATATCAAGTATCTTTTCCTTAGACCATGAGATTGTGCAACTCCCGGATACCGTAGGAATGCTTTGGGTGTACCAAACGTCACAACGTAACTGGGTGGCTATAAAGGTGCACTACAGGTATCTCCGAAAGTGTCTGTTGGGTTGGCACGAATCGAGACTGGGATTTGTCACTCCGTGTGACGGAGAGGTATCTCTGGGCCCACTCGGTAGGACATCATCATAATGTGCACAATGTGACCAAGGGTTTGATCACGGGATGATGTGTTACGGAACGAGTAAAGAGACTTGCCGGTAACGAGATTGAACAAGGTATCGACATACCGACGATCGAATCTCGGGCAAGTACAATACCGTTAGACAAAGGGAATTGTATACGGGATCGATTGAGTCCTTGACATCGTGGTTCATCCGATGAGATCATCGTGGAACATGTGGGAGCCAACATGGGTTTCCAGATCCCGCTGTTGGTTATTGACCGTAGAACGTCTCGGTCATGTCTGCATGGTTCCCGAACCCGTAGGGTCTACACACTTAAGGTTCGATGACGCTAGGGTTATAAAGGAAGTTTGTATGTGGTTGCTGAATGTTGTTCAGAGTCCCGGATGAGATCCCGGACGTCACGAGGAGTTCCGGAATGGTCCGGAGGTAAAGATTTATATATGGGAAGTCCTATTTTGGCCACCGGAAAATGTTCGGGAATTTTCAGTATTGTACCGGGAAGGTTCTAGAAGGTTCTGGAGTGGGGCCCACCTGCATGGGGGCACCCACATGAACGTGGGTAGTGGGGGCAAGGCCCCACACCCCTGGTCAAGGCGCACCAAGATTCCCCCTTAGAAGGAATAAGATCATATCCCGAAGGGATAAAATCAAGATCCCTAAAAAGGGGGGATACCAATCGGTGGGGAAGGAAATGATGGGATTTCTTTCCTCCCACCTTTGCCAACGCCCCAATGGACTTGGAGGGCAAGGAACCAGCCCCTCCACCCCTATATATAGTGGGGAGGCGCATGGGAGCTTTACCAAAGTTCTGGCGCAGCCCTCCCCCTCTCCCAAGTCCTCCTCCTCTCCCGCGGTGCTTGGCGAAGCCCTGCAGGATTGCCATGCTCCTCCACCACCACCACGCCGTCTTGCTGCTGCTGGATGGAGTCTTACTCAACCTCTCCCTCTCTCCTTGCTGGATCAAGGCGTGGGAGACGTCACCGGGCTGTACGTGTGTTGAACGCGGAGGTGCCGTCTGTTCGGCACTAGGATCTCCGGTGATTTGGATCACGACGAGTACGACTCCTTCAACCCCGTTCTCTTGAACGCTTCCGCTTAGCGATCTACAAGGGTATGTAGATGCACTCTACTTCCCCTCATTGCTGGTTTCTCTATAGATAGATCTTGGTGACACGTAGGAAAATTTTGAATTTCTGCTACGTTCCCCAACATTTTTCATGCAAAGTAAGCATGTGAGTGTTAATTACCTGTTGCTTACCCGAATTCGGAGCTCTCCAGGAGCGTTCACAGATCTTCCTCGCAGCATGTCCGATGCTGCCGCATTCTACCGGGCTGAGGAGGGGAGCTCGACGGAGAAGGTCTTCTGGTCTCAGTATGCTGAGGCCGGACATCCGGTGCCCCTTAGCGACCAGCTGAAGCAGTTGGTCGAGCTCCACAAGGCGGCCGAACAGGCCATGAAGGGCCTCATAGTTCGCCTATGGCCTAAGGAGGATATGCCTGGGAGCTACTTCGGCCTGGTGCGGCGGCTGGTGGATGCGTGCCCGTGGGTTGAAGTTATCAAGCACTCCGCCTGTATTGAGGGTGCCCGTCGGGCCCTTGCCCGCGCAAAGGTGCACTGGGGCAAGATGGATGCCCAGAAGCTTGTGACGGACCCCCCACCAGAGGGCAAGGAGCATCGCACACCCGAGATGTATTATAAGAGTGTGCTGAAGGGCGCCCGCACTATTGCGGGTGAGTGCTCCAAAGATGTAATATTTGAGTAGACTCGCATTTTGTTATCCTGTGCGCTGAAAACTTGGTTCATATGGGCTAAGCAACGCTTGTTAATTTAAAATATTACCTTCTGTGTGGTTGTTTATCAAATTTGAGAGATGGCAAGTCGTCGGCTTCAGCCCCCATGCCACGAGTGCTGGGGTGTTCGGGATAAACTCGAGCGCTCTTGTTCCCATTTTTGGGTCCATCTAGGGAGGCGCTCGACACGGCAAACAAGGCAACCAGACTTATAATGCTTGAACACTCTCACTTAGCCATAGAATTCTATAATTTTAAATTTCGGCGAAGCCCCTAGTCTTCGGAAGGCCGAATTTGGGGCGCTATCCACGCCTTGGCCGGACAATATCCGGTTCCTCACTCTAAGCGGCATAAGTCTTTAAGGACTCACAAAAAACCTCTCGAACAACGACCGACTCTCGCCTCATCATGATGGTCAGTTTTAGCTTTCTCCACTGAGGCGTTAACCCAACTCAACTGGGGCGCAATCGCAGTGGTTCTCCCAGTGCTACCTTAGCCGATATAACGGAACGTAAGGTACCAAAACATGGGAGCCGAGCAAACCCAACTATTGACCCAAGACATGATTCGGAGCCGATGCATATAGTGCTATAAGTTCGGGGTGCCGCACTTGTGAAAGTGTTCGGACTCATCACACCATGACGTGGGGAACATAAGCCCCTGGTGTGTATTAGCCGTACCAAAGTGTACGGATGCAATATGCCGTGAATGAACATATGTATGAAAAGGAAATGCAATTATAAGCAAAAAGGTGTTGCATTGTTTTATTCAATAAGTGCTGCTACGAATGCAGAACGATACAAATAGTGCGATAAGCAAGGTATGGGACTGTTAAACATGTCCCCCTCCAGGGGTAGGCTGCAGATTGGCGTATAAAAATGCTCGTAACGGAGACCACCTGTATGTTCGTTGTAGCCTTTATCCTTCCCTGGCTGTTGCATCGTGAGTTCGCCAGATCTACTGCCGGCAGGGACTCTGACGAACGGAGTCCTGTGTGTAAAAATAAAAGGTAAAAAGAAGAAGAAAAAAGAACGACACACTGGAGAGCCCCTGGTGCGGTTGAGCCGCAGTCTGGGTTTATCGTGGTCGTGCCCCTCTCCCCATGCTCATGGTATCTTTAGAGCGTAATGGTGTACGCGAAGGATCTACTTTAACGTTTCGCAGGAGCTGGGGTTGGGGCTGCACTGCTACGCGTACTCGGAACGTGCCAGGTGGTCTTGTTGTAAGTTACTCCGGGCGCGCTTAGCTGTGTCTGGCCGCTTAAAGGCTGGACTCGAGAACTGCCTCAAGAGGCTGCATTGCACTTCTGCCGCGAGAGACGCTGTATGTTCCTCCGTGCGGAGAGAACGTTCAGTGTTTCCGTTGACCGTGATGACTCCTCGAGGGCCTGGCATCTTGAGCTTGAGGTATGCGTAGTGCGGCACCGCGTTGAACTTTGCAAACGCAGTACGTCCGAGCAAGGCATGATAGCCGCTGCGGAACGGGACTATGTCGAAGATTAACTCCTCGCTTCGGAAGTTATCCGGGGATCCGAAGACCACTTCCAATGTAATTGAGCCTGTACAATTGGCTTCTACACCTGGTATGATGCCTTTAAAGGTCGTTTTGGTAGGTTTAATCCTTGAGGGGTCTATGCCCATTTTGCGCACTGTATCCTGGTAAAGCAGGTTCAGGCTCCTGCTGCCGTCCATCAGGACTCTGGTTAGGTGAAATCCATCGATGATTGGGTCTAAGACCAGTGCAGTGAATCCGCCGTGGCGGATGCTGGAGGGGTGGTCCCTTGGGTCAAAAGTGATCGGGCAGGAGGACCATGGATTGAACTTCGGGGCAACTGGCTCCATCGCGTAGACATCCCTGAGTGCACGCTTCCGCTCCCTTTTGAGTATGTGCGTTGTGTATATCATGTTCACCGTTCGCACCTGTGGGGGGAAACCCTTCTGTCCTCTATTGTTAGGCGGTTGGGTCTCGTCCTCGTCATCGCTATGTAGCCCCTTGTCATTGTTTTCGGCAATTAACTTGCCTGCCTGCTTGAATACCCAACAGTCCCTGTTGGTGTGATTAGCTGGCTTTTCGGGGGTGCCGTGTATCTGGCACAAGCGGTAGAGTATTTGGTCCAAATTGGACAGACCCGGAGTAGTTCTTTTGAATGGCTTTTTCCGCTGACCGAGTTTAGAGCCTCTGAATCTGGCATTGACTGCCGTATCCTCAATATGATCGCCGTTAATGCGGCGTTTGTTTTTGTTGCGACACGGCCTGCCATTTCGGTCCTTGAAGTCCGGACTGCCAGAATTCTTGCTGAGGTTATTGCTGCGTGCTAGCCAGCTGTCCTCAACCGCGCAGAAGCGGGTCATGAGTGATGTAAGGGCTGCCATAGATTTCGGCTTTTCCTGTCCCAGGTGCCGGGCAAGCCACTCGTTGCGGATGTTATGCTTGAAGGCCGCGAGGGCCTCCGCATCCGGACAGTCGATGATTTGGTTTTTCTTGGTTAAGAACCGTGTCCAGAATTGCCTGGCCGATTTGTCTGGCTGATGAATTATGTGGCTGAGGTCATCAGCGTCTGGTGGTTGCACATAAGTGCCCTAGAAGTTATTGAGGAATGCGACTTCCAGGTCCTCCCAACTCCCAATTGACTCTGCTGGCAAGCTGGTGAGCCAATGCCGGGCTGGTCCTTTAAGCTTGAGGGGGAGGTATTTGATGGCATGATGATCGTCACCGCGGGCCATGTGGATGTGAAGGAGATAGTCTTCAATCCAAACCGCGGGGTCTGTTGTGCCATCGTAGGATTCAATATTGACGGGTTTAAACCCTTCGGGGATTTGATGATCCATTACTTCATCTGTGAAGCATAGTGGGTGTGCGGCGCCTCTGTACTGGGCGATATCACGACGGAGCTCAAGGGAGCTTGGTCTATTTTGTTCGGCCCGGCCAGACTTACTGTGTCTGGCGCGACGATTGTCGTCACGTATCATGGGACGCCCACGCGATCCATAGATCGATCTTGATTGACTTGCCTTATCCTCCAATATATCTCGCAAGTCCGGAGTGTTCCCCTGTGGCCGTGTGCTTTTCGAGCGATGCCGGGGTACGGGTCTAGTGAAGGGCCTAGAGGCCTCTCTGTCGCGACCACAAGGTGGTCGGTCAGCCGTATTGTCTCCTGGTGATGCGGGTTTGTAAGCTTCCTCCTCTAATCGGGGGAGCAGCTTGCGTTTAGGGTAGCTTTTGGAGGAGCGTTCGAGCTCATGCTCTTCGGCCGCGAGGACTTCAGTCCATCTGACGGCTAGCAGATCCTGATCAGCTCTAAGCTGTTGCTGCTTTTTCTTGAGGCTGTTCGCCGTGGCCATAAGCCTGCGTTTAAAATGCTCTTGTTCGACGGGATCCTCAGGCACGACGAATTCGTCATCGTCGAGGCTCGCTTCGTCTCCGGAGGGAGGCGTATAATCCTCTGCCTCTTCCCCTGCCGCTCCTTCATAAGGGCTGGCGTCTCCATCCTCCTGCGCTGCATCTTGCTGGAGCAGGTTGTCTTCGGCACTGTCCGGTGTATTATTGTCTCCGGTGCCGGAGTCTTCATTCTTGCTATGGCGGGATTTAGAGCGGCGCCGCTGACGTCGGCGCTTGGGCTGCTTTTTGGAGGGGTCATCCTCCTCTGTTCCTTCGCCATTCCCATCTTTTGGGATATCCACCATGTATATGTCATACGATGAGGTGGCTGTCTAGTGCCCAGTGGGTGCTGGTTCTTGGTCGTCTCCGGTGTCGTCGTCCATACCATCGATGTCCTCGGAGTCGTAGTCTAGCATGTCGGTTAAATCATCGACAGCGGCTACCAAGTGGGTGGTGGGTGGGCTTTGAATTTCTTCATCGTACGCATCCCAACCGTCCTGACCGCAGTCCGGCCAGGGCTCTCCTGATAACGAGAGATATTTTAGCGAACTCAAGATATCGCCGAAAGGTGAGTGTTGGAAGACGCCCGCTGCGGTGAACTCCATGATCGGCGCCCAATCGGATTCGATTAGGGCGGGCGCGGGAGGTTCGGAGTCCGGCGAGGAGTCCAACACCTTGGAGTCACGAGCTTTATGAGGGACAAAGTCAGTGTTCGGCTCTACCACCGTAGAGGTTGCAGCCCCTGAGGCGGTGTCTAGGCATCCATCCTTGATCTGCGGAGCTGGCTCCGAATTGAAGATCGGAGCGGTTTCGAGTGCGGCCTCCAGGGTACTGTCCGGCGGCAGAGCTAAATCATGCCCGACGTGACAGTGCGGCACGCTCGGCTGTGGCTCGAATCCGTCGAAGATCAAGTCCCCGCGGATATCAGCCGTGAAGTTCAAACTTCCAAATCTGACCTGACGGCCAGGGGCATAGCTTTTGATCTGCTCCAGTTGGCCAAGCGATTTGGCCCGCAGTGCAAAGCCGCCGAATACGAAGATCTGTCCGGGGAGGAAGGTCTCACCCTGGACTACGTCGTTGATGATGATCGAAGAAGCCATCGAGCCTATCGGTGACGACACAGAGGAACTCTCAATGAAAGCACCAATGTCGGTGTCAAAACCGGTGGATCTCGGGTAGGGGATCCCGATCTGTGCGTCTAGGCGGATGGTAACAGGAGACGAGGGACACGATGTTTTTACCTAGGTTCGGGCCCTCTTGATGGAGGTAAAACCCTACGTCCTGCTTGATTAATATTGATGATGTGGGTTACAAGAGTAGATCTACCACGAGATCAAGGAGGCTAAACCCTAGAAGCTAGCCTATGGTATGATTGTTGTTCGTCCTATGGACTAAGGCCATCCGGTTTATATAGACACCGGAGAGGGCTAGGGTTACACAGAGTCAGTTACAAAGGTAGGAGATCTACATATCCGTATCGCCAAGCTTGCCTTCCACGCCAAGGAAAGTCCCATCTGGACACAAGACGAAGTCTTCAATCTTCAATCTTCATAGTCTTGGAGTCCGGCCGATGATGATAGTTCGGCTATCCGGACACCCCCTAGTCCGGAACTCCCTCAATGCCTAATTACAAAGATCTCAAGCCAACGGAAGTCATTGAAAGAATTGGTGCTCATGAGATGTCACTCAAGGATAAGGAAGAGCTTCACAACAAGTCAAGTGGTGCTTACAAAGCCTCATGTGATGCTCCTACATCATCAAGTGAGAAACAAACCTTCAATGAGGAATTTAGCTTAATGGTGAAAAACTTCAACAAGTTCTACAAGAGTAGAAGCAAAGAAAGAAGTTCCAAGTCAAGGTCCTACAATGACAAAAGATCTTGGAGTCGTGAACATAATTGCTACAATTGTGGAAGACCCAGACACTATTCCAATGAGTATACGGCTCCTTATAAAAGGAGAGAAGATTCACCCAAAAGGAGAAGTAGAAGATAAGAATCACCACCAAGAGAGAGGAGGAGTAGAGATGATCATTGTGAATGAAGAACATCACGGAGAAGCAAGGATTCAGAAAGGAAGGACAAGTCGTCAAAGAGCTACACAAAACGAAGACATCAAGCTCATGTTGGTGAATGGGTATCCGACTCTGATTGCGACAATCACTCCGAGAGAAGCTATCACTCCGATTTCGAATATACTCAAGATGAAGGTGTTGCCGGTCTAGCACTTGTGTCAACCAACCCCTATGACATATTTGACTCACCAAATGAAGGAATTGGAAGATGCTTCATGGCTAAAGGCCCAAAGGTATCACACCCCGAGTATGTTGATTTCAATAGTGATGAAGATGACTTGTTAGGTGATGATGATTTACTTTTTGACAACTCTAGTGATGAATACTATGATGAAACATCAATTAATCATGCTAATCAAGATAAAATGAATGACAATTATAAGGAGAAGATTGAGCGCCTAACTAAAGAACTAAACACTCTGAAGTTAGCTCATGAAACTATCTTGGAAGATCATCGAGAACTTTTAAAGACTCATGAGAAGTTACGCTTTGAAAAGCTCAACCTTGAGCAAGAGCATGAGTTTTTAAATGCAATCAATGATGATCTTCGCAATAAAACTTCCGCTTACATTGCCAAGCATTTACTCTTATCTACTTACATGCCACAAGTCTAGTAACAAGAGCAAGAAGATTCTTCTTATAGTAGTAACAATAATCATGCTAAATCCAATGTTTCCACTGATGATTCTCTTTGCCAAGTTACACTTGAGCAAGAAAATAGCTTATTGAAGGGAATTATAGAGAAGGGTGTCTACAAGAGCCTTGCCGGGAGTAAGCAATTTGAGGAAATTGTACGCAAGCAAGGAAGGCACGGAAGAATCAAGGTGTTGGTTTTGAACGAAAGTTTAATGCCAATGGAGTTGAGTTGGAAGAAGATCAATACCCCAAGACGAATTTTGTTCCTCAACAAGAGAAGTATGATCCTACTTCTTTCCCAGGGACTCAAGCTCAAGATGATCTTCCACCACAAGACCACAAGTAAAAAAGGCAAGGACAAGCTTCAAGAGGAGATTGATGCATTTGAAGAAGCTCCCAAGGCCTTGGTCAAGTGGGTTCCCAAGACTACATCAAGTTCTACTTCATCAAGTTCCACTACTACCCCCAGGATTCCCATCAAGATGTTGTGGATCCCAAAGAAGAAGAACTAGAGAGTTCTTGAGGGTGACTCCGCCAATATTCTTCTCTCATATCATTTTGGCAAGGACAAGTGCAATCAACTTCCACATCTTGCACTAGTTCAAGGAGTCACAAACCCTCTTGTTGGTAAGACAAGGGACAAGGTAACCTAATGCTTTCATGGACATCATATTGTATGTGCATCACTCTATGTCTATGGATATCCTTGTTTGTTCCTTGTGGGACTAACCCGTGTAGGTATTGAAAGTGCAACTCACTCCAATGGATAGCTCCAAAAGATCTACATCGACATTGAGCATCCACATCTTCAACATCTACATGAAGTCATCATCGACAAAACCCAAGGTTAGTTCATCCCTCTTAGGGGGGATCTCACATCTAGGGGAGCTTTACTCTAAGAATTGAGCTAAAGAAACTCTAATGGTGTGAACAAAACAATGCTTTATGTAAAAATGGTAACCCCACTTGTGCTTAAACAATGAGTATGACCTATGATCAAATGTTCTCATTTGACTCCTAAGTCAATATACTGATATATAGATGACCTAGTCATCGCCAATTGTTTGATAGATGCTAGAATGAGTTGTGCATGCTTTGCCACATATTTCATTTTCTTTTTATTGTGTGAGCATGTTGGTTGCATATTTTACTCATTCGAGGACATCCACTTGTCGTTTTGATTATTTGGATCATTCTCTTTTGCCAAGTGGATGGACAAGAATGCCTAAGAACCTTTTCTAGCTATATATGCTTTTCTCATCTCAAACTCTATTCATGCTACATCACAAAGTTTGATCAAGTCAGATTTGAACCACTCTGTGTGAGGAGCACTTGGAGTCCCCGATTCGTCATAGACTTAAACTTCCAAAACCTCTTTGTGCATTTCGGTCTGACCGAGAAATCCATTTCGGTCAAACCGAGTTCACTAAGTTGATCTAGGTTTTCATCTCGGTGCAACCGATTTGAACACTTCGGTCACACCGAGTTGCAGCAACCGCTTGCGATTCTGCAATCTCGGTGCCACCGAGTTGTTCCACTCGGTTACACTGACAAGGTCGGATATAAATACCCACAGGTGAGACTTTGGAAATTTCTTCAAATCTTCTCAGCCCGCGCGTGTCCTGCTCTGCCCCCTCAGGTCTCTAGATCGTCTCCTCGCCGCCAATGACCTCCCGTCGTTGGACTCTGCCGCCGTTGACGGATTCTGCTCCGCCGTCGTCGCCGTAGCGAACACCCGCCGCTCTAGGGTATGTGTTTGACCCCATGTGTTATCTTTTTCACTCTGATTCCTAGCACAAGGACAATGCCGCACTTCTTACCACGAATGCGATTAATCTATCCAGTCAAATCTTCCTTAGGTCTAGATTGATTCGAAAATTTTAGGGTTAGCTCTGCGCAGAACTCATCTCGGACCGACCGAGTCGTAGAAATTGGTCTCACCGATTTGGCTTAGGCCATTGCACTTGCGCTTTTCGGTCTGACCGAAACGTGCACATCGGTGTGAACGAGTTCAGGATTCTGTGAAACCCTAGCAATCTCGGTGCCACGGAACTGTGACTCGGCCCAACCGAGTTCACTAGTTTAGGTTCCAAATGTTGCTTCGGTATCACCGAGTTTGTCAATTCGGTAGCTCCAAGAGCACTTCTGTAGAGAACTAAAACTAATATTTTTGACTCAATTTGTTTTGCAAAACCTCTATACTTTGTGATGCTCATCTACTCTACCTCGTCTACAACCTATTCACAGGGTCTGCTGACAGTTACCTGCAAGATGTCTGACCAGAGTGATAGCCAGAACAGGTTTGAGCAGCAAGAACAGTTGAGTAAGGGCACTAGTCCCTCCAGCAGCTATGATGAGGGCAGCATGAGCACACCTAGTAACTTGCCCAAGGCAGCTACTAGAACAAGGAAGAAGATAACTTCTGATTCCAAGGATGAAGACTATGTTGCAGCTGATGATTTTTTTAGATGAAAGGGGGTTAAACCCCCCGGTCCCATTTTTATAAATAAACCAGAAAGATCCAGTAAACAGGTTTTAGAGCCTGTGAGCATGTTAAGCATGTTCAGAGTCCAGATTACAAAAAAACAAAAAAAAGGAAATAAGTTCTCATACATCATATAGAAAGGACTATCAGGCTCCTGCCATAATCTCTCCTACTGTTTTTTTGAACACAACTTGAATAAGACTAAGATGCAAGCATGATGCTCGTCACGCCCCCCCATGGCCACCAGTCTTGTCGATCCCCAGCTCTGCCGCCACTCCTCTAAGCTTCTTCCATGGTTGGGTCGGAGAGCCCAACAAGTCCAGAGGGGTGACTGGGCTAAGCAGGCAGTGGTTGATGCCACCGGGAGGACTCCTTGGAGGTGATGAGTATGGGTTCATTTCGCGAGGCATTTTGTAGTCGTCCAGCTTCAGCTTGAGAAGGGATTGATCAACTTCTCGTGCAGATGGTGTTCCCAGTGGAATCACCCCACCAGTATTTGGAACGATGATTCCAAGATCAAGGAAATCTGGCGTGATATCTTGTCCCATAGAGGCACCATTTCCTCTTTGAGCAAGATCGCCCATCTCCTCAATGATCCCAACACTTTCCTCCAGATCTGTTTCAAGTCAATCCACACAACGTTATTAAACACGTGAGCTTTTCTATTTTTCCACAAAGACCAAAGAATACATGCACATACTGAATTTAACACTGTGTGTTCTTTGTTGGCAGGCCAAAACCTGGCAACAGAGAGGTAATCTGAACCCAGGTTGAGAGAAAATAGATCTGAGACCTATTTCCAAATACCTTTGTCCACTACACATCCAAAGAAGAGATGGTCTATGGTTTCCTTATCAGTACAGTAGACACATTCAGGGGGTTTCTCAATACCTCTTTTGGCCAAGTTATCCTTAGTCATCAGTTTATTATGGGAAAGCAACCAGAGAAAGACCTGTACTCTAGGTGGAACTTTGATGGACCAAACTGCAGGAATATAAACTGGCTGCACCCCTCTAAAATTAATTATACTATACAGGGATCCTGTAGTGTATTCACCTTTAGCCTCATATTGCCAGACCAGGGAGTCATCATATCCCTGGTATTGAGTGTTTTCAATAATCTACTCTGGGCAGTACCATTGCTCCATCATGTGTGTAGTGAAAATCCTCCTAAAAGTTAGCTTAATTTCATTGTTGTCCCACACCTCAGCTAGAGAGACACAATGTTGATGACAGATGGAGTAGAGTGGCCAGAATTGAACTGATAGTTGGGAGGTTCCAAACCAGATATCTTCCCAAAATCGTATCTTCTTCCCATCTCCTACCACCCATCTGTATCCAAATTTCAGTGCTTTGGCTGCCCACATGACCCCCTGCCAGAATCTAGAGGGGTTTTGTGGGTTGCAAGCAAAGATATTTGGAGAGTCATTTAAGTATTTTCTATCTATAATATCTTTCCAGAGTTTCCCGTCATCCTTGATGTATCTCTTTACCCAGCCCCCTAGTAGGCAGAGGTTTACATCTCTGATGTTAGGAACCCCTAGACCTCCATGTTGTTTACTCATGCAAACCAAGTGCCAGTTATCTAGGTGAATCTCCCTGTTTCCTTCAAAATCATTCCACAGGCAATTTGCCATTTGGCTATTTATCATATCTAGTGCCCATTTGGGGAATTTAAAGAAAGAAAGGAGATATACAGGAATACTAGGAAGGCAAGTTTTAATAAGTATCAGCCTAGCTGAATATGATAGGAGCTTGCCTCTCCATCCAGCAATTCTCTTGAGGATCTTATCTATTAGAGGTTGTAAGTCCTCTCTTCTAAGCTTATCATAGTGCAAGGGGATCCCAAGGTATTTTATGGGCAAATCCCCAACCTTGCATCCCATGATATCAGCAATGATCTTAGTTTCCTTAAGAGATATGTCTATGTGAATTATCTCACTTTTAACATAGTTGATTTTCATACCTGAGACTTTTCCAAAGCAGGTTAAGATCATTTTTAGGTTAGAGGTTTTATGCTCATCACTATCCATGAAGAGTATGGTGTCATCTGCATATTGCATGCAGATGAGACCATTAGGGATAAGGTCAGAACACAACCCCCTAATCATATCCTGAGAGGCTGCTTTATAAAGCATTCTACTAAGCACATCTACCACTAAGTTGAAAAGGAGGGGGTATATTGGGCCCCCCTGCCTCAGCCCTTCTTCTGTGATGAAAGAGTGTCCCTCTACACCATTAATTTTCACCCCAACCGAACCCATATGAGTAATCTGCTTAATCCAGGAGATCCATAAAGGACCCAAATTATTTTTCTCTAAGATGTCTAAAAGGAAATCTAGGTTTACATTGTCAGAAGCTTTCTCATAGTCTAGTTTCAAAACTAGACCTGGATTGCCTGACTTGTATGTAGAGTGCAGTACCTCATGAGGTGTCACCACACTTTCTAGGATATACCTACCTTTGATAAATGCAGTTTGGTTAGTAGAAGTGAGAGTACCCATCAATTGAGCTAATCTATTGGTGAGGACTTTAGTAAAAACTTTGAAGATACAATTTGTGAGACCGATAGGTCTGAACTTCTTCATACTAGTTGCTTCTTTCTCTTTAGGGATGAGAGTTAGCATAGCAAAGTTTAGTCTATACATATCTAGTTCCCCTTTCTGGAAATCATCAAACATTGCCATTATATCATGCTTAATGATTTCCCAAAGTTCTGAAGGAATAGGAAAGAGAGTCCATCTGGACCAGGAGCTTCATCAGAGTATGATCCAAAAATGGCATCTTTTACTTCTTCCTCAGAGAAAGGATTTTGTAGAGCTTGGTTATCTAAATCTTTCACCTTCTCATCTGGGGTGAAGAAATCATTGCTAATCCTAAAACCACCTCTACTTTCTCCTCTAAATAGATCTTTGTAGTAGTTGGTGGCAATTTCTAGCATTTCCTTGATGCCATTGGTGGTACCATTTTTGCCCTCCAATGCATTAATCAAGGTCTTTCTTCTCCCCTGATTAGCTACAGCTTGGAAATATTTTGTGTTTCTATCTCCCTCCAGGATGTCTCTATCCCTGGCTCTCTGTCTAGCTTTCATCTCTTCCACAATCCAGAGGTTGTGCAATTCAGAGAGTAGGTTTTTCATCTTCAGCCTATCTAATTCAGACAGAGGGGTAGTCTCTGACTTAACATCCAGAGCATTATATTCCTCTGTCAGTTTGATCTTGAGCTTTCTAATCTCAGAATCAACATTTCTACTCCAACCTTTACTAAATTTCCTAAACCTCCTAACTTTCTCTTGCCACACCTCTATAGGGGAGTTGCTTAAGGTGGGGGCAGACCCATTTCTGGATGCAAGCTCTTTGAACTCAGCTCTCAGCATCCACCATTTTCAAACTTATAGTTGCTACCTCTTGGGTTGCTCCCTATACCAGTATCCCATAGTATTGGAGTGTGATCACTGCCAGTCCTAGGGAGGGATTGAGAGCTACACAAAGGGAAGAAAGCATCTAATTCAGTAGTACAAAAAATCCTATCTATGGTGGTCATGACTAGGGCTTCCTGGTTGTTAGCCCAGGTGTATTGCCTGCCTGACATTTTAATTTCTAGTAGGCTCCATATTTCTTCCAGGCATTAAATTTGTCACTCCACTTGTGGTTATTGCCAGTGTCTTGTCTTGTTGGTATCTGACTAAGTTATAATCTCCCCCAATTATTGTGGGTTGATGCTCATCAATAAATAAGCTGTGAAGCTCAGATATGAAGTCATCTTTACCCTCCTCATAGGGGGATCCATAAACAACACTGAATCTAAAAGAAATCCCTTTGCTCTTATGGGTTAAATTGCAGGAAACAGAGAACATGCGTGAGTTCTAGTTGTTGATATCAAAGATATCAAAATCCACTCCTACCAGAATACCGCCCGAGGTGCCTACAACAGGTAGGTGGTGCTAGATATAGCTAATATTAACACTAATGGATTTTAGGAAATAAGTAGAAAGAACTTCTTTCTTAGTTTCTTGGAAAGCTACAATACTGGGTTTATGCTTGGCTAAGGTTTCAATGATACAGGTTTTCTTCCCAGGGTTTGTAATTCCTCTGATATTCCAAAATAGTGCATTCATTGGAAAAGGATTTTCCCAGGGTGCTTGCCCTATCCATAGGTGGAGATTTTCTCTCACAACAAACTTTGGTTTGGGTGTGTGTGGGGGATCACACATCCAATTCATTTAGGAGTGATAGGGGAGTAACTAAATGTCGTTAGGTCTTCCTGACTAGTTAGCCCTTCAGTTTTTTTAGTAGGATCCCCTTTATCACATTGTTTTTCCCCTAATCTTGGATACTCAACTAGACTATTAATGTTAGGTGGCCCTTCATGCCTTCTATCAGTTCTAATCTCTACATCATATGCCAAGATCCTATCAATATTTTGCTTACTGTTTTCATTTTTCCGTCCTTCAGACATTTGAAAAACACTATCAAGCTTATCAGAATTTATGCCTTCTTGACTAGAATCTATTTCAATCCCTAATCTACTAGCTACTGCAATGAATTTAGGATCATAAAAATATGCCAAGGAGTTTCTAACAATAGTACCTTTGTTGTTTTTCTTCTCAATCTCTAAATTCTACACTTTCTTGTTGTTCATAGCAATTTCCATCACTGACCTGTCCCCTACATTCACTCTACTGCTTTTCCTTTGAGCTTGCACTCGCCCCCATTTGCTGTGTGTTTTTGGGCTGTTTTGTTCCTCTCTCCCCATGATTGTATCAAGCTGTGGGCTGAAAATCACTCCTTCTTCCTTAGTTGTGCTTTCCTCCATAGAGATAGTGTTTTCCAAGTCATCCTCATCATCCATCAATTCCATCTCTTGAAGGAGATTGTAGCTCTGCCCCATGGTGATGGGTTCTTGCAGCTACTGTAGGTAACTGATCACTTTCTGTTTCGTATTTTGATTTGAGTTGCCACTAGCTGATTTGCTGCTTTTGTAGGGAGTGTGAGGACCCTGTTCCAGAAGAATCTTTTTCTTTGGTTCTCCTTCTTGCATCTCTTTTTTCCTTATCCTGGGCAGCTTCATTGTTGTTGTCTTGAATGTCCTCATAAGCAGTTTTCTCCATGTCTGCCTCTTCCACAGGAGGCTCTACAGTAATTTTGACCTTGAACAGGTGATCCCCAATCCCAAATAGCCTATTAGGGGGGATTTTTGTGTGATCTCAGCATCTGATCTTGATTCTGACAGTTTCAAAGAAAGACTTGAAGTTACCCAACCAGTCTACATCAATCAGAGTCCCAAAGCCTGATGCAAATTGTTCTAGCACAGACCACTCAGCCCAAGCTGGAGCAATTCCCTCCAATTGAAGCCACACTTTTTGGAGTTCACTGTAGTGTTCCAAGGTCCCTTTTCATACTTCTACATTGACTGTGACCCCCTCCATCTCAGGCAGGCCAAACTGTGGGTATCTAGCAACACTTTCAACTGTTATGTGAGGGGGAAACTTTACTAAGAAAGTCCAATCATTTAGCTTCCCGGTCTGCCAAGGCCAGTTTGTCTTGTAAATTAGTGAGAAATTATGTCCTAGGTCTTGTTTGTCAACTTGTCTTGTCTCCACATAGACCAGTCCCACATTTATTCTTGCTCCTATGTGTTGATCATTCACATCTGGCACATCAATTTGGTGATATCCTAGACCAGGGGCTCCACTACCAACAAATTTAGCTGGATTCCTTGGTTTCCTTCTCACCGGGCATTCTTCCACCTTGTGTGTCACTACCTTGCAAATGAAACACACAGGAGGGTTGGGACAATTTGTCTTGTGATGTCCAGGCTCCCCACAGCTATAGCAGATCACATCTGCATACTCCGTGGCTGCTATCTCATCCGGTTTGGTGTAAGCCTGATTGTTCTTCCCTACATTTTTTCCCTTCTTCAGTTGATTGTTATTAAACCCTATGTTGCCTCCTTACTCTTGGCCGTGATTCAGCAACTTTTGACCATTGTTTTGGGCATTCTGTTTCCCCAGTTTCTGATTCCCTTGCCGTCCTTTCTGGTGTTGCTCCCCAAAATTTTCAGACTCTCCTTGATCCTGGAGTTGATTTCCTCCCCAGGGCCTGGGTCCCCCCCGCCACTGATTCATCTGTGGTGGAGGGGGAGGGAAGTAGGGACCTGTGTACCGTGGTGGTGGGATCAACAAAGCTGATGATGAGGCCATTTCCAAGAGGAAAGTTGTGAAGAAAGAATTTGGCACTACTGCATCAACAAAGCCAGGCATGAAGAAGAAGGCACCTGCCAGGAGAGTGCCTACATCCAAGCCAAGGAAGGTTGCCACATGTGAAACTATGAAGTTCACCATTGAATCTGAAGAAGAGGCAGCTGGTGAGGACAAGAAGAAGAAGAGGGCAAGAACAAGAACTGCCAAAGTGCTTGGGAAGTCCACAATGGTAAGATCAGATGATGAAGAGGAAGAGGATGCTGCTCCAGCACCTAAGGCACAGAAGCTCATGGCAGATGCCATTAAGTTAGGGGCTGCTGCTAAGCCCAAAACTGCTCCCAAAGCTGATGCTACTATTCCCAAGACTGCACCCAAGAGGAAGTGGAGGAGAAGAAGGGTAAGTGTACTACAGATGCTTTCACTAGAGTGCCCAGGAGTCAGAGGTCTGCTGCAGTGCCTGTTCCAGGCACAAGAGCTTCCACATCTGCACCAGTAGCCACAGCTTAAGTGCCACCAGCTCCAGCAGCCACTCCACCAGCTCCAACCACATCTACAGACGCTTTCTCCTTTGAGTCATCTCTACACCACCTCATGAAGACCAAGCCTGAGAGGCGCACAACACTATGCATATTTTTAACCTTTTAGTACTTGTTGCCAAAGGGGGAGAAATATGTAGATCATAATCTTCGAGAGAGAGAGAGAGTTGTTTTGTATCTCTTTGCATTTTATTTGCTTGAACTTCATTGTGTGTTTGCTTGTGAGATACTTGGATGATCATGTGTTTGATCATATGCTACTTTAATGTGTGCTTGAATGATATATCCTTCATATCCATTTATGATCATTCACCTTCCTTGGTGATGAGTGCATGTGTTTAACTATTATCATTTTGAGCGCTCCACCAAGATGTATGTGACATGGAAGAGTGACCCATGGTCCTAATACAATGTGCATTTGCAGTCCAAAGCAAATTTTAAATAATGCACAAATTTAGGGGGAGCTCTTGTTTGTCACATACTTCTCAAAGCGACAATGTATTTCATTTGTCGAAGCTTTGATCTATATGTTGTCATCAATTACCAAAAAGGGGGAGAGTGAAAGTGCAACTATACCTGGGTGGTTTTGGTAATGATTAACAACATATAGCTCATTGAACTAATGCCATTACAAGATAAATATTTCAGGAAAGTTCAATGATTGGCATGGCATGGATAAGGAATGTGGACCCCTCAAAATGCTAAGGACAAAAGATTGGCTCAAGCTTCAAAGTCTAAGACTCTACATTTTCTATTTTAGTGATCCAAGATCACATTGAGTCTATAGGAAAGCCAATACTATTAAAAGGGGATGAGGTGTTGCTTAATGGTTTGCTTGCTCAAAATGCTTAGTGATATGCTCCAAAAGCCCTCAACCACTTTCTCATATACACATATGTCCCAAACCAAAAGTCAAACTCGGCCCCACCAATTTGATCCATCCGGTGCCACCGAGTTCATTTGATATAGCCACTGCCAGAAACCCTAGTCTTTTCTGTCTCACCAATAGGGATCTCGCTCTCACTGAGATGGGGTTGCAAACTCTCTGTTTCCCTTTGTAACGTTTGGGTCTAACCGAGATGAGCGATCGGTCCCACCGAGTCTGCAATGCAAACTCTCTGCTTCCTTTTCGTAACGCTTCGGTCCCACCGAGACGAGCGAATCGGTCCCACCGAGTTTGCCTGACCAACTCTCTTTTAGCTTATTACCAAAGTCGGTCCAACCGAGTTTGAGTAATCGGTCCAACCGAGATTACGTTATGCCTTAATCCTAATGATATCGGTCCCACCGAGATGACATGTCGGTCCCACCGAAATTGCCTAACGGTCACATATGCACTGAATTGGTCCGACCGAGTTTTCTGATTCGGTCCCACCGAGTTTGGTATAATGTGTGTAATGGTTAGATTTTATGTGGAGGCTATATATACCCCTTCACCCTCTCCTCATTCGTGAGGGAAGCCATCAGATCGTGCCTACACTTGCACTACTCATTTTCTGAGAGAGAGCCACCTACTCATGTGTTGAGACCAAGATATTCCATTCCAACCATATGAATCTTGATCTCTAGCCTTCCCCAAGTTGCTTTCCACTCAAGTCGTCTTTCCACCAAATCCAATCCTATGAGAGTGAGTTGAGTGTTGGGGAGACTATCATTTGAAGCACAACAGAAAGGAGTTCATCATCAACACACCATCTATTACCTTTTGGAGAGTGGTGTCTCCTAGATTGGTTAGGTGTCACTTGGGAGCCTCCGACAAGATTGGGGAGTGAACCAAGGAGTTTGTAAGGGCAAGGAGATCGCCTAGTTCATGAAGATATACCCTAGTGAGGCAAGTCCTTCCTGGGCGATGGCCATGGTGGATAGACAAGGTTGCTTCTTCGTGGACCCTTCGTGGGTGGAGCCCTCCGTGGACTCGCGCAGCCGTTACCCTTCGTGGGTTGAAGTCTCCATCAACGTGGATGTACGATAGCACCACCTATTGGAACCACAACAAAAACATCTGTGTCTCCTATTGCGTTTGCACTCTCCAAACCCTTCCCTTTACATTCTTGCAAGTTGCATGCCTTACTTTCCGCTGCTCATATACTCTTTACATGCTTGCTTGAATTGTGTTAAGATTGCTTGACTTGTGCTAATTTGTTAAAATCTGCCAAGAAATAAAATTGGGAAAAGGTTAAGTTTTTATTTGGTCAAGTAGTCTAATCACCCCCCTCTAGACATACTTTCGATCCTACAGCAACTTCACCAACACTTACAAGCGGGCGCCCAAGCCACGCCAACTCTCTCTGTGCGTCCAAGGCCCAACCGAGTCTAGTCGCGACTACCTGACGCGCTGGGCCGAGCTCCACAACTCCTGCGAAGGGGTGCACGAGGTGCAAGCTATAGAATATTTCACCGCCGGGTGCAGAGAAGGCACCCTCCTCAAGCACCGACTCCTCTGTGACGAGCCAGGCGCACTCGATGAGCTGCTGATCATAGAAAACAAGTACGCCACTACCGACTCCTCAATGAAGTTGGAGCTTCGGGTGGACGCCTCTGGGAAGGTGCTCCCTCCGTCTCCTAGAACACTGGCTGGCGACACCAATCGGCGCCCGCATCAGAATGACAACAAGCGCAAGGCCCCGATGCTGACTTCCACCAGCCGGCAAGTGGCAACAGTTGCAGACCAGCAGCCAGAAGGCCAGACCATACCCACGCGTCAGAAGGGCGGCAAGACAGCTTGGCAGCCCGCTTTCTCTTATGAGCAAACCCTTGATGCCCCTTGCAAGTTCCATAGAGGCGTGAAGATGTCCAACCACACAACCCGGAAGTGTCATTGGCTCGCTCGAATCTCCAAGGGCGAAGGGCTGTTGCCTCCTCCGCCTGCTGGCCAGCCGCCTCTGGCTCCTCAACAGCCGGCGGCCCGCCCAGCAGTCGGAGCCATCCAAGACGAGTTCCCTGAAGAGCACGCGGCTTATGTTGTCTTCACGAGCCAAGCTGACGACAGGTGCAGCCGGCGCCGGCAACACCAAGAAGTCAATGTTGTTGCCTCAAAAATTCCAGAGTTCATGCACTAGTCTGAGAAGCCCATCAGCTAGAGCTGGGCTGATCACCCAGAGGTGATTCCTTCTCCGGGTTCCTACGCCATGGTGTTGGATGCCACCTTTGCAACAAAGAGGCAGGCTTCTCGTTTCTCCCGAGTCCTGATTGATGGCGGAAGTAGCATCAACATCCTGTACCGTGACACCATAGAGAAGTTGAACATGAAGACAAAACAGCTCTTGCCCAGTCGGACCGTCTTCCATGGCATTGTACCCAGCCTTTCATGTTCACCAATCAGCAAGATCAAGATAGATGTTCTCTTCGGATACAAAGATCACTTCCGTCGTGAGGCAGTTTGGTTTGAGGTGGTGGATCTGGAGATCCCCTATCACGCTTTACTTGGCCGACCTGCCCTGGCCAAGTTCATGGTTGTGCCCCACTATGCCTACCTCAAGATGAAGATGCCGAGAACCAAGGGCATCATCACCATAGTCGGAGACTACAAGAAGTCATCTGCCTGCACTGCAACCAGCAGTCGGCTGGTCAAGCCCCTCGTGATTGCAGCTAAGAAAAAGATCCTCGACCGGGTTGTGGCCATGGCCGGCAAGCAGCCGGACCTGTCGCACGATCCCACGGATTCGGAAGCACAGGTCTCCTTCCAGCCGGCCAAGGAAACAAAGAAGATACCTTTGGACCCAGAGCACCCAGAGAAGTTCGCCCTTGTGGGAACAAACCTGGACAACAAATAGGAAAGCGAGCTCGTCGATTTCCTCCGTGAGAATCGGGATATCCTTGCATGGTCCCCCAAGGACATGTCGGGTGTTCCGACGGATTTCGGCGAGCACAAGCTACATGTCCAAGCAGATGCAAAACTAGTCAAGCAACCCCTCTGCCGACTGTCGGAAGAGAAGATAAGAATTGTTGGTGAAGAGATAGCCCGGCTTCTCGTAGCCGGCTTCATTGGAAGTGTTCTTTCTAGATTGGCTTGCCAACCCAGTCCCTGTACTAAAGACGAACAAGAAGTGGCGCATGTGTATAGATTATACCAGCCTCAACAAAGCTTGCCCCAAAGATCTGTTTGCTTTACCCCGGATTGATTAAGTGATAGACTCCACAGCCGGATGCGAGCTATTGAGTTTCTTGGATGCCTACTCAGGATACCATCTGATCAAGTTGGATCCAGCCGACCGCCTGAAGACCGCCTTAATCACACCATTCAAAGCTTTCTGCTACCTGACTATGACATTCTGCTTGAGAAATGCCGGTGCCACTTTTCAGTGTTGCATGCAGAAGTGCCTCCTCAAGCAACTCGGCAGAAATGCCCACGTCTATGTGTACGATATTGTGGTGAAGACGAAGAAGCACGACACCATTCTGGAAGATCTCAAGGAAACATTTGATAATTTACATCGCTATCAGACCAAGCTCAACCCCGAAAAATGCGTGTTTGGGGTACCAGCCGGCCAGCTCCTTGGCTTCCTGGTCTCTGAACGCGGCATTGAGTGCAACCTGGTGAAGATTAGGGCCATAGAGAGGATGAACACCCGGCTGCGAGACGTCCAGAAGTTCACCGGGTGCTTGGCTTCCCTTAACCGCTTCATCAGTCGGCTAGGAGAGAAGGCTCTTACCGTGTACCAACTCATGAAGAAAACCACTCACTTCGAGTGGAACGACCAGGCAGACGAGGCTTTTCACCAGTTGAAGAAGATGTTGATCACACCACCTGTCCTGGCAGCCCCGACTGACAAAGAGCCCATGCTCCTTTACGTTGCCGCAACTAGCCGGGTGGTCAGCATAGTCATCGTGGTTCAGCGCCTAGAAGAAGGCAAGGCACAACTGGTCCAGAGGCCTGTGTATTATTTGAGCGAAGTGCTGTCAACCTCAAAACAGAACTACCCCCACTACCAGAAGATGTGCTATGGCGTGTACTTTGCCGCCAAGAAGCTCAAGCCCTACTTTCAAGAGCACCCCATCACGGTCGTTTGCACTGCCCCGCTGGCCGAGATCATGGGCAGCCGGGATGCATCTGGCCGGGTGGCCAAGTGGGCCATTACGCTGACTCATTATACTATCTTCTACCAGCCTCGCACCGCCATCAAGTCCCAAGTGCTGGCTGACTTCCTCGTCGACTGGGCCGAGACCCAGTACTTGCCGCCAGCACCCTAGTCCACCCATTGGCGGATGCACTTTGACGGATCCAAGATGCACACCGGTTTGGGAGCCGGCATCGTCCTCACCTCTCCCAAAGGCGACAAGCTCAGATACACATTGCAAATCCATTTTTCCACCTCCAACAATGTGGTCGAGTATGAGGCGCTCATAAATGGGCTCCGGCTGGCCAAAGAACTCAGCATCCTCCAGATCTTGTGCTATGGCGACTCAGACTTGGTGGTCCAATAGTCGTCCGGTGACTGGGACGCTAAGGATGCAAACATGGCGAGCTACCGCTTCCTCGTTCAGCAACTCAGCGGATACTTCAAAGGGTGCGAATTCCTCCATGTGTCGCGGGCCGACAACGAGCAAGCAAATGCCTTGGCATGAATTGGCTCTACCTGGCAAGCCATACCAACCGGCGTCTCCCTTCAGTGCCTCCTCAAGCCGTCTGTCAAGGTGTCACTAGAATAAGATTCCATCTTCGTGCCGACCGACCTCAATGCAGTCGGATCCGACTTGGGAACCTTAGCAACCGGCTGGGGGACTTCGGCAAGCGGCCCAGGGACTGCTACGATTGCACCCGGCCCGGGGACTTCAGAACCCGGCTTGAGGACTGCAGTAGTCGGCCCAGGGACTTCAACGACACAGCAGGCGGTGGCTGACTCCATCCCACCACCTCCCAGCCCAACCGCCCTAGTTGCAGTAGCCGTGCTGGTAGTTGAAGAAGTCGCAGCTCCATCATGGGCCCAGCCCATCCTCAATTTTCTGGTAAACAAAGAGCTGCCGACTGACGAGATCTCAGCCAGACAAGTTCAAGGCCGAGATGGAGCCTACACAATAGTAAACAGAGAGCTCGTTAGGCGCAGCATGACTGGAGTCTTCCAGTGCTAGTATAGCTAGAGAAGGGCATGGTAATCCTCAAGGATATCGATCAAGGTGAGTGCGGCCACCATGCGGCTTCAAGATAACTTGTAGCAAAAGATTTTCACCATGGTTTCTTTTGGCCGACTGCTCTGGAAGACGCCAAAGACTTGGTCAAGGACTGCAAGGGATGCCAGATGTTTAGCTCCAAGAAACACCTACTGAGTTCTGCACTCAAGACCATCCCCCTCACCTGGCCCTTTGCCGTCCGGGGGTTGGACATGGTGGGACCATTCAAGACGGCACACAGCGGCATGACTCATCTGCTTGTCACCATCGACAAGTTGACCAAATGGATCGAAGCAAAGCCAATCAAGAAGTTGAATGGGCCGACTGCTATGACCTTCATCGCAGATATCATTGTTCGGTATGGCATACCACACAGCATCATCACTGACAATGGCACAAATTTTTCCAAAGGAGCATTGGCCCATTTCTGCGCAACGCAGGGCATCCGACTGGACTTAGCGTCTGTTGCCCATATGCAGTCAAACGGCCAAGTCGAGCGAGCAAACGGCCTCATCCTCTCCAGCATCAAGCCTCGACTGGTTGAGCCACTGGAACGTTCGGCCGGCTGCTGGCTCGAGGAGCTGCCGGCCGTCCTCTGGAGCCTGTGTACCACTCCAAACAAGTCAACCGGCTTCACTCCCTTCTTCCTTGTGTATGGTGCCGAGGCCGTCATCCCAACTGAAATCGAGTTCGACTCACCTTGCATCACCATGTACACGGAAGTGGAGGCAAAGGAAGCACGAGAAGACGGTGTAGATCTGCTGGAAGAGGGCCGGCTGTTGGCACTCGGTCGGTCTGCCATCTACCAGCACAGCCTGTGCCGCTACCACAGTTAGAAGGTCAAGCCAAGATCCTTCCAAGAGGGTGACCTTGTGCTTCGGCTGATCCAGCGAACAGCCGGCCAACACAAGCTCTCAGCCCCTTGGGAAGGCCCCTTCGTCATCAGCAAGGCCTTGGGCAATGACTCCTACTACCTGATCAATGCACAGAAGCCAAGGGATGCAAGAGAGACAATTCCAGCAAGGGGTTCGAACACTGGGGTGCGTGCGGAGATCTCAACCTGCCTAGCCTGCCTACTTGCGATCCTCCCTAGCCTAGCGCGTAGAGCTCACAGAGACACAAAGACACATAGATTTATACTGGTTCGGGCCACCGTTGTGGTGTAGTGGATTGCCTCGAGGGGCTATGGATGAATTAGTTACAAGGATGAACAAGCTTTAGGAGGTGAGGTGTTCTTGAGCTGGTGTGGTGTTCTACTTGTTCTGGTTTTGGTCCTTCGTCCCTTCCCTATGGTGCTGGCTAGGTCCTATATATAGTCGCCTTGGTCCTCTTCCCAAATATGAGCAGGAAGGGATTCCACAACGGCGGGATTTGAAAGGGGACAAGCGGTAGAGTCTATCCTGACAAAAGTAGTCTTCCCCTGCGAAAAGCCTCTGGTCGTGACGCTGCGGTGGGCTCGGTGACAGCCTCCGTATTGCCATCCTAGCGGTCTTGGTCTCGTTGCACCAGAATGGAAACCTTTGGTTGATTCCTCGGGACTCTGCGCCCGTGGCTTGCCTCCCTTGCACCGAAGAGGAAACCTGCGCTCTGTGCCCGCCTGGCGCCCGCCTAGCCTTGGTCGTCATGGCTCACATCAGCTGAGCCTCATGAGGTAGCTGCATAGATCCCTCCGCCCCTCAGGAGCCCTGCTGAGGAGGCCAACTCCTTCAGGGGTCTTGGCATCATCCGCCTCGTGAGGCTTGGCCTCTCACGAGGGTCTTGTGGTGTTGATGTCGCAGCTGGGCCGTACCAGGCCGTCGAAGGAGCCACGGGGTGGGCTGCAGGCAGGCAAGACTGGATACCCCCAAGTCGAGGACGCCGAGAGTAGCCCCCGGGCCCAAGGCACGCTCAGACTTGGCTTCCAGGCAAAGTCAAAGGGCAAGTGCGGAACACCACGGGCCCTAACCGCCTGCGGCCTTGATGACGCGTGGCGATTGATTGGAGGTGGGCGACTTCGTTTCCCCATGCTGCCTCGGCAACTGCTTCAGTCTGACAAAAAGGGGTGACGCCTGCCACTGGGCTTTCATTGCTCCTTCTTCGTCTTGCTCTAGATCCCCTTTCTCCCCACAGCGGAGGAGCTCACCAGATCTGCCGATCCTCCATCAAATCCTCTGCCTGATGGCCGCCGAAAAGACCACGGCTTCCTCCTCGGCTGTCGGCGCTGCCTGGTACGAGCCTGCTCTGATGCCGCCCTGCGTGCCCGGAGAGAAACTCCAAACAACACTCCTCCTGACGGCAAGCGATGAAAACCAGTGGGGGAAGACTACGCTCCGGGTCGCCACCGCTGCCCCAGAGCCCGCGAGCAACAACTTCTTCCCCTTCTTCATGCACAACGTATACTCTAGGCTGGTACCTACGTTCTCCCCCTTCTTTTTCGCCATCCTTCACCACTATGGTCTCCATGCGCTTCACATCCATGCCAACTCCATCCTCCTTCTGTCCCTTTTCGCCTTCTACTGTGAGGCGTTCATGGGGGTGATGCCCTCCATTGCCCTGTTCTACCATTTCTTCTATCTTTGCAAGACCGGCAACAACCCGGTCGGGTGCATCGGTTTCGTCGCGGTAGGGGGCAGTTGTCGGTGTCAGAACTGGCGGATCTCGGGTAGGGGGTCCCGATATGTCCGTCAAGGCTGATGGTAACAGGAAGCAAGGGACACAGATGTTTACCCAGGTTCGGGCCCTCTCGATGGAGGTAAAACCCTACTTCCTACTTGATTAATATTGATGATATGGGTAGTACAAGAGTAGATCTACGACGAGATCGTAGAGGCTAAACCCTAAGAGCTAGCCTATGATGGTATGATTGTAATTGTGATCGGGCTTCTAAGGACCAACTTCTCCGGTTTATATAGACACCAGAGAGGGATAGGGTTTACATGGAGTCAGTTACAAGAAAGGAAAGATAATATCCGGATCGCCAAGCTTGTCTTCCACGCAAAGGAGAGTCCCATCCGGACACGGGCCGAAGTTTTGAGTGTTGTATCTTCATGCTTCAATACTCCGGGCGTTCTACACAGTCCGGCTGTCCGGATACCTCCTAATCGAGGACTCCCTTAGTAGCCCCTGAACCAGGCTTCAATGACGATGAGTCCGGTGCGCAGTATTGTTTTCGGCATTGCAAGGCGGGTTCCTTCTCCGAATACTCCAAAGTAGTCATCGAACACTTAAATCGTGTCCGGATTCACAAGATGATCTTTACACACTGCTGTAGAGAGAATGATATTTCACAAATGCAATCTGCTGAGAACTTTTTCTGATGACGTGACATGTTATTACGGTCGGATCATTATTCGATCCGTTTTCCCACAACCAGCTACAGCGCATATTGCGAGGCGGTTTCTTTGACATGTCTTGTCAAAGCAGAGATCGTGTCCCCTTATCACGGGATTCTCATCAATACGGGTATGGGTAATCTCACCACGCCATTAACCGTGGCGCTTGGGAAACAAGCGATTCTCAACGGGCAAGTGGGGAGGCGCACCGCTCTTGGCTCCTCTATGAAGGGATAAGATTTCCCCATTTTCACCCACGCCTTCTTCCTCCTTTGCCCACTCTTGCCCCCTCGAGCTCCATCGCCCAAGCCCAATTCTTCTCCACACAGCTAAACATGTCCGGAGCAGGACGCAAGTGGGTGGCTTCCACCGTCAAGGAGAAGCACATCGCAAATCTTCGAGTGGCCGGATACTTGGCTGCGGACATAGCGCACCGGCTACCGGATGCCGGGCAGGTCATTCCGACCCCAGCACCCGGCGAGAGGGTCGTATTCGTCGCCCACTTTGTCCATGGACTGGGATTTCCACTCCATCCCTTCGTCCGTGGGCTCATGTTCTACTACAGGCTAGATTTCCATGATCTAGCCCCAAAATTCGTCCTCAACATCTTGGTGTTCATCGTCGTATGCGAGGTCTTCCTCCGCATCCGGCCTCACTTCGGCCTATGGCTGCAAACTTTCTGCGTGAAGCCGAAGGTTGTAAGCGCCAACAAGCGGAGTGCGGAGGGCCCATGGTGGGTAGAATGCTCAATGTCACATGGCTTGATGGCTCCTTTGCGGAGACCATAAAAGGATGGCAATTGGGGTGGTTCTACATCACCGAGCCATGCGGCGCCAACTGGGCGGCGGCCCCCGAATTCAGATCCAGAGTCCCCATGCGGCTCACCTCCTGGGAAAGGAAGGGCCTGTCTTGGGGCGATTCTACGGAGCTGACCGGACTCCAGACATGCATCAAAAGCATGAAGGACAAGAACATCAAGCTTGTCAACATGATCCCGGTCATGCTCGTTCGCCGGATCCTGCCCTGCCAGAGGCGGGCAGTCAATCCGTGGGAGTTCGTCCCGACCAAACACCGAACGCTCCTGAAGCTCTATGACATGACACACAAAGGCGCATGGAAGGTGCTATTAAAGGCCTCTGAAGTACCTCCTCCCACATTCGAGGATCGCGGGATTCACGCCGCACGGGCTCCTAGTCATGTGAGTTCTCAGACTGCCACCGGACCCGGTTCTTTCCAATATATTCATGGGAGAGCCTTAAGTAGTTATGCATGTCTGCTTAAGGATTATGTGGAGACAGCAGAGTAGGTTTACTGTCCGGCTCCGCTGCCAGAAGGCCCAGCTGATGCTCTCCTGACGGAGATGTTGGTCCCGGCACTGTACAAGGTGGCGGAGAAGAAGGCCGAGAAGAAGGCTCCAGGGACCCGAAAGGGTCTTCGACGCAAGGTTGTGCCAGAAGCCTCGTCCGAAGATGATGAGGCGCACTCCTCCCACGAAGGGGAGGAAGAAGAAGAAGAAGAGGAAGACTCCCCATCCGGAAAGGATGAGGGGTCCGAGGAGGTGGACCAGGGGGCCGGAAAAGGCCCTCGGCGTAAGGCCATCATACCCCTGTTGTCTGATGACGACGAGACAGATTCCTCCCGCGGAGGCGGGAGGAACCAAGAAGAAACTCTACCTCCCCGTACTGGGGAGGAGAGGAAGAGAAAAGCCGCCCCAGAGGGGGAGGCTGGGGCGTCCAAGAAGGGGAAGGTATCCCTTCCAGACTATTCTGCCACGGTCGCTCATAGCGAGGAGGGGTGGCTGCCCAGGGGGAAGCCCCCAGTGCGATCGTAAGTGTCCGCATTCTATCATGGTTTCACTTCATAGTTTTTATACTTATAATGCCGTACATATATGCAGTCCGGCCAGGGATCACCCCGAGGTATCTTCCTCCGGGTCCCTGAGCGATTCAGAGATGAATTCGCTTCCGATAGCCATTACTCCTCAACCCGCGGACGACATGGAAGTGTTGTCCCAAAGGCTCCCAGAGCGGGGGGAGGTGACTCTGGAGACGCCCCGAGGCGGGGTCCCAGATGTCGGACATGCGGGGTTCAAGATCCCCGCGGATCGTGTCGACGAGAGCCATGGCCAGCCGGGCTCTCCGCCGAACGCAATTCCGGAACCTTCAATGGTTCTGGACTCAGGCAGGCGACCCCTTGTTAGGGAGGGCGAGCCATCTGTATCGAGGACTTCCGTTGTGCATGAGGCACCGGACTGTCTGCTGGAAGCGCTTCGTGGTGCTTCCATGGATGAAGAGCATCGTACTCTCATGAGTACGGTGATTCGGAAGGTTACGTCTGCCAAGAGCGGACTAACCAAAGCTTGCACCAGCCTCTTGACAGGCTTCGAGGTAAGTAAGAAATATGTGTAAGATTACCGCACGATAGGTAGTAGCCCCTAATACTCTGTTTTGTGTTCGGAAAGAAAAGCCAAACGGAGGGTCAATTATAATCCGCAGGAGTCTAATAATAAGTATTGTTGTGAATAAGCAGTCTGTGCTGCTTGCTGCTGCTGCCCGTACTGCCGAGGTTGCCGAACTGAAGCAGGACCTGGAGCAGGCGCAGGGAGAGCATGACCTCACGAAGAGGCAGCTCGAAGAGAACACGGGTAAGTGATTCCCGCTCTTATGCGTTTAAGGATAGGCAGAATTGGTGAGTCTAACACCTAAGTGTCATGACTGTGTAACAGGGGCCACCGCCGAAGTGGCGTCCCTGAAGAAGGCGCTGTCCGAGGCCGAAGACAAGGCGGCCTTGGAATGCAAAGAGTGCGAAAAGAAAAGTGCTAGAGTGGGCGAGGTACAACAAGAGCTCCGGGACCTCGGCAAGAAGTGCGAGTCCGTGGAGCATGATCTGAAGGTGAAAGAGGCCGAGCTTGCGAAGGCCCTTGTAAATTTGAAAGACGCCAAGGCCGAAGCCGGGAAAGCACAACAGGAGATCCAAGAGGCCATAAAGATAGTGGCGGGTAAGAAGTTCTTTATGCAAAGCAAACATGTGGAAGAGGCTTTTCTTTTACTTACGCGAATTCGAAGCTCTCCAGGGGCATTTGTAGATCTGCCACGCAGCATATCGTATGCTGCAGAGTTCTACCTTGCCCAGGAGTGGAGCTCAACAGAGAAGCTTAACTGGTCCCAGTATGATGGGGCCGAACATTCGACGCCTCTGAGCGACCAACTGAAGCAGTTGGTCGAACTCCACAGGGCAACCGAACTGGCTATGAAGGGCTTCATAGTCCGGATGTGGCCTGGTGAGCTCCTGCCCAGTAGCTACTTTGGCCTGATCAAGCAGATGGTGGATGCCTGCCCGCGGCTTGAAGTGATCAAGCGGTCCGTTTGCATCGAGGGTGCCCGTCGGGCCTTTGCCCGCGTCAAGGTGCATTGGGGCAAGTTGGATGCTGAGAAGCTGGTCAAGGACGGGCCGCCGGAGGGCAAGGCACATCACCATCCCGAAATGTACTATGATGGCGCGATGAAGGGTGCTCGTCTCGTCACCGATGAGTGTACCAAGGACGCCATTTTAGAATGAATTCACTTCTGTCATGTTTGTGTTGTAAGGACGAAGTTTCTTGCGCCATGTAGTGCTTATGTTTATTTAAAATATTACCTTCTGTGCGGCTGTTTATAAAATTCTGAAAGTAGGCCAGTCGTCGGCTTCCGCCCCCCCCCCACGTAACTACTACATGGGTGTTCGTGGAAAACCCGGACACTCTTTATCCAAATGTTTGGTCCCTTAAGGAGGTGCCCGGTGCAGCGAACAAGGCAATCCGACTATGCGGCTTTATAACTTTCACTTAGCCATAGAAGTCTACAATTTTAAATTTCGGCGAAGCCCCTAGAATCCGGAAGGCTGAATCGGGGCGCTATACATGCCTAGATCGGACGAAGCCGATATATCTCCTAAAGCGGAAAATCTTTAAGGATTTTAAGACCTCGCGAACAGCGACCAGCTCTCGCCACATCATGCCGGTCAGTTTTCGGCTTTCTCTACTGAGGTGCTCGTCCGGAAGAACCGGGATACAATCGCAGTAGTTCTCCCTGCGCTACCTTAGCCGATATAACGGAACGTAAGGCACCAAAACAAGGGAGCCGGGCTATCCCAACTGTAGACCCAAGACATGATTCAGAGCTGATGCATATAGTGCTATAAGTTCGGGGTGCCGCACTGTTGAAAGTGTTCGGACTTTATTTGCCATATTACGGGGCGCCATGAGAAGCCCCTGGCAAACTGACCGTACCAAGGTGTATGGGTGCAATACCAAATAAACATTTATAAGAGAAGAAAATGCTCAAATAAGGATAATAAGCTGACATTATATATAATCTCCCATTGACGAAAAATACGTTTAAGTGTATGTTTACAATGGATGCATTAAGCAGAGATCAAATAGGACTATTTGACATGTCCTATCCAAGGGCGGGTTGTGTGCAGATAAATAAAGCATGTATAATGATCGTAAATAGATTCCACCTTGGTATTTCCTTCTGTGCACAACATCTGTTGCCTCCTTGGATGTCTCTCCCATATAAGTTCGACAATTCGGCTCTTCTGAGGATGCTGCACTAACGCGGTGTCCTGAAATGTAAGAAGGAAAGAGTGTGAAGGTATTTGGCGGTTACCCGCACTACTGACTGAGTCATTGATGCGCCTCCGCCTATGCCCATGGTATCTCGAGTGCGTAATTGTGTACACGTGGCATGAATGCCGCTTTGAAGGAGCTTGAGCGGAGGCCAGACTGCTAATCACGCTCTTGGCGTTCCTGATGATCCTGTTGCGGGGTGCTCCGGACTCGCTTGGCTATGCTCGAAGTTGTCGCCGGATTGGTTTGTCGGAGTAGGCCGCATTGTACTTCTGCCGTGAGGGCTTCCGTATGCTCTTCTGTTCGAAGGGAGCAGTCCATATTTCCATTGACAGTGATGACCCCGCGCGGTCCTGGCATCTTGAGTTTGAGGTATGCATAATGTGGTACCGCATTGAATCTAGCGAACGCGGTTCGTCCGAGCAGTGCGTGGTAACCACTGCGGAAAGGGACGATGTCGAAGATTAGCTCTTCGCTCCTGAAGTTGTCCGGGGATCCGAAGACCACTTCCAGTGTTATAGAGCCCGTACAGCGGGCCTCTACTCCAGGAATAACACCTTTAAAGGTGGTTTTAGTGGGCTTGATTCTTGAAGGGTCAATGCCCATTTTTGCACACTGTGTCCTGATAAAGCAGGTTCAGGCTGCTGCTACCGGCCATAAGGACTCGCGTGAGGTGGAATCCGTCAATGATTGGGTCTAAGACCAATGCGGCTGAGCCGCCATGATGGATGCTGGTACGATGATCCCTATGATCAAAGGTGATCGGACACGCTGACCATGGGTTGAATTTGGGGGCGATTGGCTCCATCGCATAGACGTCCCGTAGTGCTCGCTTCCGTTCCCTCTTGGGGATGTGAGTGGCATAGATCATATTGACCGTTTTCACCTGGGGGGAAATTTCTTTTGTGCCCCCGTATTTGGACGCCGGGGCTCTTCGTCATCGTCGCTGTGCAGCCCCTTGTCCTTGTTTTCGACATTTATCTTACCGGCCTGTTTGAACACCCAGTAGTCTCTATTGGTGTGGTTGGCTGGCTTGTCCGGTGTGCCATGAATTTGGCACGAGCGCTCCAGTATGCGGTCCAGGCTGGACGGTCCCTGATTATTTCTTTTGAATGGCTTTTTCCACTGACCATTCTTAGATCCGCTGAATCCAGCGTTGACCGCTGTGTCTTCAGTGTTGTCGCCGTTGTTCTGTCTCTTATGCCTGTTACGCCGTGGCTTGCCGTTAGCATCGCGGCCGTTCGAAGTGCCGGAATGTGGCGTGGTGCCGCTGCGAGCCAACCAGCTATCCTCAACCGCACAAAAGCGGGTCATTAGGGTTGTGAGAGTTGCCATAGACATGGGTTTTTCCTGGCCGAGGTGTCAAGCGAGCCACTCGTCACGGATATTATGCTTGAAAGCCACCAGGGCTTCGGCATCCGGATAGTTGACTATTTGGTTCATTTTAGTAAGGAACCGAGTCCAGAATTTCCAGGCTGACTCTCCAGGCTGTTGAGTAATGTGGCTCAGGTCATTGGCGTCTGGTGGTCGCACATATGTGCCCTGGAAGTTATCAAGGAATGCGTCTTCCAGGTTTTCCCAACTGCCAATGGAATTTGCTGGCAGGCTGTTTAACCAGTGCCAGGCTGGTCCTTTGAGCTTAAGGGGAAGATACTTGATGGCGTGTAGATCATCTCCGCGGGCCATGTGAATGCGGAGAAGGAAATCTTCGATCCATACTGCAGGGTCTATTGTGCTATCGTACGATTCGATGTTTACGGGTTTGAACCCTTCTGGGAATTAATGATCCATCACTTTGTTAGTGAAGCAGAGGGGGTGTGCAGCGCCTATGTGCCGGGCTATGTGGCTACGCAGCTTGAATTGGTCTGGGTTGCTGTGTTCGGCCCGTCCGGACTTGTTGATGATGTATCCAGCGCGACGATCATCGTCGCGCGCTGGGGTGCGCCCCCGCGATCCGTAGATCGATCTTGGCTATCCTGCTTTGTTTTCCAGAATATCTTGCAGGTCTTGCTTGTTGCCCTAGGCCGTAGTATATCGACATGGGGGTGCGGGCTGGTATCCTGGCTGATATCCCGTTTTATCCCGGCCACGGGGTGGCCGGTCAACCATTTGGCGTTCGAGTCCATATTCCTCGGCTGCCAGGACTTCAGTCCATCTATCTGTGAGCAGATCTTGATCAGCTTGGAGTTGCTGCTACTTCTTCTTCAGGCTTCTCGCAGTGGCTATAAGCCTACGCTTGAAGCGCTCCTGCTCCATGGGATCCTTAGGCACGCCGAATTCATCGTCGCCGAGGCTAATCTCGTCTTCGGAGGGGGCATGTAGTTGTCCTCCTCCGGGTATACGTCTGTCGCCTGTTCTTTTGGGCTGACCTTCTCATCTTCCTGTTCGGCCTGCTCGAAGGCGGGCTAGTCAGGGTCATATTCTTCTTCGGCGCCATCCGGATTATTTTCGTCTCCGGGGCCGGTATTGCTGTGGCGGAGCTTGGAGCGGCGCCGACGACGCCCATGCTTTGTTTTTCTTCTCGAGGGGTTATCCTCCATTGCCTCATCGACATTTGTTTCCTTCGGAGTGTCCACCATATATATATCATATGAGGAGGTGGCCGTCCATCGCCCGGTGAGCGGTGGCTCCTGTAATTCTCCTACATCATCGTCCATAGCGTCGATGTCTTCGGAGTCGAAGTCAAGCACGTTGGTTAGATCATCGATCGTGGCAATGAAGTGGGTGGTGGGTGGGCAACGAATTCCATCATTGTCTGCTTCCCACTCAAGCCGGACACAGTCGACCCAGAGTCTCTTGACAAAGAGAGAGACTTCAATAAGTTCAGCATGTCGCCAAAGGGCGAGTGCTGAAAGACGTCCGCCGCGGTGAACTCCAGCACCGGAGCCCAACCAGGCTCGGCTGGTTCGGGGACGCGCGGACTCGAACCCACAACCGGATACGAATCCGGGCGTCCGGAGTCACAGGCTCCCTCAGAAGTGAGGCCTGTGTTCGGCTCCATCACCGATGAGGGTACAACCTGCGGGGCGGGGTCCAGCCCTCCATCCTTAGGCAACGCAGCCTGCCCCGGACTTAGAACCGAGGCTTCTGTTGAGATGATGTCCCGAGCATCATCAGACAGCAGGTCTAAGCCGTGCTCATCGTGACTGTTCGACGCTCCTGGTGCTGGCACGAATCCGTCGAAGATCAAGTTTCCGCGGATATCCTCGTGTAGTTCAGGTTTCCGAACCTGATTTGATGGCCAGGGGCTTAGCTGTCGATCTGCTCCTGGTGGCCAAGTGAATTGGCCCGCAGTGCGAAGCCGCCGAACACGAAGATATGTCCGGGGAGGAAAGCCTCACCCTGGACAGCATCGTTGATGATGATTGAAGGAGCCATCGAGCCTGACAGCGATGACACAGATGAACTCTCAATGGAAGCACCAATGTCGGTGTCAAAACCGGCAGATCTCGGGTAGGGGGTCCCGATCTGTGTGTCAGGGCTGATGGTAACAGGAAGCAAGGGACACAGATGTTTACCCAGGTTTGGGCCCTCTCGATGGAGGTAAAACCCTACTTCCTGCTTGATTAATATTGATGATATGGGTAGTACAAGAGTAGATCTACCACGAGATCGTAGAGGCTAAACCCTAAGAGCTAGCCTATAATGGTATGATTGTAATTGTGATCGGCCTTCTAAGGACCAACCTCTCCGGTTTATATAGACACCGGAGAGGGCTAGGGTTTACATGGAGTCAGTTACAAGAAAGGAAAGATAATATCCGGATTGCCAAGCTTGTCTTCAACGCAAAGGAGAGTCCCATCCGGACACGGGCCGAAGTCTTGAGTCTTGTATCTTCATGCTTCAATGGTCCGGACGTTGTACACAGTCCGGCTATCTGGATACCCCCTAATCCAGGACTCCCTCAGTGGTAACACAATCTCCTGCGTCGGGAAGAAGGTGGATGACGCCGTGAAGAGGTGGGTGTTGATGGATGCTAAGAGCTCCCAGAGCTCGCTAACGCTGCCAACCACATTCCCCGTCTCTGACAAGTGGTGGAAATCCGAGAAGATCACTGAGCCTGCCCTGACGTCGTTTGTGAGGACGATGGACAAGGAGCTGAAGGACGCGAAGCTGACGGGGGCTATGCTCATCAGGGAGATCCTAAAGCAGCACATCGCCCACTTCAAGACCGCCCCCGCCCCTGTGGAAGCTTGGTGGAAACGACTGCAAGATCCGCCTGCGCCGAGATCCCCTTCCTAAGGAGGAGCTGAACAAGGTGCTGCTCTACCTGATGGGAAGGGATCTGAGCGATCCTCCGGAGGGCTGGCTCCCTCTATACGATCGTGACATCGCCGAGGAGGTCGTCGCAGCCATGCCAGTCTCGACGAGCTCGGCTTTGTGCGGCTGGGGTCTTCCTTGCCGCCTACCACCTTGGTGCTCCTCTCCTCCGACGGCCAATCCTCCAAGGCCACAGAGGATGATGTCGTGGACGATTCCTCTGCCCTGGAGCAAAGGGAGCTCCTGTGCGATCTGCCGGATGATGATGATGACGGCGAGTGGTGGAGGCGTCGCGCCCTCCTGGTATCACCCTGAGGTCTGCGGTGGCCTCCTTGAAGAAGCACACGCGAGCGATTGCAAAGAAAAGTAGGACCGCAGTGATTTCTCCGGGCAGTAGCCCACCTTCGCCGACACCGTCCCAGGCGGCACCAACCACGAGCCCTCCTGCTCCCAAGGGCTCAATGCCAGCTGCTCCGCCTCGGCGCCCGCTGCTGAGCTTGAAGAGGCACTATGACTTTGTTGACCAGTAAGTTTTCTCCCTTATCCTTGCTCGTCCATTCTTGAAGCGATGCTGGACGCATTTTCCTGTCGCCAGGCAGCAGCTGTCTAAGAAGCAGAAGGAGGGTACGGAGATCGCCGCGGCCGCAGGCGACGGAGCGGCCTCCGCGGCCCTGGTGAAGAAGAGTGCCCCTGCCTCCGCCACCCCAGAGGCGACGCCGTCTCCGGAGGACTTGGATGCCCGTCCTGAGGAGTCGCCGGTGCCCTCGGCAGACCTGACCCCTCCAGCCCCCAGCCTTGTCGCGGCTGCTGGGGGCAATCGGCCTCTGGAGCTCTCGGTCCCTCATGAGGCTGAGGTTTCTTTTGCCTTGGCACCGAGGGCGTCTCCTCCCTTGCCCAGCGCGTGGCCGATCCATGGTGCTCCTGCACCCTCTAGGACCCTGGAAGAGGCAAGGGCCGCGCTGGACCTCCTCCAGGGTGAGCTTCAGGGCCCGAATTGTCGTTCGACGTGAGGACGCCTGGGGTTGATCTCTAGTTGGCTCAGGGCCGACGCGTCTGTTCGCGCAGCCTGGGACTCTGCGGAGGAGGCCCAGAAGGTGCTTGGCATGGCTACCACGGCGGGCGACTTGGCGCGGAAGGAGGCCACATAAGCTGGGAACCGGTGCCGTGCGGGGGAGGCTGATCTGAAGACTCTCCAAGATCAGCAGGCCACCTAGGCCAGCCAGCTCCAGGAGCACGAGGAGAAGCTGAAGGCCCAGGAGGCTGCCGTCGCCAGCCGGGAAGCCAAGGTGAAGAGGAAGGCCTTAGAGCAGGCCGGAGAGCGCGATCGCCTGGTGAAGCTGAAGGAGGAGGTGGAGGCAGCCCAAGCGGCACTGATCGAGGCCAAGAAGGTGGCCGCCATGGAGCGCGACACCCTTTCCTTCCTCGAGGCGCTCTTCCACAAGGCCCAGAAGGCGCTCTTTGGAGATGGTTCCTCGGGAAAGGTGGTGGTGACGACCCCAAGGGAGAGTCCCACCGCTCTGCTTCCTGAAGTCGTGGCGGTGCTCGAAGATGCTGTCAACGGGTTTACATCCCAGGTGGAAGACGAGGCACGCTCACCTTCTTCCTTGGCTCTGACGTGCGTCTACAACCATCGTTATCTCCAGGATGCCAACTTCAACCTGTCCTCCTTCCTCACTTCGGTGGACACCGACTCCCGGAATGCTGCTGCTGCCGCCATGAAGAGCTTCGTGGACGCCATGCTGAACAAGTACATGGTGGTTGGTCCTCCAAGTGAAGCTGGTGGGACAAGCGACACGCCTGGCGATGAGGTTCCGCTGGCGAGCGTTGGTGACGCCCAAGTCTGAAGAGGTGGCCCGGAGATTCTGCTTTCGCCTTTTTATCCTACACCATGCGACATGCCTCGAGGAGGCGTTTAAAACTATTTGGTTGGAACAATATGTCTTATAATAACTAGATTATGCTCCTTCAGCTTTTCCATTTGCTTTATTGTTCTACGTCGGTAGAGCCCGGCCCGCGCGTACTCAACCGTCGTTGGGTCGTCCAGATCACCAGGATGAGCCCAAGAGGTGAGGGGCTACGGGACCAGTTAGGCTCCTGAGCCACGATGCTCAGGAGTCCTCCTTGATGTGCGAACAACTTAGGAAAAGATGCAGGGGCAAGCCTTGGTGTTCTGCATCGGCAGGGCCCGGCCCCGCGCATACCTCAGCCGCCGTTGTGTCGTCCGGATCACCAGGACGAGCCCAGGAGGTGAGGGGCTACGTGACCAGTTAGGCTCCTGAGTCGCGATGCTCAGGAGTCCCCCTTGACGTACGAACGGCTTGAAAGAGAAGGGCGACAACCAGGCCTTGGTGTTCTGCATCGGCAGGGCCCGGCCCCGCGCATACCTCAGCCGTCGTTGGGTTTTCCGGATCACCAGGACGAGCCCAAGAGGTGAGGGGCTACGTGACCAGTTAGGCTCCTGAGTCGCGATGCTCAGGAGTCCCCCTTGACGTACAAACATACCATCCTACCTTCCCCTCGTCGAGCTCTCGCTTGGGAGGGGTGTGTGAGGACCAGGCCCGTGAGGCCTGGCGAGGTGGGGTACGCCAGGCGTGACCTGAACGTAGCCCCCGTGCCCAGCCCCCTCATGCTACCTTCCCGAGGGAGAGCAGCACGGTGAGGCTAGCCACTGAGCCCGGAGGCTCCCTGGGGTTAATGCGGCCATGAGGCCACCCCCAGTTGTTTAGCACTAGCGCGGAGCATAGCGCTTCCGCTATCGCACGGGCATAGCAGCTCCACGGCAGTGTTGACGGCCAGCGTAAAGCATGGTGCTTCCACTGATGCGTGGGAGGGGGATCCCTCTGAGGAGAGCCCCTGGGGCATGTACAGCCCCGCCCTGACACGTGGCTTGCGTGACAGGGCTAGAGGAGGTGTACATGGGCACCCGTGAGCCAGCGCGGGAATCACGAGGCCCTACCCCAAGGGGGATTGCGCCTGGTCTTGGTTGGGGATGCTTGAGTTGGTCCTGCGAGATGGTTAGCCAGCCTGCGCCGAATGAGTTTCCTGAGGCTATTGCATGAGAAGGCCAGACTCCAACAACCGCAGGAGGTGACGTGAACGGGGTCGGCCCGCCAGACAGAGTTCAGCCGCTGGATTTATCGATGCTGCAGGGACGGACCCGAGCGCAGATGCCGTGCCCAATCTTCTCATGCAAAGATCCTGAAGAAAAACAGTCGGCGCATGGTTCTCGTGGCCACGGGGGCACCAGGTCGCGTTGTCGGCGTTCTGGGAACGGGGGTCCCCAGACTTGCCTGCCTGCGGCCTGCGGCGTGGCTCAAGCGGAGGCCCAGTGCAGCCCAGCTTCATCAGCTCAAGCTCAGGACACTCGTGAGGGGCCAAGCCTCGCGGGGCGGACGACAGGAAGTTTTCGCAGGAGCAGCCTCATCAGTGAGCTCGCGAGGAGGCGGAGAGATCAAGGCAGGGTACCTCGCGAGGTGCCCGTGACGCAAGCCATGACGATCGAGACCAGGCGGGCGCCAGGCGGGCGCCGGCCTGCGCAGTGTCCTTGTTTCCCCTTCAGTGCAAAGGGGGCAAGCATAGGCCAAGGCATCAGGCAAAGGTTACCGTTTCGGTGCAACAAGACCAAGACCAGCGGAGCGGCAGGATGGAGGTCGGCATGGAGCCCAGCACAGCGTCACCGTCAGAGTCTTTGGCAGTCGAAGACCAACTTTAGTCAGGATAAGTGTACTAGATGTTCCCCGTGTCCCTTGTGTGTTCTCCTTTCTAGCCTAGATTCCTTGCGAGGCTTCGAGACGTGAGTTTGTAGGGGAAAGATCTTCGTGCGCACCCCAGAGTTCGAACCTCAAGGGTCTGTCGGAACCCAAAATCCGACATTTGGCGCGGCAAGTAGGGGTGCGCCAGAATCCTTCTTCCACCGCCTCGCATTTCGTCGTTCGTCGTGCCCATGTCGGACGCTCGCCGAGCCCGCGGCGAGCGTCGGGCTGCTCTCGCGGCCCATGTCGCCCAGACGGCCCCCGTCGGCGGGCCTCCCCGTCGTTCCCCGTCGCCTGCCGCCCACGCCGCCACCGGCCCGGCGTGGAACGAGCAGCAGGCGTCGTCGCTGCATCCCTCAGTGCGGCAGGAAGGCCGCACCGCCACCCCATCGCTGACTCCGGCAAGCTCGTCGTCGCACGCTCGTCACGCTCCCGCGAACGCGCATGCTGCGCTGCTCCTGGCATGTCAGCTCCTGCACTATCGCCCCGTCGACGACCTCTACGATGAGTGGCTCGATCGTATCACCAAGCTCGTCAGCGCCGTAGGGGGCTCCCCTACACCGTCCCTCTCGCTACATCGCTCTCCGCCCTGCGCGGATAAGGCAGCTCCGGAGGCACCTCCGCGGCCTCCTCCTCAAGAAGGCGCCCTGGCCCCAAGGCACGCGGCCCCTAGACGAGACCCACCGCGCCCAGCGCCCGTGCAGCAAGAAAAGAGCCGCCAAGAGGTCCCTCGCCCTCAAGAAGTTTCTCACGTGCTCCCAGCGCCAGCACGCCATGACCGCGTTCCTGCTCCAGCACGCCAAGACCCCGCGCTGCTACTGGCGGCAGCGCGCGGAGACCTCCGAGATCAAGCCCTTCATCACCAAAGGCCCCCTGTAGCCACTTCAGGCTGCCGCGCCTTCATAGCCGAGCTACGCAATGTGGCCTGGCCAGGCAAGTTCAAGCCAGATCTGCCTCCTCGCTACGACGGTACTGCCGACCCCGCGGAGTTCCTCCAACTCTACGAGCTGGGCATCGAGGCGGCCAATGGGGACGAAAAGGTCATGGCGAACTGGTTTCCCATGGTGCTCGTGCGTTAAAAGGGGGGCGCCTGAGCATCGCGACTCATGGGCTCTTACTGGCTCTCCAGCCCTCACCCCCTGGCCTTGACCCACGGCATCGCGACCTATCATACCAGCGGTGGCTGAGCTCGCTCGAGCGCCGGTACCTGAGGATGTAGAGCATGAAGGAAAGTGCGGGAAAGAGGGAAGAAGCTCACGAGGGACTAACCCAGCAACACCCCCAGCCGCCGCCACGCAGGCCCGACACTTCTCCAAAAACTACTCCAAACCTATGAGATAAGTCACGCAAAAACTGAATCGACTCACCGCTAAACCCTCACCTACTGCAGCTCTGTCATGGCAACGTTGTCTGCCTTTCTTGCCCAGCGGAGGCTGCTTGAGCGCTAAAGGGGACCTCCTGAGCATCGCGACTCAGGGGCTCTTACTGGACCTTGGGCCGCTCACCTCCTGGCGTTGACCACGGCATCGCCACCTAACATACCAGCGACGACTGAAGCCTGCCTGGGGACCGGGACCTGTCGGTGTAGAGCACCAAGCCCTCAAGAGGAAAGAAAGGGGGAGCTGAGCTAGGGCAGAACGCGCCTCCCACATTGTTTCATGATAAGGATGTACAATTCACAAAAGACATGGCAGCCACCTTACATACCCCCATGGGGTGTCATTTCGATTCCTCGCAGGGAACAAAAGGTGCTAAGGAGCGATAACTACACGCGCCTCTGCAGGAGACGCCATCATCAACAGTGGGTCATTGGCGCCGGTGCTAACCCCATCCAGATCAGCAGCGCCGACGGCCTGATGAAGCCGCCCTGCTCCAGGCGCGAGCGAGCTCGGGGGCTCGTAGATGTCGTCACTTGTCTCCGGAGTCGCGTGAAGCTCGGCGGAGTCGCTGGACCCTCCGGCTCCTCCGCTGCTGCCTGAGGAGCTGCTGGGGAAGCAGTTGGCAGGCCTGGTACTCGGCACTCCGATGCCCCGGCTGCCTCCCTTGGGGTAGCATTCCAGCCGGCATCCTTCCGCGTCGAAGACCTTGAAGAACATAAAGGAGGCACCATCGTATTCGAGATGGATTATGAGGGCGCCCCCTGTCCGGCAGACCCAGGCGATCTCGCCCCAGCCACGAGTTAGGAAGACCTTGCCCGGGGCAACAACCTCGACCTCCGCCTTGGTCGCGGGGGTGTTGCAGTCGGCGTGCTGCAGCCAGAGCTCCCGAGGCCCCCTCGACGGAATCTCGAAGGCGAAGGAGAGAGGAAGGCAAATCCAAGATCGAGGAGGCATGGCGGCGTGAAGCACAAGCTCGTGAGAAGAGCCATCGGCATGTACTCCAGGGGGGACGACGCACACCGCCGTAACTCGCCGGCGTCGACGACGGCACCGTTGGTGTCGCTCAGCGCCTTCTTCTCCAGGGCCCTCGATTGGCCATACAAGGGCAACGAAAACCTAGGCGGCGGCCGCTCGTACTAGGGACTCGATGCGTCATGCCGAGCACCCTCATCTCGGCGGCAGGGGAT
>NC_041387.1:315255744-315262263 GCF_002162155.2 Triticum dicoccoides | reverse complement strand
AGAAAACCGGCGGATCAGCGCCATTGGCGTAAGGTGGAGCAAGGGCGAGAAAGAAGAAGAAAGGGAGTAGCAGGAAGGAATGGGCTGTAAGGGCTCGCGCCGTTCCGTACTTATAGACGGAGGAGGCCAACCGTCGGCCACCATGATCGCAGGTAATCATGACCCTTTTTTGCATGCAGGGACTTGTCAAGTCATGCGGTTGCCGAGGCGTCATGGGGAAGCGGGGACGCCCACGTCCAATCAATCGCCAGCGGCGCCCGAGGCTGCAGGCTATTGGGGCCCGCGGCGCTTCACACTTGCCCCTTCGCTTCTCTGCTAAGGCAAGTCTGGGCATGCCTTGGGCCCGGGGGCTACTGTCGGCGTTCTGGGAATGGGGGTCCCCAGGCTTGCCTGCCTGCGGCCTGTAGCGTGGCTCAAGCGGAGGCCCAGTGCAGCCCAGCTTCATCAGCTCAAGCTCAAGACCCTCGTGAGGGGCCAAGCCTCACGGGGAGGATGACAGGAAGCTTTCTCAGGAGCAGCCTCATCAAGCGAGCTCGCGAGGAGCGGAGAGATCAAGGCAGGGTACCTCGCGAGGTGCCCGTGACGCAAGCCATGACGATCGAGACCAGGCGGGCTCCAAGTGGGCGCCGGCCTGTGCAGTGTCCTTGTTTCCCCTTCGGTGCAAAGGGGGCAAGTACATGCCAAGGCATCAGGCAAAGGTTACCGTTTCGGTGCAACAAGACCAAGACCAGCGGAGCGGCAGGATGGAGGTCACCATGGAGCCCAGGACGGTGTCACCGTCAGAGTCTTTGGTAGTTGAAGACCAACTTTAGTCAGGATAAGTGTACTAGATGTTCCCCTTCAAAATGGCCAATTGTTGGCGCCCTTCCCGCTCATTATTTGGGAAGAGGCCCAGGGCCTTCCTCTATAAATAGAGCTAGCCGCCACAGAGTAAGGGTGAGAGATCCAAGTTTTGGGTAGACTAGAGAGAAAGAGAGGTGACTATACTCATCCAAGCAGTTCATCGCACCAGGTCAAGAACACCTCTCGCGAGGCTGTTCTCCCTTTGTATTGTTCATCAGCCCCTGAGGCAATCCACCACACCACACACTAGAGTAGGGTATTACACCACAATGGTGGCCTGAACCAGTATAAACCTCGTGTCCCTAGTGTGTTCTTCTTTCTAGCCTAGATTCCTTGCGAGGCTTCGAGACGTGAGTTGGTAGGGGAAAGATCTTCGTGCGCACCCTAGAGTTCGAACCTCAAGGGTCTGTCGGAACCCAAAATCCGACATTTGGCGCGCCAAGTAGGGGTGCGCCAGAATCCTTCTTCCACCGCCTCGCGTTTCGTTGTTCGTCGCGCCCATGTCTGACGCTCGCCGAGCCCGCGACGAGCGTCGGGCTGCTCTCGCGGCCCATGTCGCCCAGACGGCCCCCGTCGGCGGGCCTCCCCGTCGTTCCCCATCGCCTGCCGCCCACGCCGCCACCGGCCCGGCGGGGAACGAGCAGCAGGCGTCGTCGCTGCATCCCTCGGTGCGGCAGGAAGGCCGCACCGCCACCCCATCGCTGACTCCGGCAGGCTCGTCGTCGCACGCTCGTCACGCTCCCGCGGACGCGCACGCGGGGCTGCTCCTGGCATGTGAGCTCCTGCACTATCTCCCCGTCGACGACCTCTACGATGAGTGGCTCGCTCGTATCACCGAGCTCGTCAGCGCCGTTGGGGGATCCTCTGCACCGTCCCTCTCGCTACATCGCCCTCCGCCCTGCGCGGGCAACGCAGCTCCGGAGGCACCTCCACGGCCTCCTCCTTAAGAAGGCACCCTGGCCCCAAGGCACGCGGCCCCTAGACGAGACCCACCGCGCCCAGCGCCCGCGCAGCAAGAAAAGAGCCGCCAAGAGGTCCCTCGCCCTCAAGAAGTTTCTCGCATGCTCCCAGCGCCAGCACGCCATGACCGCGTTCCTGCTCCAGCACACCAAGACCCCGCGTTGCTACTAGCGGCAGCGCGCAGAGACCTCGAAGATCAAGCCCTTCATCACCAAAGGCCCCCTGTAGCCACTTCAGGCTGCCGCGCCTTCACAGCCGAGCTAGGCAGTGTGGCCTGGCCAGGGAAGTTCAAGCCAGATCTGCCTCCTCGCTACGACGGTACTGCCGACCCCGCGGAGTTCCTCCAGCTCTACGAGCTGGGCATCGAGGCGGCCAATGGGGACGAAAAGGTCATGGCGAACTGGTTTCCCATGGCGCTCAAGGATAGCGCCTGCACCTGGCTCCTTTACCTGCCTCCCAGCATGATCTCCTCTTGGGACAAGATGCGCACTCGCTTCATCGCCAACTTCCAAGGCACTCACGACCGGCCTCCGGCCATGAGTGACCTGCGCCGCATCAAGCAACAACCAGGAGAGACCCTGCAGAAGTACATCCAGCGCTTCAACAACGCCCGCCTCATGATCCCCAGGGTGACTGAGGAAGCCATCATCTCAGCCTTCTCCGATGGCGTGCGTGACATCAAGATGAAAGAGGAGTTAGCAATCCATGAAGACCTGTGCACATCTCTAGAGTTGTTCAACTTGGCGACCAAGTGCGCCAGGGCTGAGGAAGGGCACCTCTCCCTCCTCGAGCTTCCGTCTGCTGATCCGGAAGAGAAGAAGCCCAAGGTGATGGACGTGAAGCGCAAAGGAGCTGTTGTGCTCGCAGCGGAGTCAGACACCAAGCGAGGCAGGGTTCAGCCGAAGTCATCCAAGGGCAGCCGGTACTGCGTGTACCACGACCTCCACACCCACAATACCAACGAATGCCAAGAGCTCAGGGCTGTGCGATATGGACGTATCGCCGATGCCTCGAGCGCAATGATCGGGGATATGGCCGAGGAGGAGGAAGAGGTGGAGGACCATGGGAAGACCGTGGCCCTCCCCAAGGATGGCGTGACCGACCTCGCGAGGACCGCTGGCAGGACCAGCCTCACGAGGAAGGTTGGAGGGATCAGCCTCGTGAAGATCGCCCGCAAGGCAACGAATGCCTCCCTCCTCTACCACCACCTCCTAGGAGGAATGAAGACAGGCATCAGGACGAGGGGGCTGGGGGCTTCCAGGAGCCGAGCGCCATCGCTTGCATCCTGGGCGGCGCCCAGGCCCCAGCCTCACAGCGCATCTTCAAGCAGTTTGCTCGCGGGTGAAAGCAGTCCTTCCCAAGCTTGAGGCCACACGCCCTCTCAGGTGGTCTGCGTGCGCTATCACGTTCAGCTCAGCGGATCAGCTCAAGTGCGCGGCAACGGCCAGAGTCCTCCCAATGCTTTGTTCCCTAGTCATCAGCAATGTGCAAGTCACTAGGACCCTCATTGATGGCGGAGCAGGACTCGACGTTCTGTCTGTCGAGACATTCAACAATCTCCATGTTCCATATGATAAGCTTTAGCCGACCAAGCCTTTCTCAGGAGTTACTGATGGTTCCACTGTTCCGATAGGGCAGGTTCGCCTTCCTGTCACCTTTGGGGAGCGCAACAACTACCGCACCGAGCTCATTGACTTTGACGTCGCCCACATTCGCCTACCGTACAATGCCATCCTCGGGTACCCAGCTCTGGCCAAGTTCATGGCAGTGACTCACCATGGCTACAATGTCCTCAAGATGCCTGGAAGCGGTGGAGTCATCACAGTCCCCTGTGAAGAAATGGATGCAGTGTGTTCTTTGAGCATGCCTTCCAGGCCGCGGCAATCGAAGACCCGGATCACAGGAGCGGGAGCCTTCCCGAGGCATTCCCTAAGAAGAAGAAGACTTCACCTGGCCCAAACCATGAGGAGGCAGGCACCTCCAGAGGCGTTGCGTCAGGACCCGTGCCCATTCAAGGGGCGCCACCTTCTGTCGCATAGGAAGGCGCGCCCGGCGCCCTCCTCGGGCAAGGCTCAGAGGCTCTTTCTTGGAAGGCCACTGACGTTGCCAAGGTCATGAGGGAGGTGCTCGGGCACCACTTGGAGATGTGCTTCAAAGCACATTTCCCTCAGGAAGGTATGAGGCAAGGAGGGCCAAACCCTCAGGAGTTCATTGTAAGAAACACTCAGGAGCTACAGGAGTCAAGAGTCATGCGCGGCAGCCGCCGCTTGCCCGCCGTAGGCCCCCATCCAGGCGAGGATGGTGGGCTGCGCGTCTGCATCGACGTGCCAAGGCTCAACCGAGCCGCGTCTCAGGAGCGCCTCTGTCCTTCGCGCGTGGGGCGTTGCGAGGGTCCACCTCACAGCTACGTTCGCATGCCTTTCGTCCTACCGAACGCGGCCGCTGCTCATTAGCGCCTGCTGAGGAGCATTCTAGAGGCTCAGGAGGTCAGGCATTGCGCGGTCCTGGCGGAGATGGAGATAGTCCTCGAAGATCCACGTGCGCCCCCGGAGCCTCCCGAGGCTCCTGGTCCCGGGAGCTCGTGAGGGTCGGCTTCCTCACCGTGCGTCGTCCGCTACTTCAGCATCCCTTCATCTCCGACGGCATCAGGTGACATTTTCAAAGTTCCATTTTCAGCTGGGAGCGCCCACAGGGCTGCATCATTCCCAGGTCGTGTGGGTCCGTCCCTGCGGCATGTATCCGTTTTGCTTATGTTCTTTGCCTACCTTGTTGGGGGTGCCCCTCTGGCTGCATTATCCCCAAGCTGCTCTGGCCTGACCCAGTGGCGTTTGCTTTTTCCACATCTATCTAAATGGATTTGCTCCTTCATGCTTAACCTGCTTGACTTAATCTCCTGCTCAATTGACACCTACCTTTGGAGCCGCTCGCTCTGGCACGACGCTTGCGTATGGGTCCGTCCTTGCAACACCGACAAATCTGAGTGGCCGAGCTCTGGCCGCGGCAGCCCCGCAAGGCGCCACCTCACTAGGCCCTCAGTGCCCCAATCACTCCCTCGGAGCAACCAATGGTTGGCTGGCAACCGTAACGACAGACCTTGTTTTCCCTCATGATTGGTATGCAGGACCCGCTCCAGGAGTAATGCTGGGGGCGTCGCGAGCTTTCTCTCCCTCTCTCCGGCACGATCTGCTCGTGCGTTAAAAGGGGGGCGCCTGAGCATCGTGACTCATGGGCTCTTACTGGCTCTCCAGCCCTCACCCCCTGGCCTTGACCCACGGCATCGCGACCTATCATACGAGCGGTGGCTGAGCTCGCTCAAAGGCTGGTACCTGAGGATGTAGAGCATGAAGGAAAGTGCGGGAAAGAGGGAAGAAGCTCACGAGGGCCTAACCCAGCAACACCCCCAGCCGCCACCATGCAGGCCCGACACTTCTCCAAAAACTACTCCAAACCTATGAGGTAAGTCACGCAAAAACTGAATCGACTCACCGCTAAACCCTCACCTACTGCAGCTCTGTCATGGCCACGTTGTCTGTCTTTCTTGCCCAGCGGAGGCTGCTTGAGCGCTAAAGGGGACCTCCTGAGCATCGCGACTCAGGGGCTCTTACTGGACCTTGGGCCGCTCACCTCCTGGCGTTGACCACGACATCGCCACCTGACATACCAGCGACGACTGAAGCCTGCCTAGGGACCGGGACCTGTCGGCGTAGAGCACCAAGCCCTCATGAGGAAAGAAAGGGGGATCTGAGCTAGGGCAGAACGCGCCTCCCGCATTGTTTCATGATAAGGATGTACAATTCACAAAAGACATGGCAGGGGCCTTACATACCCCCATGGGGTGTCATTTCGATTCCTCGCAGGGAACAAAAGGTGCTAAGGAGCGATAACTACGCGCGCCTCTGCAGGAGATGCCATCGTCAACAGTGGGTCATCGGGCGCCGGCGCTAACCCCATCCAGATCAGCAGCGCCGACGGCCTGATGAAGCCGCCCTGCTCCGGGCGCAACGTGAGCTCGGGGGCTCGTAGATGTCGTCACTTGTCTCCGGAGTCGCGTGAAGCTCGGCGGAGTCGCTGGACCCTCCGGCTCCTCTGCTGCTGCCTGAGGAGCTGCTGGGGAAGCAGTTGGCAGGCCTGGTACTCGGCACTCCGATGCCCCGGCTGCCTCCCTTGGGGCAGCATTCCAGCCGGCATCCTTCCGCGTCGAAGACCTTGAAGAACATCAAGGAGGCACCATCGTATTCGAAATGGATTATGAGGGCGCCCCCTGTCCGGCAGACCCAGGCGATCTCACCCCAGCCACGAGTTAGGAAGACCTTGCCTGGGGCAACAACCTCGACCTCCGCCTCGATCGCGGGGGTGTTGCAGTCGGCGTGCTGCAGCCAGAGCTCCCGAGGCCCCCTCGGCGGAATCTCGAAGGCGAAGGAGAGAGGAAGGCGAATCCAAGATCGAGGAGGCATGGCGGCGTGAAGCACAAGCTCGTGAGAAGAGCCCTCGGCATGTACTCTAGGGGGGACGACGCACACCGCCATAACTCGCCGGCGTCGACGGTGGCACCGTTGGTGTCGCTCAGCGCCTTCTTCTCCAGGGCCCTCGATTGGCCGTACAAGGGCGACGAAAACCTAGGCGGCGGCCGCTCGTACTAGGGAGTCGATGCCTCATGCCGAGCACCCTCATCTCGGCGGCAGGGGACTGGCCGCTTCTTCGGCGGAAGCGGGTCGG
>NC_041387.1:315237475-315255539 GCF_002162155.2 Triticum dicoccoides | reverse complement strand
CCCTTCTCTTCTGCAGAAAACCGGCGGATCAGCGCCATTGGCGTAAGGTGGAGCAAGGGCGAGAAAGAAGAAGAAAGGGAGTAGCAGGAAGGAATGGGCTGTAAGGGCTCGCGCCGTTCCGTACTTATAGACGGAGGAGGCCAACCGTCGGCCACCATGATCGCAGGTAATCATGACCCGTTTTTGCATGCAGGGACTTGTCAAGTCATGCGGTTGCCGAGGCGTCGTGGGGAAGCGGGGACGCCCACGTCCAATCAATCGCCACGCGGTGCCCGAGGCTGCAGGCTATTGGGGCCCGCGGCGCTTCGCACTTGCCCCTTCGCTTCTCTGCTAAGCCAAGTCCGGGCATGCCTTGGGCCCGGGGGCTACTGTCGGCGTTCTGGGAACGGGGGTCCCTAGGCTTGCCTGCCTGCGGCCTGTAGCGTGGCTCAAGCGGAGGCCCAGTGCAGCCCAGCTTCATCAGCTCAAGCTCAAGACCCTCGCGAGGGGCCAAGCCTCGCGGGGAGGACGACAGGAAGCTTTCTCAGGAGCAGCCTCATCAAGCGAGCTCGCGAGGAGCGGAGAGATCAAGGCAGGGTACCTCGCGAGGTGCCCGTGACGCAAGCCATGACGATCGAGACCAGGCGGGATCCAAGCTGGCGCCGGCCTGTGCAGTGTCCTAAGGGGGCAAGTACATGCCAAGGCATCAGGCAAAGGTTACCGTTTCGGTGCAACAAGACCAAGACCAGCGGAGCGGCAGGATGGAGGTCACCATGGAGCCCAGGACGGTGTCACCGTTAGAGTCTTTGGTAGTCGAAGACCAACTTTAGTCAGGATAAGTGTACTAGATGTTCCCCTTCAAAATGGCCAATTGTTGGCGCCCTTCCCTCTCATTATTTGGGAAGTGGCCCAGGGCCTTCCTCTATAAATAGAGCTAGCCACCACAGAGTAAGGGTGAGAGATCCAAGTTTTGGGTAGACTAGAGAGAAAGAGAGGCGACTAAACTCACCCAAGCAGTTTATCGCACCAGGTCAAGAACACCTCTCGCGAGGCTGTTCTCCCTTTGTATTGTTCATCAGCCCCTGAGGGAATCCACCACACCACACACTGGAGTAGGGTATTACACCACAATGGTGGCCTGAACCAGTATAAACCTCGTGTCCCTTGTGTGTTCTTCTTTCTAGCCTAGATTCCTTGCGAGGCTTCGAGACGTGAGTTGGTAGGGGAAAGATCTTCGTGCGCTTCCCAGAGTTCGAACCTCAAGGGTCTGCCGGAACCCGAAATCCGACACATGCGCCCTTGCTCATCCATCACGATTAGCTCATGCGAGAACGAGGCACCAAGAGCCACGGGAGGTGACGTACACAGGACCGATCCGTGAGCCAGAGCTCAGCTGCTTGGGTTTAGCGACACTATAGGGTCGAACCCAACCACAGATGCCATGCCAGTCCTTAATCATGAGGCGGTTATGGGAGGGCTTGCAAGGGCGCGAGACGTTTTTAGCGACGAAGCGCCGGTCAGGCAGTTGGTAATTTGAAAGTAGTTTGCAAAGGATTGTAACTAGCTTTGCTAAAATGCAAAAGGGGTACACTCCATAGGGACATACCCACACGACCTGTGGGTGATGCAGCCCGAGGGGCGCCCCCAAACTGAACGAACTAGGGAGATGACACCTGGTACCGTTGCTGAAGAGTTGTTGAAGTAGCCAAAAAACGCGCGCTGCCGAAGCCGTTCCTCATGAGCCGCTCCGGTGCCGAACCTCGGGAGGCTCAGGGGGACTGGAAGACTCCTGAAGGTGCTCCTCCATCTCCGCTAAGATCGCTTGGTGCCTGGCTTTGCGGGCCACCTGAGCGTCCCTCATGCAGCGCTGGAACGCCTCAGCCGCGCCCGCCAGGCCAAAAGGCATGCGGACGTAGTTGTGCGGCGGTCCCTTGCATCGGCCAACATGATACGACCACATGAGCTATCAAGATGTGGCCCTGTTGAGCCCAGGGATGTCGATGCAGACGCGGAACTCCTTACCCTCGCTAGGGCAGTGAGCTCCACCTCACGGCAGGCGACGATCGCCTTGCAGAACCCTTCCTTCCTGAATCTCCTCGATCGCCTTCCAGAATCTCCTCGATCGCCTCGCTGATGAACTCCTGAACGCCTGGTGCCTCACACCTGATGCCTTCTCCTGGGAAGCATGCTCTGAAGAGTGCCTCCACATGGTGCCCGAGCACCACTCTCGTGACATTGGCTAGGTCTGAGGCTCTCCAAAGGAGAGCCCCGAGCCCATCCTGAGAGGGGCGCCGAGCGCGCCTCCCTATGCGATGGGGGAAGGTGCCGCGTCCGGAGATGCGAGACTCAACACATCATCCTCGGGTGTTGTTTCCTCATGAGACCCCTGGCTCAGCTGCAACTTCTTTGTTTTGGGGGCGACTTCAGGAGGGAGGGCGCCATCTTCGTCTTTTGGGTTTTCGATTGCTGTATCCTAGAAAGCGCGCACGAGGGAGCACACTGCATCCTTCTCCTGATAGGCGACTGTGATGATGCCGCTGCTTCCTGGCATCCTGAGGATGTTGTAGCTGTGGTGTGTGGCCGCCATGAACTTGGCCAGTGCTGGGTATCCAAGGATGGCGTTGTAGGGCAGGCGAATGTTGGTGACGTCGAAGTCGATGAGATCGGTGCGGTAGTTGTTGCGCTCGCCAAAGGTGATAGGGAGGCGAACCTACCCGATCGGATGTGTTGATCCGTCGGTCACTCCTGAGAATTGCTTGGCGGGGTGCAGCTGATAGTATGGCATCTGGAGTCTATTGAATGTCTGAACAGAGAGAACATTGAGCCCTGCACCTCCATCAATGAGAGTCTTGGTAACGGTCATGTTGCTAATGATGGGGGAGCAGAGCATGGAGAGCGCGCCAGCGGTGGCCGCACACTTGAGCCGGTCTATGGAGTCGAAGGTGATGGCGCACTTCGACCACTTGAGAGGGCGAGTTTCCTCAAGCTTGGGGAGCGCTGCATTGACCTTGCGCGCAAACTGCTTGAAGACACGGTGAGAAGCTGGGGCTTGTGAGCCGCCCAAGATGCAGGCGATGGCTCGCAGCTCCTAGAAGCCCCCAGCCCCCTCGTCCTGGTGGTGATCTTCGTTCCTTCTTAGCGGTGGAGGCAGAGGAGGCAAAGTTGCATTGCCCTGAGGGCGGTCCTCATGAGGCTGCTCCCTCCAGCTACCCTCGCGAGGCTGGTCTTGCCAGCGGTCCTCATGAGGGTGGTCATGCCACTCCTGACGGCGGTTGCGTCCATCCCAGCATCCTCCACCTCGGCCACCCCCACGACCATAGCCTCGATCGTTGTGCTCGGGGCGTCGACCGAGGCGCCCGTTGCGAAGAGCTCTGAGCTCCTGGCAGTCGCTGGTGTTGTGGCCGTAGAAGTTGTGGAAGGCACAGAACGGCCGCTTGCCCTTGGATGACTCGGGGTGGTCGCAGCCGCGCTTGGTCTCTGGTTCTGCCGCCAGCACTGTTGGCCCCTTGCGCTTTGTGTCCTTGGTCTTGGTCTTCTTGTCTTATGGATCAGCATCAGGGAGCTCGAGGAGGGAGAGGCATCCGTCCTCAACCGTCACGCACTTGTTCTCCATGTTGAACATCTCCAGAGCGGTGCAGAGGTCCTTGTGGATGGCCATCTCCTCCTTCATCTTAACATCACGGACGCCATCGGTGAATGCAGAGATGATGGCTTCGTTTGACACCTTGGGAATCTTGAGGCGGACGTTGTTGAAGCACCGGATGTATTTATGCAGGGTCTCTCCAGGTTGCTGCTTGACATGGCGCAGGTCGCCCGCGGCCGGCGGATGGTCGCGGGTGCCCTGAAAGTTGGCGATGAAGCGGCTGCACATCTCCTCTCATGAAGAAACCGACCCCTTGGTCAGGTTCAGGAGCCAAGAACGCGCGCCATCCTTGAGGGCCATCGGGAACCAATTCGCCATGATCTTTTCGTCACCGTTGGCTGCCTCGATGCTCAGCTTGTAGAGCTGCAAGAACTCGGCGGGGTCTGCGGTGCCGTCATAGCGTGGAGGCAAGTCAGGCTTGAATTTCTCCGCCAGACGACGTTGCGGAGCTCTGGAGTGAACGCATGGCACCCTGCCGTGGCCACCGGAGTTCATCGAGGGGGTGCAACTTAGTCTTGATGCACGCGCACCGCCACCTCCTGTGGCAGCTCGCGAGCCTGGTGCTGGGGAGCTGGAAGCATGCGCGCTTCCCCTTGGGGACATTGGACTACCTGGCAGCTCACGTCGTCCCGAGCTGGTGCTGGGCGCTGCGGGTCGCGCCATGGAGCCATACGCCTTGGCTTGACGATGGTGCCCGGGCCGGAGGCGGAGGAGGAGCCCCATGCGCGACGTCGCCCGCTGCAGGTGGTTGCCGAGGCAGCGAGCGAGCTGGCCCGTTGGAGCCCCCGTGCGCGGTGCTGATGAGCTCGGCGATACGCTCGAGCCACTCCTCGTAGAGATCACCCACGGGACGGAAGCGAAGGAGCTCCCGCGCCGAGAGTAGAGCGGCATGCGTGTCTACCTGGCCATGGCGCGCGTGGGATGACGAAGCTGCTGGAGTCAAGGACGGAGTAGTGGTGCGGCCGTAGTAGCGCACTGACGGGTGCAGCGATGAAGCTTGCTGCTCATGGCCGGCAGGGCCCGTGGAGGCGTTGGCCACCAAAGAAGGAGCGCGGCGGGCGCAACCGTCACCCGCTGGAGCCGTCTGAGCGACGCGGGCGGCGACCGCAGCCTGACGCTTGGCGCGAGCCTTGCGTGTGTCGGTCATGGAGATGTCAGAGCAGAGATGAGTCGAATGACGGAAGAGGGTATCCGACGCACCCCTACCTGGCGCACCAAATGTTGGATTTCGAGGTCCCGCAACCCGTGAGAGGTTCGAACACTGGGGTGCGTGTAGAGATCTCAACCTGTCCAACCTGCCTACTCGCGATCCTCCCTAGCCTAGCACGTAGAGCTCACAAAGACACAAAGACATAGGGATTAATACTGGTTCGGGCCACCGTTATGGTGTAATACCCTACTCCAGTGTGGTGTAGTGGATTGCCTCTGTAACGCCCACGATGCAACTATATCTCCCACGTGTCGAAGCACGACTTAGAGTCATAACCACATTGTAGTTTTGTCGCAAGAAGGGTCATCTTCACACAGTCCCATGTAATGAACAAGAAAGGGATGAATAGAGTTGGCTTACAATCTCCACTTCACACAATACTTAAATAAGTCATACATCATCCAAAATACACACATAGTCCGACTACGGACAAATCCAAATGAAAAGAAGATAACCCCAAATGCTAGATCCCCAATCGTCCCCACTGGGCTCCACTACTGATCACCTAGAAAAGAAACATAGTAACGACCAAGATCCTCATCGAACTCCCCACTGAGCTCGGTTACATCGCTTGCACTGGTATCATTGGCACCTGCAACTGTTTGGTAGTATCTTGTGAGTCACGAGGACTCAGCAATCTCAAAACCAGCGAGATCAAGACTACTTAAGCTTAAAGGTAGGACAAGGTAATGAGGTGGAGTTGCAGCAATTGATAAGCAAAATATGGTGGCTAACAGGCGAGTACAAGAGTAGGAAGAGAAACTACACAACGGTCATCATCTAGAAGTGATCAAGAAATGGTCCTGAAGACTACTTACGTCCAAACATAACCCAAACCGTGTTCACTTCCCGGACTCCGCTGAGAAGAGACCATCATGGCTACACACGCGGTTGATGCGTTTTAATTAATTCAGGTGTCAAGTTCTCTACAACCGGACATTAACAAATTCCCATTTGCCACATAACCGCAGGCACGGCTCTCGAAAGTTTATACCCTGCAGGGGTGTCCCAACTTAGCCCATCACAAGCTCTCACGACCAGCAAAGGATATTCCTTCTCCCGGGAAGACCCGATCAGTCTCGGAATCCCGGTTACAAGACATTTCGAGAATGGTAAAACAAGACCAGCAAGACCGCCCGACTATGCCGACAAATCCTAATAGGAGCTGCACATATCTCGTTCTGAGGGCACACCAGATGAGATATCCTATGAGTAAAACCAAACCTCAAGTTTTCATGAGGTGGCCCTGCAGTCTACTTGGTTCGTACCAACACTTAGAGAAGCGCTGGCCTTGGGGGGTTTAAATTAAAGATGACCCTCGGGTTGGCCTACCCAAGGGAAAGTTAGTAGGTTGTTAGGCAAATGTAAAACCAATGTTGGGCCTTGCTGGAGGAGTTTTATTCAAAGCAAACTATCAAGGGGTTCCCATAAACCCGACCGCGTAAGGAACACAAAATCAAGGAACATAACACCGGTATGACGGAAACTAAGACAGCAAGAGTGGAACAAAACACCAGGTAAAAGGCCGAGCCTTCCACCCTTTACCAAGTATATAGATTCATTAATTAAATAAGAGATATTGTGATATCCCAACATAATCATGTTCCAACATGGAGCAATCTTCAACTTCACATGCAACTAACAACGCTATAAGAGGGGCTGAGCAAAAGCGGTAACTTAGCCAAACAACGGTTTGCTAGGAAGGTGGGTTAGAGGCTTGACACGGCAATATGGGAGGCATGGTAAACAAGTGATAGGTAGCGCAGCATAGCGATAGAACGAAGCAACTAGCAAGCAATGATAGATGCGATATCGAGGGTAATGGTCATCTTGCCTGAAATCCCGCTAGGAAGAAGACCGAATCCATGAAGAAGACAAACGGTCGTAGTCGAATGAATCCTCACAACTCCGGAATGAAACGGAAGCTAACAAGAGAAGCAAACCGGAAAGAAGCAAACACAATGTTAAACCACCATCAGATAAACATGGCACGATGCACAACCAAGTATGATGCATGTCCGGTTTAATAAGGCATGGCATGGCAAAGTGCACAAACAATACTACAAACTAAGTGGAGCTCAATATGCAATGAGTTGCATACTAACGAAACACCACATTTGAGTTATTTAGTTTGCTCTCGTTTAGGTACACAACAACACTAAATGTTATTAAACATGGCAAGGGGTGAAGCATAATAAAACTACCTAACTAGGCAAGTTTAAATGAGGCCGGAACAACAAAAAACAATTCCGAAAAGTCCTCATGTCCATATTTTGAATTTGGTACTGTTCTGCCTAAAACTATATTTTATTGTTGTTAAACAGGAAAATAAAGTGCAACAAGTTAATCTATGCATTTCCACCCCATTTACATATAAAGGTTATTAAATTCAGAGCTACGGTTAATTAGTTATGAAATAAAGCATTTTAGCATGGCATTTATGCAAAATTAAACAAACAGCAAGTTAAACACATTTAACATGGATGAAAGCAATAGATTATGAAACTAGATGAAAAACTAAGCATTTTACATATATAAAGTTTTTACATATGATGCACCACTTGTGAGTTATTAAATGCATGAACTCTAGGGGTTTTTCTGCAAAACTGCAAATCCTGGCATAAATGCTAAAATTGCAACAGGGGAAAAACACGCATTGGGCTGAATCTTGCTGGGCCAACAGTGCACAGGAGGGGCTAGGGGGCTGCTCACCCAATGGGCCTTGCCCTGGTCGGTGGAGAGGTGTGGCCGGCAGGGGGGGCTGCTGGGCCTGGCAACGTGTTCCAAGCAAGGCGCTGGACGAGCGTGTGGTCAACGAGCAGAGAGACTCGAGCAGGACACGCAGGCGAGCACCTGCTCGATGTAGAGGATGCAGAGGCCACGACGTCAACTTGGCGGCAGGGACGACGGCTGGCGATGCGGGTCGGCGGCGGATCTGGCCGAGAAGGGAGCAGGTCGAGGTAGGTGTCGCGGATCCGACGAGGGGTGACGAACGGGCGGCAGCTATGGTGGTTTCCTGTGTGAGAGAGATGTGAGAGAGAAGCACGGGGAGGAAGGAAGAGACAGGGGAGGAGAGGAGCGGGACAAGGCCGGTCCTGGTCGTGGTCGCCGGCGGCGGGGTCGCCGGAGGGCGCGACCTGCGGGGTCCTGCTGGAGGCTCTCGTCTCTGGCGAGGGACACTGATGAGGAGCTCGAGGACGAGAGGGGCGGTCGAGGTGGCGACGAGGACGGGTTGCTTGATCGCGGGAGGAAGCACGACACAGCGGCGGGGAGGTCGTCCATGGCACCTTGGAGGTCGAGCGGGTCGAGGACTTGATGGATCCGACTGCGGGACGCTGGTTCCTGGTGGCAGCAAGGTGACCTGGAGATCGGGGCACTGCTGCTGGTGGCAGTGCAGGACGAAGGCAGAGGGCGACAGGGTCGAGTGGAGCCGCACACGGAAGGAGCTCGTCTCCTCCTGGATCAGGACGAGGATGGTGGTTGGCTGCTGCGATTTGGGCGGCGTGGAAATCCAGGGAAGTGGTTGGAGGCTGGTTGAAGAGGTGGATCTGGGAGGATCGAGGGGAGGAGGTGGTTGGCCCGGTGGATTTTTGGGTCGGGAGCGATCCCAAGGAAGAGAGTGGCGGTGACCGACTGGGCAGGGGAGGATGGATGGGATAGCCTAAGTCTAGGGTTAGACTGCTATAAATAGCATATGGCCTGGGGAGGCTTGGAACAAATTGATCATCGGATCGCAGTCGGACGATCGAGAATAAAAGGTTAGGGGAGTCCAAATAAGAGAATGGAGATGTTTTATAGATGTTAGGGGATGATCTGAACTCATTGGTAACAACAACCCGGGTCGGGTTCGGGACAGCTTACGGACGCGCGCGAGGGGGTCTAAGCAAAGTGTAAAGAGGGTCAAACGGTCAGACAAGAGGGAGTCGAAAACCCGGTTGGACTTTGATCGGTCAACGAAGGCAAGGGGAAACGCGGCAACTACGAACGGATGCAAGCTTTAAGAAAACATGCAGATGCAATGTGCATGATGCTATGAGATGAGATGCATGACATGAACAAAATGCAAAACGAAATACAAAAACCCAACCACGAAGGAAATATCACAACACATAGCCGGAAATGGCAAGAGTTGGAGTTACAATTATGGAAAGCTACATCCGGGGCATTACAATACTCCACCACTACAAGAGGATCTCATCCCGAGATCTAGGATGGACCGAAGAGAAACGGAAGAGGAAGAGAAGATGTAAAACTAAGTTGCTTCTTCGACGAACGAGTGAAACCAAACCTTGAGAGGTTGAACAAATTGAAAGAAACAAAACAACAGAGATGACCAAGATTGCAAACAGTCCATTGGACAAGAGGAACAAGGAATATGATGAGAACCAGGAGCTTAGGGGACAAGGTAGATTTTGAAGCCACTCCGGTTAAAATTAGCTGGACAAGGAATAAGAATAAAGAATTCGGGCAGCACTCCGGTTGAAAAGAGACGCATGACTTGATAAAATGAAAGAACTTGAATGAGAACACAACACTCCGGTTAAATGGATAAGCATGAAAAGAACACGATCCTCAAATCGAGATGATGAGTGAAGAGAGCAACATCACAATGCCCCCGGAACGAAAGAATAGAAGCTAGATTGTTGGGATAAAGGGACGGAGAAGCAAATGACATCTTCTGCCACAAATGAACTTGGAAAGCACCCTTGCAAAGAAGAATTGAACGGATTTGTTGGAAAATCAACAATGAAAAGCACAAGCTTGTTATGGGCTTATGGCAAACATCTCAAAATGATGATGTGACAACCGGCCACTAATAGAAATGATTGATTGGTTGAGATCAATGAAGATAAGAGAAACTTCTTTCACCAAGAGGATAATTGGAGAGATTGGGTCATTAATAAGCACCACAATTAGCAATATTCCTTCGGGAAGGCTTTTAGGTGAAATCTTTACCAAGATAACTCCAAGCAATAAAATGATGGGTTTAAAATACCTCATTCCTGACAACATGTGAATCGCGAAACATGAATGAAAATTGTCAAGAATGATATAACACCATCTCCAAAGATAAGGTAGAAGGAATTGCACTTTGGAATGCAAGATGAAGAATACTTGAGCTCCTCAAAACAAAACATGTGTTGAGCACCATGTTTAATTTTGAGTATAACTTGGTGGGTCATAACTTCAAGAGAAACCTTGAAGAACAATTGAAGAATGAAAGGAATCCTTGACGAACCACCATGTAGAGCCTCCATGAAGAACTCCGGTAATAAAATGATGATAGAAAGAAAGAGAAGTTGAAAACAGAAGGTGAAGCCTTGCGACGATTTAGATGGAGCTTCGCGGCGATATAACCGAGAAAACTTGGAACTTTGGAAAAGGAAAAGATGAAACACTAGAACTGAGAATTACTTCCTCATGAACAATCTCCGAAAGAAAAGAATTGAATCACCTCGAGGAAATAAGAATAACATTTATTGTATGCTTATCCTTCATCAACTTAAATGAATGACAAGCAATGGATTTGGCATACTACTTATTCTTCTTGAGGGATTAGGATAAACATAGCGCAAACTTGGGAAAAACTTGAACAAACCACCGGTAGGATTCGGAAAGAACGAATTAATTGATACGATAACAACAGAAGAGGAATGTTGAAAGAACCACCGTAAGAATTGAAAATGAAAGTAGAAAAAGCACAATTCACCGAGAAGAATTGGAAAACGAATGAAGATACTTGAGGGGATTTAGATACATGAGAACGAAGAGATCAGAAACTGATTAGAGGGTATTTGAACGATTCACCGGTAAGATGTGGGGAACAATAGCTACAAGCTGAGGTTGAAGAATTATGACATGATGGCCTTCGGAGGTAAGAAATGGAAACAACTCATGAAATGCTCTTGATGGTAAGAAAAGAATTGTCACAATCAAAAACAATTATGAGGATGACATGAAGCTAGAACCATGAACCTTCAAGAGAATGGACCAAGATTTTAGGAGAAATGTCTTCCTCGGTCTTCCGTGTTGAGAATGACGATGAGAAACACCACCATGAATTGTTGAGATACTCCGGGAGAACGAAAAACAAAGAGGTTGAGCCAACAATGAAAAATAATTTGAAATCGATTTTGGAAAACATCTGACTGATGAAATTCATTCTTACGTCAAACTTCGAAAAGAATTTGGGAATGGCTCCGGGAAAATTAGAAGAGTCAGGTAAGATCCTGTAAAAAGACCTGTGGGTTAGAGTCCACTACTGTTGAACGATTGATTGAAAGGGGGGGATTGCACCGGTTGAATTTAATAGCTTGAATGAGATAAAAACCTCGAAGTAACTCGAATGGATTAAGAATGTAGACATGATTCTTCTGAGATATCTTCAACACTCCGGAACAAATAAATAAGAAGAGGTGAATGAGTGCACCGGCATGAGAAACATATGAAACAAGGAAAGGATATGATCGACAAAGCTTGAATTGAATCCACCGGAGAAGAAAAGAGAACGAAGAATAATAGACTTGAAGCTCCGTTAGTATCTTCCTGAGTATCACCGGATAAGAACATTGACGGAAAAGAATGGAGAGACTTCCCATCTATAAAAGGATACTTGTTTAAGATATCTGAGTCCTTGAAGAAAAGGGTGGGAGGCGGAAAAACAAAGGCAACTTGGGGCAGATGGAATGGATACCGTTGAGAAAACTTAGAACTGATCTTGCGGATGTTGAAATGATCGGATCCACTTGAAGAGAAGCACGCCGGTTGGAAAAGAATTAACATGACAACCTCAATGATCAAGAAGGATTAGTATTCACATAGCAATATGAGAACACCGTTTAGGGAAGGTATGGATCAACACTTGACATCGAAGCAACTCGAATACCACAAATAAAACAAAACAAAGGATTTGGCTTGCAGAATAAACCAGAAACAAACATATGATAGAGATTTCATCCGAAGTTTTCGTGGTGGGGCCCACACGGGCTCGATCATACAGCAGCACCATGTACAAGGCAGTGCACATGACATACGAAGCGTCCCCGAGTCAACATAGCCAAGGAGTCTTAAGACACAACAAGACCACTGTAAAAAACGACCGTGGATAGACGAACCACTAGACGTCGAACCCCAATCTCATATCATGCATCTGTCGGAAAGAAAAAAACTAGAGCTACTTGAATTCCCACCTATAAAACTCCCGAAACTTTCTGGTTATGCAATCTGGTGTTGGGGATACAAGGGAAGCAATAAATATCTCACCCAAACTAACAATCCCTACATCCAACTGTATCCATTCGTCAACACATAACCAAGAAAACTCTGGAAATAGTGTACCTCAACCTTCGAAAGGCGTCCGTTATACAAGCTATGGCAATACTCCCAAACTCCTGCCCCAGTACTGGGTGGCGTCGAGGTTATCTTACCACTAGCTGCATACAAGAGATTTTCGATGTCGGTGAAACTCAGGTATTCCAGAACTGCATCAATAAAATTGTGACGACAACACCTCATAGCTAAACTCCCCGGGGCACTGCCACAACTCCTAAATGTCAGGAGGCACCAAGAACAATGTTCTCGTCACAAGAATATCGGAACGATCCCAAGATACCCGCGTGATCCTAATTTTTTAGTGAAATTTGAGGAGAGGAAAGTCAAAACATCTACGTCAGGAGGCCTCACCAGAGCGACGAAGGGACTGAGGAGTAAAAATAATCCTACTCTCCGATATATATAATCCTAAGACTCAAAATATTTTTTTTCTAGACTCAACAACGTCAGTGATTCGATCAAGCAGGGGGCTCCTAACTCGGGGATGGCTCTGATTACCAACTTGTAATGCCCATGATGTGTCTATATCTCCCACGTGTTGAAGCACGACTTAGAGGCACAACCGCATTGTGGTTTTGTCGCAAGAAGGGTCATCTTCACACAATCCAATGTAATGAACAAGAAAGGGATAAATAGAGTTGGCTTACAATCGCCACTTCACACAATACTTAAATAAGTCATACATCATCCAAAATACACACATAGTCCGACTATGGACAAATCCAAATGAAAAGAAGATAACCCCAAATGCTAGATCCCCGATCGTCCCAACTGGGCTCCACTACTGATCACCCGGAAAAGAAACATGTAACGACCAAGATCCTCATCGAACTCCCCACTAAGCTCGGTTGCATCACCTGCACTGGTATCATCGGCACCTGCAATTGTTTGGTAGTATCTTGTGAGTCACGAGGACTCAGCAATCTCAAAACCCGCGAGATCAAGACTATTTAAGCTTCAAGGTAGGACAAGGTAATGAGGTGGAGTTGCAACAATTGATAAGCAAAATATGGTGGATAACAGGCGAGTACAAGAGTAGGAAGAGAAACTACGCAACGGTCGTCATCTAGAAGTGATCAAGAAGTGATCCTGAAGACTACTTACGTCCAAACATAACCCAAACCGTGTTCACTTTCCGGACTCTGCTGAGAAGAGACCATCATGGCTACACACGCGGTTGATGCGTTTTAATTAATTCAGGTGTCAAGTTCTCTACAACCGGACATTAACAAATTCCCATCTGCCACATAACCGCGGGCACGGCTCTCGAAAGTTTATACCCTGCAGGGGTGTCCCAACTTAGCCCATCACAAGCTCTCACGATCAGCAAAGGATATTCCTTCTCCCGGGAAGACCCGATCAGTCTCGGAATCCCGGTTACAAGACATTTCGAGAATGGTAAAACAAGACCAGCAAGACCGCCCGACTATGCCGACAAATCCTGATAGGAGCTGCACATATCTCGTTCTCAGGGCACACCAGATGAGATATCCTACGAGTAAAACCAAACCTCAAGTTTCCACGAGGTGGCCCCGCAGTCTACTCGGTTCGTACCAACACTTAGAGAAGCGCTGGCCTTGGGGGGTTTAACTTAAAGGTGACCCTTGGGTTGGCCTGCCCAAGGGAAAGTTAGTAGGTTGTTAGGCAAATGTAAAACCAATGTTGGGCTTGTTGGAGGAGTTTTATTCAAAGCAAACTGTCAAGGGGTTCCCATAAACCCGACCGTGTAAGGAACGCAAAATCAAGGAACATAACACCGGTATGACAGAAACTAAGACGGCAAGAGTGGAACAAAACACCAGGTAAAAGGCCGAGCCTTCCACCCTTTACCAAGTATATAGATTCATTAATTAAATAAGAGATATTGTGATATCCCAACATAATCATGTTCCAACATGGAGCAATCTTCAACTTCACATGCAACTAACAACGCTATAAGAGGGCCTGAGCAAAAGCGGTAACTTAGCCAAACAACGGTTTGCTAGGAAGGTGGGTTAGAGGCTTGACATGGCAATATGGGAGGCATGGTAAACAAGTGATTGGTAGCACAGCATAGCGATAGAACGAAGCAACTAGCACGCAAAGATAGAAGTGATATCGAGGGTAATGGTCATCTTGCCTGAAATCCCGCTAGGAAGAAGACCGAATCCATGAAGAAGACAAACGAACATATTCGAACGAATCCTCACAACTCTGGAATGAAACCAAAGCTAACAAGAGAAGCAAACCGGAAAGGAGCAAACAACAAGGTAAACCACCATCACATAAACATGGCACGATGCACAACCAAGTATGATGCATGCCTAGTTTAATGAGGTATGGCATGGCAAAGTGCACAAACAATACTACAAATTAAGTGAAGCTCAATATGCAACGAGTTACATATTGATGAAACACCACATTCGAGTTATTTAGTTCGCTGTCGTTTAGGTACACAACAACATTAAATGTTATTAAACATGGCAAGGTGTAACGCCCTCGATGCGGCTATAGCTCCCACGTGTCGAGGCACGACTTAGAGGCATAACCGCATTGAAAGCAATGTCGCAAGTCAGGCAATCATTACAACATCCCATGTAATATATAATAAAAGGGGGAGATAACATAGTTGGCTTACACTCGCCACGTCACATCAGAGTACATAAATAACATCCATCAAACAAACACTCATGGCCCGACTACGGCGCCAAAATAGAAAAGAACCCAACATGCGACAAGGTCCTGAATCGATAACCCCAACTAGGCACCACTACTGATCATCCGGAAAAGACACGTAGTAACGCTGAGAGTCCTCGTCGAACTCCCACTTGAGCTCGTACTCGTCACCTGGAGCGGAATCACCTGGACCTGCATCTGGAGTTGTAGTATCTGTGAGCCACAGGGACTCAGCAATCTCACACCCACGCGATCCAAACTATTTAAGCTCATAGGAATGGATAAGGCAAAAATTATGTGGAGCTGCAGCAGGAGACTAGCATATGGTGGCTAACTTATACGCAAAAGAGAGCGAGAAGAGAAGGCGAAGCACGAGCGAGAAGCTAAAGGAACATCCTGCGCAAGCATAACTCCAACACCGTGTCCACTTCCCGGACTCCGCCGAGAAGGGGCCATCACAGTAACACACACGGTTGATTCATTTTAATCAAGTTTAGTTCAAGTAATCTACAACCGGACATTAACAAATTCCCATCTGCCCATAACCGCGGGCACGGCTTTCGAAAGTTCAATCCCTGCCGGGGGGTCCCAACTTAGCCCATGACAAGCTCTCACGGTCAACGAAGGAATAGACCTCCACCCGAGACACACCGATCAGACTCGGCAACCCGGTACAACAAGACAATTCGACAGGTTAAAACAAGACCAGCAACACCGCCCGAATGTGCCGACAAATCCCGATAGGAGCTGCACATATATCTTTCTCAGGGCACACTCAGATGAGCGCTCCATACAACTAAAACCAAACCTCGAGTTTCCCCGAGGGGGCGCTGCACGGGACTCTAGTTTGGACCAACGCTTAGTGGAGCACTGGCCCGGGGGGGGGGTTAAAATAAGATGACCTTCGGGCTCCGGAAACCCAAGGGAAAAAGAGGCTAGGTGGCAAATGGTAAAACCAATGTTGGGCATTGCTGGAAAAGCTTTAATCAAGGCGAACTATCAAGGGGTTCCCATTATAACCCAACCGCGTAAGGGACGCAACAATCCGGGAACATAACACCGATATGACGGAAACTAGGGCGGCAAGAGTGGAACAAAACACTAGGCGAGAGGCCGAGCCTTCCACCCTTTACCAAGTATATAGATGCATTAAGACAACATAGCAATATAATGATATCCCAACAAGAAAATAAATGTTCCAACAAGGAACGGCTCCAATCTTCACCTGCAACTAACAACGCTATAAGAAGGGCTGAGCAAAGCGGTAACATAGCCAATCAACGGTTTGCTAGGACAATGGTGGGTTAGAGGATCAACATGGCAATTGGGAGGCTGACAAGCAAAAGGTAGGCATCGTAGCAGTGGCAAAGCAAAAGAGCGAGCAAACTAGCATAGCAAAGATAGTAGTGATTTCGAGGGTATGATCATCTTGCCTGCACAGTTGTCAGAGTTGACTGGATCCTCACAAGCAAACTCAACGGGCTCCTCGGTAGCGAACTCGTCTCCCGGCTCTACCCAACAAGACAAACAAGCAACAAGGATACAATCAACCACGGGCAAGACCAAGCAATATGATGAAATGACGATATGCTATGCGGGATGCGGTGCGGGATGCAAAATGCAAGATATGACAGGAAATGCATGAACCTGGCATCAACTTGGAAAACCAAGTGTGCCACTGGATAGAGGGGATGAAATCGCTTGAAAACGATATAAAGATCATAGGAATCGGGGCTACGGTTTAGAAATGGCAAGCGTTTTAAGATATGACACCGGTCTGCGATTTACAGCAAGTAGGCATCTAAATGCAACAAAATGAACATGCTACAGCCACCCAACATGAAAACAAAATATATGGCAGTGATGTACACAAGATGGTTGACAAAACACTAGCACTGAGCCATAGGCAAATTCATCCATTAAGAGGTTCAAACAAGCATGGTTAAAACGCAAATGCAAAACAGATTTCAGACTTAGTGAAATTAACACTAGTCTGAAATTTCAGATCACGATGCTCTCTTCGGAGCAGCAAAACAACATGATAGAAAACCTGAACATGACAAGTAAGAACATGGCATGGAGCTACTCAACAAGCTTAACAAAACACCCAAAGTGACCTGGGGACAAAAGGGTTCACAAAATACTCTACCGAGCTCACGAACATCGCTCGGGCACAATCAGTTTTCAGACTTAGTGAAAACTGAGACATGCTGAAATTTAACTCACGAAGGCATGTAAACGAGCTCGATGCACTCACTACGGTGCAAGTCATGGCAAGGAAAGCATATAACCAGCAAGAAGGCACAAAGTGCTAGCTACACATGGCAAGAACGAAGGCATAGCATGCATGAAACACTAACGGTAGCATCGGCGAAATCGCAAACAAGTTGACGATCTGCCCAGATTAACAACAAAGCAAAAGTTGAGCTCGATTGAGTCAACCTAGAGCACTCCACAAATGCCAACAAAGACATGGATGGATAGAGCATGACATAAATATCAAAACTCCCTTACTGATCATCCTCAAAAGAGGCACGGATCACTAGGAAACAAGCTGGACATATAGCATCATGAACTAAAATATCCCAGACTTAGCGAAAATCACTAAGTCCCTGAAATCTGCAATCTCAGGTACCTCTCTTCGCAAGCTTGCACAAGACAACACACACATCCTAAAAATGCATGGGTGGCACCTCTGGAAAGAAGACAAAATGCTTCACAATACATCCCAAAGGGGCACAGGCATATCATGCACGAATTAAACATAGCAAAAATGACAAAAGTGCATGATGAACTAACGGATCTGCAATTTAACTCACGAAGCCTCATTCTAACAGCATTTTGGGCGTCAAGATGACCTCCAATGCAAATGATGCAATGGAATGAAATGATGTACATGTCGAGGCGAAGATTTTGATATAACATACGCCTAAAACGGATCTACGGTTGCGGAGATACGAGCAGTCAAAGATAGCATAAAAATCTGGGAGATTAGGGTTTCGGGGAGAGGTCAACCTAGCCCAGATCCAGATCTGGATCGGCACGCTTCCCGAGGCGGCGCCGGAGACACTGTTCGCCGGAGAGGAAAGGGACGCCGGGCTCCGGGAGGTCGCCGGAGAGGGGACCGGGCGTGGAGGAGGCGGTGGCCGGCGACGAGACGGCGAGGGGCGGCGCGGCCGGGGTCGCCGTGGCCGCGGGCGAGGGCGCGGGCGCGCGGCGGGGCCCGGCGCGGCGGCGGCCGGTGC
>NC_041387.1:315228147-315236047 GCF_002162155.2 Triticum dicoccoides | reverse complement strand
CTGCTTTGAGGTTATCACGAATGACTTTGCACATTTCTTCTGCTTCTGTGATTAAGTCATTACCCAGCAGCTGACGTTCACCGGTTTCAGACCAGTTGAGAGGGGTACGGCACTTCCTGCCATACAGAATTTCAAAGGGGGCCTTGCCCGAACTTGCTTGAAAGCTGTTGTTGTATGAGAATTCAGCATAAGGAAGACAATCCTCCCACTTCATGCCGAAGGAGATCACACAAGCCCTGAGCATATCTTCAAGAATTTGGTTGACACGCTCGACTTGACCGCTTGTTTGAGGATGGAAAGCTGTGCTGAAGCGGATGTTGGTGCCCATGGCCTTCTGAAAAGAATCCCAAAACTTGGAGGTAAAGATGCTGCCACGGTCTGAAGATATCACTTGAGGAATACCGTGCAGAGAGACAATGCGAGAGGTATAGAGTTCCGCCAGTTGAGCTGCAGTGATTGACTCTTTGATAGGCAGAAAATGAGCCACTTTGGTGAGCTTGTCGATGACAACAAATATAGCATCATTGCCACGCTTGGACTTTGGAAACCCAGTCACGAAGTCCATTTCAATGTGGTCAAACTTCCATTCTGGAATGGCAAGAGGTTGGAGGAGACCAGCTGGCCTTTGGTGTTCTGCCTTCACTCTTCTGCAGACATCACATTCGTTCACGAATTGAGCGATCTCGCGCTTCATTCGAGTCCACCAATAAGCTTGCTTGAGGTCCTGATACATCTTCGTACTACCAGGGTGGATGGAGAGGAGAGAGTTGTGAGCCTCGTTCATGATCACCTTACGGAGTTCACCTTTGGGCACAACAATTCGATCCTCGAAGAAGAAAGTGTCCTTGTCATCAAGTCGGAAGCACTTGTACTTGGACTGACTCTTTGCAATGCCAATCTTCACCTTCTTCACCATAGCATCAAGAAGTTAGGCTTTGCGAATCTGGTCTTCTAAGGTAGGAGAGACTTGAAGGTTGGCGAGGAAACCTTGAGGAACAACTTGCAGATAAAGTTTGCGGAAAGCTTCACAAAGCTCGGGTTGATAAGGCTTGAGAATCAGACTGTTGCAATATGCTTTTCTGCTCAAAGCGTCAGCAATCACACTAGCCTTGCCTGGAGTATACTCGATACTCGGATTGTACTCTTGAATCATTTCGACCCATCGAGTCTGCCTGAGGTTGAGATTAGGCTGAGTGAAGATGTACTTGAGACTCTTGTGATCAGTGAAAATATCCACTTTCCTTCCCAATAGAAGATGTCTCCAAGTCAACAAAGCGTGCACAACTGCCGCCAACTCGAGATCATGAGTGGGGTAGTTCTTCTCATTAGGTTTCAACTGGCGAGAGGTATAAGCAACAACTTTCTTCTCTTGCATCAGTACAGCACCGAGACCTTGGAGAGAGGCATCACAAAAGACCTCGTACGGCTTGGTTTCATCAGGCGGAGTCAGAACTGGAGCAGTGATCAATTTCTCTTTCAAAGCGTTGAAAGCAATATCACACTCCGGAGACCAAACGTACTTGACGTGCTTCTGAAGAAGATTTGAGAGAGGCTTGGCGATCTTAGAAAAGTTTTCAACGAATCTTCTGCAATAGCTTGCGAGACCGAGAAAACTGCGGAGTTGCTTTACGTTCTGAGGAGGTTCCCAATTCACAATTGCAGACACCTTCTCAGGATTCACGGAAATGCCCTTGGCAGAGATGATATGACCAAGATAAAGAACCTCATCGAGCCAAAATTCACACTTGGAGAACTTGGCGTAGAACTTATGTTCTCTGAGCTTGTCAAGAACCAAACGCAAGTGCTTGGCATGATCTTTCTTGTTCTTCGAGAAAACCAGAATGTCGTCGAGATAGACCAGAACGAATTCATTGGTGTAGGGGTTGAAGATGAAGTTCATCATGCGAGAGAACGTCGGAGGAGCGTTGGCGAGGCCAAAAGACATGACGGTGTATTCATATGAACCAAAGCTTGTTCTGAACGCCGTCTTGGGAATATCTTGCTCACGAATACGAATCTGATGATAACCCATACGGAGATCAAGCTTGGAGAATACTTGAGCACCTTTGAGTTGTTCGAATAGCTCATTGATGTTGGGAAGTGGGTATTTGTTCTTGATGGTCTTCTTGTTTACTGGACGGTAATCAACACAAAGTCGACTCGATCCATCCTTCTTCTTCACAAAAAGAACACCACAACCCCACGGAGAAGTACTAGGCCGTATGAGACCCAATCTTTCTTGCTCATCGAGTTGTTTCTTCAACTCCTTCAACTCTTCGGGGCCGAGCTTGTAGGGACGTTTGCACACAGGTTCCGTACCGGGCTCAAGTTCAATAACAAATTCAACCGGCCGGTTTGGAGGCATCCCTGGAAGTTCTTCTGGAAAGACGTCTTGATATTCGCAAACGACAGGAATTTGCGAAATAGCATCCAATTCACCCTTCTCATTGAGAGAAAACAACCGGATGGAATTATCCCGAGTGGCAAAGACAATGACATCCTCAGACGAATGAGTCAATTGAATCTGCCTGGCAGCACAGTCAAGATGTGCCTTGTGCTTAGAAAGCCAATCCATTCCGAGAATAAGATCAATATCCGAGTTACCGAGAAGAATTGGGGAAGAAAGGAACTTGTAGTCACCCAATGTGATAGTAACCTCAGGGACGCAGGTGTTAGCTGTCATCTGCTTGCCCGGTGACACAATTTGCAAGGAACTTTGCAGATACTGATAATCACAGTCATACTTTGATGCAAAAGGTTTGGAAATGAAGCAATGTGATGCACCTGTGTCAAAAAGAACTTTTGCAGGAACATCGTTAACAAGAAGGTTACCCATGATCACATCTGACGAGTCCTCTGCCTGAGCTGCATTCACCATATTGACCTTGGCGTGCTTGGGATTGTGCTTGACCACAGCTGTACTTGCCGATCTGACAGGAGGAGGAGGAGGAAGACGCCTCTGGTTGGTACACTTGTTGGCATAGTGACCCTTCTGTTGGCACTTGTTGCACGTGACCTCTGAAAGCGGACGGTGATACGGAGCACTCGGTCTTGGAGCTTGAGACGAAGCCTTGTTCTGAAAGCCTGGGTTGGGTGGGTGGGAGAAACCACTGCCACCTTTGCTCTTCTGCTGATACGGCTGACGGAACGGAGGAGGAGGAAGCCAATACTTCTGCTGCTTGACCACATGAGTAGAGGAAGACGGAGTAACATCTCTGGCACGCTTCCTGGAAGCATCACATCTCATCTGAGCAGCCTCTTGCTTCAGTGCCATGTTGTAGAACTCATCGTATCTCAACGGCTCAAAGAGGACAAGAGCGAGCTGAATTTCCTCACGAAGACCACCCCTGAACTGATAGATCATGCTCTTCTCATCAGGAACATCCTGCTTGGCAAAACGGGCGAGCTTCTGGAACAACTTGTTGTAGTCATAGACAGACAAAGAGCCTTGCTTCAGATTGCGGAATTCCTGACGCTTACTCTCAACCACACTTTGAGGGATGTGATGAGCGCGGAAATCTTGACGGAAATCGTCCCAAGTGATCAGACGTCCACCTCTGGAATCCTTGTAGTGCTGGAACCACTCTGCAGCCTGATCTTTGAGCTGGAAAGAAGCGAACTTGACGAAATCTTCAGGCCTGACGTTGCTACATTCAAAATGCTTGCCCAGATCCACTAGCCAATCGTCAGCATCGGTAGCCTCAACACAACCGCTGAACGTCTTTGGGCCATTAGCAAGGAACTGGTTCAGAGTAGCAAAGTGGTGCTGATTATGGCCTTGATTCCCTTGACTGCCTTGATTGCGCTCTTGAAGGATTTGCATGATCAACTGTGTGTTTGCATTAGTAGCGGCCATCACAGCTTGCCATGCTTCCGGAGGAGGCGGAGGTGGAGGCGGATTAGGATTCGGAGTCGTGCGCGTTGGAGGAGCCATCCTGAAGAGGTTGACCACCATTAGCACATAGGTAATAACAATATAGAAGCTGAATCCAACGGAATGAAAATTGCAACATATAGTCTTCACATCCGAACAAAATGAACGAATGCATTCCTCTTCAAATGGTCACATATCCATAAATTGAGAAGCCACGAAGAATTAAGGAAGAGAAATAATTCAACAAGGTACGGATCAAGAACGAATAATCGGTAAGAAATCCCAATCTCAAACCAATATCCGTGGGAGAAGAACTAGAGCTACTAGAATTCCCACCTATGAAACTCCCGAACCTTTCCGGTTATGCAATCAGGTGTTGGGGATACAGGGGAAGCACAATATCTCACCCAAACTAGCAAATCCTACATCCAGCTGTATCCATCCTTCAACACATAACCAGGAAAACTTCGGAAACCATCTACCTCAACCTTCGAAAAGCATCCGTTATACAAGTTATGGCGATACTCCCGAACTCGACGCCACCCAACTTGTAACGCCCTCTATGCGGCTATAGCTCCCACGTGTCGAGGCACGACTTAGAGGCATAACCGCATTGAAAGCAATGTCGCAAGTCAGGCAATCATTACAACATCCCATGTAATGTATAATAAAAGGGGGAGATAACATAGTTGGCTTACACTCGCCACGTCACATCAGAGTACATAAATAACATCCATCAAACAAACACTCATGGCCCGACTACGGCGCCAAAATAGAAAAGAACCCAACATGCGACAAGGTCCTGAATCGATAACCCCAACTAGGCACCACTACTGATCATCCGGAAAAGATACGTAGTAACGCTGAGAGTCCTCGTCGAACTCCCACTTGAGCTCGTACTCGTCACCTGGAGCGGAATCACCTGGACCTGCATCTGGAGTTGTAGTATCTGTGAGCCACAGGGACTCAGCAATCTCACACCCACGTGATCAAAACTATTTAAGCTCATGGGAATGGATAAGGCAAATATATGTGGAGCTGCAGCAAGCGACTAGCATATGTGGTGGCTAACTTATACGCAAAAGAGAGCGAGAAGAGAAGGCGAAGCACGAGCGAGAAGCTAAAGGAACATCCTGCGCAAGCATAACTCCAACACCGTGTCCACTTCCCGGACTCCGCCGAGAAGGGGCCATCACGGTAACACACACGGTTGATTCATTTTAATTAAGTTTAGTTCAAGTCATCTACAACCGGACATTAACAAATTCCCATCTGCCCATAACCGCGGGCACGGCTTTCGAAAGATCAATCCCTGCAGGGGAGTCCCAACTTAGCCCATGACAAGCTCCCACGGTCAACGAAGGAATAGACCTCCACCCAAGTCACACCGATCAGACTCGGTATCTTGGTACAACAAGATGATTCGACAGGTTAAAACAAGTCCAGCAACACCGCCCGAATGTGCCGACAAATCCCGATAGGAGCTGCACATATCTCTTTCTCAGGGCACACTCAGATGAGACTAGCTACGAGTAAAACCAACCCTCAAGTTTCCCCGAGGTGGCCCCGCAGGCAGCTCAGTTCGGACCAACACTCAGAGGGAGCACTGGCCCAAGGGGGGCTAAAATAAGATGACCCCCGGGCTCCGGAAACCCAAGGGAAAAAGAGGCTAGGTGGCAAATGGTAAAACCAATGTTGGGCATTGCTGGAAAAGCTTTAATCAAGGCGAACTATCAAGGGGTTCCCATTATAACCCAACCGCGTAAGGGACGCAACAATCCGGGAACATAACACCGATATGACGGAAACTAGGGCGGCAAGAGTGGAACAAAACACTAGGCGAGAGGCCGAGCCTTCCACCCTTTACCAAGTATATAGATGCATTAAGACAACATAGCAATATAATGATATCCCAACAAGAAAATAAATGTTCCAACAAGGAACGGCTCCAATCTTCACCTGCAACTAACAACGCTATAAGAAGGGCTGAGCAAAGCGGTAACATAGCCAATCAACGGTTTGCTAGGACAATGGTGGGTTAGAGGATCAACATGGCAATTGGGAGGCTGACAAGCAAAAGGTAGGCATCGTAGCAGTGGCAAAGCAAAAGAGCGAGCAAACTAGCATAGCAAAGATAGTAGTGATTTCGAGGGTATGATCATCTTGCCTGCACAGTTGTCAGAGTTGACTGGATCCTCACAAGCAAACTCAACGGGCTCCTCGGTAGCGAACTCGTCTCCGGGCTCTACCCAACAAGACAAACAAGCAACAAGGATACAATCAACCACGGGCAAGACCAAGCAATATGATGAAATGACGATATGCTATGCGGGATGCGGTGCGGGATGCAAAATGCAAGATATGACAGGAAATGCATGAACCTGGCATCAACTTGGAAAACCAAGTGTGCCACTGGATAGAGGGGATGAAATCGCTTGAAAACGATATAAAGATCATAGGAATCGGGGCTACGGTTTAGAAATGGCAAGCGTTTTAAGATATGACACCGGTCTGCGATTTACAGCAAGTAGGCATCTAAATGCAACAAAATGAACATGCTACAGCCACCCAACATGAAAAACAAAAATATGGCAGTGATGTACACAAGATGGTTGACAAAACACTAGCACTGAGCCATAGGCAAATTCATCCATTAAGAGGTTCAAACAAGCATGGTTAAAACGCAAATGCAAAACAGATTTCAGACTTAGTGAAATTAACACTAGTCTGAAATTTCAGATCACGATGCTCTCTTCGGAGCAGCAAAACAACATGATAGAAAACCTTAACATGACAAGTAAGAACATGGCATGGAGCTACTCAACAAGCTTAACAAAACACCCAAAGTGACCTGGGGCCAAAAGGGTTCACAAAATACTCTACCGAGCTCACGAACATCGCTCGGGCACAATCAGTTTTCAGACTTAGTGAAAACTGAGACATGCTGAAATTTAACTCACGAAGGCATGTAAACGAGCTCGATGCACTCACTACGGTGCAAGTCATGGCAAGGAAAGCTTATAACCAGCAAGAAGGCACAAAGTGCTAGCTACACATGGCAAGAACGAAGGCATAGCATGCATGAAACACTAACGGTAGCATCGGCGAAATCGCAAACAAGTTGACGATCTGCCCAGATTAACAACGAAGCAAAAGTTGAGCTCGATTGAGTCAACCTAGAGCACTCCACAAATGCCAACAAAGACATGGATGGATAGAGCATGACATAAATATCAAAACTCCCTTACTGATCATCCTCAAAAGAGGCACGGATCATTAGGAAACAAGCTGGACATATAGCATCATGAACTAAAATATCCCAGACTTAGCGAAAATCACTAAGTCCCTGAAATCTGCAATCTCAGGTACCTCTCTTCGCAAGCTTGCACAAGACAACACACATATCCTAAAAATGCATGGGTGGCACCTCTGGAAAGAAGATAAAATGCTTCACAATACATCCCAAAGGGGCATAGGCATATCATGCACGAATTAAACATAGCAAAAATGACAAAAGTGCATGATGAACTAACGGATCTGCAATTTAACTCACGAAGCCTCCTTCTAACAGCATTTTGGGCGTCAAGATGACCTCAAATGCAAATGATGCAATGGAATGAAATGATGTACATGTCGAGGCGAAGATTTTGATATAACATATGCCTAAAACGGATCTACGGTTGCGGAGATACGAGCAGTCAAAGATAGCATAAAAATCTGGGAGATTAGGGTTTCGGGGAGAGGTCAACCTAGCCCAGATCCAGATCTGGATCGGCATGCTTCCCGAGGCGGCGCCGGAGACACTGTTCGCCGGAGAGGAAAGGGACGCCGGGCTCCGGGAGGTCGCAGGAGAGGGGACCGGGCGTGGAGGAGGCGGTGGCCGGCGACGAGACGGCGAGGAGCGGCGCGGCCGGGGTCGCCGTGGCCGCGGGCGAGGGCGCGGGCGCGCGGCGGGGCCCGGCGCGGCGGTGGCCGGTGCGGTGGCGGCGGGGAGGCGGCGCCGGTCCGGGGAGGCGAGCGGCGGCG
>NC_041387.1:315181128-315227639 GCF_002162155.2 Triticum dicoccoides | reverse complement strand
GACAACGTCCGGCGCGGGCGGACACGTCCGGCCCGGCGCGGGGAAGATGGATCTGTTTTTTTTTAACTAGGGTTTCGGACGGGGGAAGAAGAGATCCGAATGGAGGGGGGGTATAAATAGGCATAAGTGGAGCTAGGAGAGTCCAAATGAGGTGCGGTTTTCGCCCACGCGATCGTGATCGAACGCTCTAGGACAAGGAGCAGAGTTTGGTGGGTTTTGGGCCAAATTTGGGGGGTGTTGGGCTGCTACACACACGAGGCCTTTTCGGTCCCTCGGTTAACCGTTGGAGTATCAAACAAAGTCCAAATGATACGAAACTTGACAGGCGGTCTACCGGTAGTAACCCAAGGCCGCTTGGCAAGTCTTGGGACAATCCGGAAATGTTTAAACCCCACACACGAAAGAAGACTAGAAATGACCACCGGAGGAGAACGAAGCGCCGGAATGCAAAACGGACAACGGGGAAAATGATCGAATGCATGAGATGAACATGTATGCAAATGCAATGCGCGTGATGACATGGTATGAGATGCACGAAAAAGAAAAACAACACACGGAGACAAAGACCCAACCCGAGAAATAAATATAACTTAGCGCCGGGGACGGCAAGAGTTGGATACAAATATGGAAAGTATATCTAGGGCGTTACACAAGGGGTGAAGCATAATAAAACTACCTAACTAGACAAGTTTAAATGAGGCCGGAATGACAAACAACAATCCCGGAAAGTCCTCATGTCCATTTTATGAAATTGGTACTGTTCTGCCTAAAACCATATTTTATTGTTGATAAGCAGGAAAATAAAGTGCAACAAGTTAATCTATGCATTTTTCCACCCCATTTACATATAAAGTTTATTAAATTCGGAGCTACGGTTAATTAGTTATGAAATAAAGCATTTTAGCATGGCATTTATGCAAAATTAAACAAACAACAAGTTAAACATATTTAACATGGATGAAAGCAGCAGATTATGAAACTAGATGAAAAACTATGCATTTTACATATATAAAGTTTTTACATATGATGCACCACTTGTGAGTTATTAAATGCATGAACTCTAGGGGTGTTTCTACAAAGCTGTAAATCCTGGGATAAATGCTAAAATCGCAACAGGGAAAAAACATGCATCGGGCTGAATCTTGCTGGGCCAACAGTGCACAGGAGGGGCTGGGGCGCTGCTTACCCTGTGGGCCTTGGCCCGGTCTGTGGAGAGGTGAGGCCGGCAGGGGGGCTGCTGGGCCTGGCGACGCGGTCCATGTGAGGTGTTGGATGAGTGCGCGGTCAACAAGCAGAGAGACTCGAGCGGGACGCGCAGGCGAGCACCTGCTCGATGCAGAGGATGCAGAGGCCACAGTGTGCACTTGGCGGCAGGGACGACGGCTGGCGATGCGGGTCGGCGGCGGATCTGGCCGGGAAGGGAGCAGGTCGAGGTAGGTGTCGTGGATCCTACGAGGGGTGACGAACGGGCGGCGGCCAAGGTGGTTTCCTGTGAGAGAGAGATGTGAGAGAGAAGCACGAGAAGGAAGGAAGAGACAGGGGAGGAGAGGAGCGGGACAAGGCCGGTCCTGGTCGTGGTCGCCGACGACAGGGTTGCCAGAGGGCGCGGCCTCCGGGGTCCTGCTGGAGGCTCTCTTCTCCGGCGAGGGACGTTGATGAGGAGCTAGAGGAGGAGAGGGGCGGTCGAGGTGGCGACGAGTACAGGTTGCATGTTCACGGGAGGAAGCACGACACAGCGGCGGGGAGGTCGTCCATGGCACCTTGGAGGTCGAGCGGGTCGGGGACTTGACGGATCCGGCTGCGGGATGCCGGTTCCTGGCGGCAGCAAGGTGAACTGGAGCTCGGGGGATTGCTACTACTGGTGGTGCAGGATGAAGGCAGAGGGCGACGGGGTCGAGTGGAGGCGCACACGAGAGGAGCTCGTCTCGTCCTGGATCAGGATGAGGATGGTGGTTGGCTGCTGTGATTTGGGTGGCGCGGAAATCCAGGGAGGTGGTCAGAGGCTAGTTGGAGAGGTGGATCTGGGAGGATCGAGGGGAGGAGGTGGTTGTCCTGGTGGATTTTTGTATCGGGAGCGATCCCAAGGAAGAGAGTGGCGGTGGCCGACTGGGCAGGGGAGGATGGATGGGACAGCCTAAGTCTAGGGTTAGACTGCTATAAATAGCATATGGCCTGGGGAGGCTTGGAACAAATTGATCATCGGATCACAATCAGACGATCGAGAATAAAAGGTTAGGGGAGTCCAAATAAGAGAATGGAGATGTTTTATAGTTGTTAGGGGATGATTTGGACCCATCGGTAACAACAACCCGGGTTGGCTTCGGGTCAGCTTACGGACGCGCGCGAGGGGGTCTGAGCAAAGTGTAGAGAGGGTCAAACCATCAGACAAGAGGGAGTCGAAAACTCGGTTGGACTCGGATCGATCAACGAAGGCAAGGGGAAAACGCGGCAACTACGAACGGATGCATGCTTTAAGAAAACATGTAGACGCAATGCTCATGATGCTATGAGATGAGATGCATGACATGAACAAAATGCAAAACGAAAGACAAAAACCCAACCACGAAGGAAGTATCACAACACATAGCCGGAAATGGCAAGAGTTGGAGTTACAATTATGGAATGCTACATCCAGGGTGTTCCAGCCTCGAGGGACTATGGATGAACTAGTTACAAGGATGAACAAGCTTCACGAGGTGAGGTGTTCTTGAGCTGGTGTGGTGTTCTACTTGTTCTGGTTTCGGTCCATCGTCCCTTCACTATGGTGGTGGCTAGGTCCTATATATAGTCGCCTTCCTCTTCCCAAATATGAGCGGGAAGGGATTCCACAATGGCGGGATTTGAAAGGGGACAAGCGGTACAGTCTACCCTTACAAAAGTAGTCTTCGCCTGTGAAAAGCCTCTGGTCGTGATGCTGCGGTGGGCTCGGTGATGACCTCCATCTTGTCGTCCTGGCGGTCTTGGTCTCGTCGCACCAGAGTGGAAACCTTTGGTTGATTCCTCGGGACTCTGTGCCCGTGGCTTGCCTCCCTTCCACCAAAGAGGAAACCCGCGCTCTGCGCCCGCCTGGCGCCCGCCTGGCCTTGGTCGTCATGGCTCACGTCAGCTGAGCCTCATGAGGTAGCTGCATAGATACCTACGCCCCTCAGGAGCCCTCCTGAGGAGGCCAACTCCTTCAGGGGTCTTGGCGTCATCCGTCTCGCGAGGCTTGGCTTCTCGCGAGGGTCTTGTGGTGTAGATGTCGAAGCTGGGCTGTACCAGGCCGTCGATGGAGCCATGGGGTGGGCCGCAGTCAGGCAGGACTGGATTCCCCCAAGTCCAGGACGCCGACAGAGTTGGAACTCCAATCTCCTTAGAAGATTTTATAGTTGATGCAGTATGTACCACACTATCTTTTGTATTAAGTACAAGACACCCCCCCAAGGAGCACTCGTAGACTACCTTCTTTTATTTATATGATGAGTATTATGCCTCTGAATGTGTTACTACATTTGTTCTTTCGTCCTGCACCGGGTTTGACCAGTCGGCCCGGGGACTTGCCACCTTGAATTATGTTAGCACTACCTACAGGCAGACAAGTAGTGTGCCGGCGTCTAAGCCCTCTCTTGCTGAAAGTCGCAGCTCGCAGAGCGGCTGCCCGGCTGGCAAGAGTCAAAGGCAGGAAACGATGCCCACACGAAAAATGGCTAAGGACCAATGAGCTTACATAACACAAGTTGGCTCCCCGCCCTGCCGACCGACTGCTAAGCAGCCGGCTAGCCGGCTTCCCACTTACCTTGCCATGATCTAAGAAGGCTGAAGTACTTTCCCTCCCAAATGGTTAGGTGTTTTCCCAGCCATAGACTGTAGAGCAGATGTTCGGCTGGGAAGGCGGCGGCCAAGGGAGGGCAGCAAAGGAAAAAGTCAGAAAGGATTAAAAGCAGGCAAAGTCGGAACCCGACACAAGCATAGCACATGCAAGACAATATTTACACAAAAGGCTTTTTCAAGCCGGAATTCAACATAGTTTGAATACACCCCCGGTGGGTGGAACTGCGCAAATTTAACAGACATTGTCCAAAAGATTGCTGGGCAAGAAGGTAAAGATAAAAGTGGCTGCATAGACCAAGGGAGCAACTGGCGAGCCCGACATGTCGATGGAGACGGCATCGCTGAATGGTGGAGTGGATAGGTGGCGAGTCTCGGTTTGGTCGTCACAGCAGCAGTCGGCGTGTTCGCACATGCCTCGTTGCTGGAGGCACGATCAGGTTGAGGCTAGACGTCTGCTCCACCATCTGGCGCGGCGTCTTTACCGTCCTCGTCTTCCTCGTCCTCGCCCTCGTCGCTGGAGTCGATCTCCTCCAACGAGTCCTCGCCATGCTCCAGGTTCAGCCCGAACCAGTCCATCGGCACCTCAACCGTATTCGTTCAAGTTGGGGATGAAGACGCTGGTGTCGGTGTAGTCGGCGATCGCCGCGGCGTGATGAATGATAGCCGTCCGCACTGCCACCAATTCCTCATTGGCCACCTGTCGGAACATGGCCAACTGGGCTAGATCCGCACCACCACCAATTCCTCATTGGCCACCTGTCAAACTCCAACGCCCGCCTGGCGCCTGCCCGGGCCAAAGAAGCCTTCCACGCCTCGAAGCGGCCGACTGCCACTTCCAGCCAGTCGGCAGTCCGACTGGGAGTACATGGCGCCGGCCTGTCAGGCCAGAGGGCAGAAAGCACCTAGGCTCTGACGCGTTGAAGGCGGTGGAGCATCCGGTGGGCCGGCTGGAGATGGGCCTGGATGGCCAGGAGCTACTCCTCAAGTGTCCGGCGAGCATTCGGCGCAATCTCAGCACCAGCGTGCCTCCGCGCTTGGTGGTGGGCCTCGATGGCTTGGCTGGCAGCGACGGAGTAGCCAGGGAAGTACTCTGCACAAAGAAGAAAAAGGGAACATGAAGTCAGAGGCCGGACAGAATGACCAGGCAGCAGACGAAAGAAAAAGAGGAGGAAGACAAGTTACCGTCGACCATGTCCTCAACCTGGCCGTAGCCGTCACTCAGCGCTCGCTCAGACTCGACCCAGTTCGCCGCCTGGGTCTTGTACTCGGCTTGAAGGGCGGTCTCGCTATCCTTCACCGCATGGAGGGCTGCCTGGTGACGCTTCTCCTGGTCAGCCAGCTGCTTGGCCAGGCGGTAGCGTTCCTGGGCCACCGTGTTTCACTCCGCCTCCTTGGAGCGCAACACGGTTTGGGCCTGACCTAGTTGCTGCTGCAGGGCGGTGTTAGCCTCTGCAAAGATAGCGAGGAAGAACAATTAGCAAGCAAGAAGTCACCATAAGAGATCCGGCTTGACTGCTCAGCAGTCGGCCCGAATCTCGGGGACTACACCCAGTGGGTGCACTGACGCGGCCCCACGAGAGAAAGAAGGCGGAATACTTACTTCGGCTTTCAGACAAGTCGGCGGTCCGTTGAGTCAGTTCCCGGACGTGGGAGTTGAAGGTGGCTGCACGGAGGTTATGATAGTCCTGCAAGAAGGACACATGAACAAGAGAAAACAAGTCAACACCCGAGTCTACTTAGAAGTTCTAGGCCGCTTGCTCACTAGCCGACCTGGAACTCGGGTACTACACCCAGTGGGTGCGCTGGCGCGCCCCCACAGAAGAATCCAAGAATAAAAACGCAATAGGCTTACCCGGATGGCCGTCCACGTCGCCAGGAACTCCTAGTTGTAGCTGCCGAGGGCGGTGGCCTGAGCCTGGAGACAGGCTCGGACGTCCTGTGCTACCTCGTTCAGCACGGCCATCTCGTCCCCAGGCGTCCAGTCCGACGAGTTGACGTTGGTCGCCTCGAACTCCTGGGTCGATGAACTGGCGCCCCTGGCTCCCTGCGGATGCGGTGTCGAGGCCGCCTTCCCCGCGCACTGGCGTGCCGGAGATCGGACCACAAGGTCCGCTCCTGCCGCCGGTCCACCGCCAGCCAGAGACGCGGGTGGCGCGTTGGGTTGGCTGCCTTGGTCTTGCTGCAGTCGGCGCCGGCGGAGTCACCTCTGTCCCCAGGGCAATGCTGTCGCCCCCTCCCTCTCCATGACCGGTTGGTCGCTGCCGGCTCCCCTAGGCGGCACCACCGAGGCTTCAGGCACGGGCGCCACAACGCGGAGGGGGATGACGAGCTGTGGGGGTTGGCCGCGTGTGGCCTCTCCCGCCTGCGCTGCAGCCGCGGCGTCCGCCTCGGCCTTGGCCACGGTATCGGCCTGTTCCTTTGCATCCTCGTCCGCCTCCTCCTGCGCCGCCTTGGCGGCAGCCGCCTTCTGCCGCTCCGCCTCCTATTCCTCCCGCGCCTCCCATGCGTTCCTCTCCGTTTCCGCCTGGAGCTTGGCGCGCGGGTCCACGCGGTGGGTGCAGGTGGAGCCCCCCGCCATTCTAACCACGGAGGCGGCGTCTGACCGCTCAAGAGAGAGCGGAGCCCTGTTGAGGCAAGCAGAAGAAAAACTCAGAAGAGCATTTGCAAGAAAAAGAAGAAAGAATGCGTTAAGAAGCCAGTACTTACGCAGAAACTATTTGGGGCTCCTTCACAACCTTGTGGAACCGGTTCACCTTCGCGGACGCTTCCTCCCGCTTGGTCGCCGCGGCCGAGCTCTTGGGCTTCTTCGGCCGGCTGCCATACATCGACGGCGGGGCCCGACGCTTTTGCGCACTGCCTCGGGCAGCCGGCGCGGTGGATGAGCTCGCGCCCACTTGGTCGGACGCCGGCTTGCGGCGCGGGACGGCCTCTTCGTCGTCAGCATCAGGCTAGTCCTCGAGGCCGCCTCTGGCTCCGGAGCCACCTGCCTCACCACCACCGCCTATAGCATCGTCCTCCAAGGCGGCCGCCCCCAAGTCGGGGTCGTCCGCATCACTCTCCTCCCGGTCGGGGAGGAATTCACGCACCGGCCCTAAGGCGCCGGCTGCTGGCTGGAGGAGGGTGCTCTGTCTCATAGCCAATTGGTCAAGACAGCCGAAGAGAACTCGATGTCTAAAGCAAAAGAAGAAATGAAGACTTACCGCTGGCGATGGATTTGCGCACAAGTACGTCTCCTTGCCGAACCGCCACTCCGCCTTCGAGAGCTTGCAGTTCAAAATGTAATTCACCAAGTGAGCCACCTCTGCGTGCAACATCTCCTTGGTGCATATCCGGTTGGGATCTCGGTGCCCGCTCATTTGGCATATCAGGTGCGGCCGGCCTTGGAGGGGGAGCACCTGGCATGCCATGAAGGCAGTCAGCAAGTCGGGCCCGGTGAGGCCCTTTGACTTCACCATCACCTTGAGCCGTGCAATGGCGGCGGCACCGGCGATCGACAACATCCTAGGCCGGTACGACCAGTTGGTCGGGTTCCAGTCGGCGGGCCGGCTGCGTAAACCGGTAGGTTGACCCAGTCGCCCTCCGGGTGGACGCTCTTCATGTAGAAGTACGACTGCTGCCACATCTTCATCGACTGTATCAGCGTGATGGGCGAGAACTGGTTGTCGGCAGCCGGCCTCCGCACTGCAAGGAAGGCGCCGCACTGCGCCGCCACTCTCTTGACGACGGTGCCGAGCTTCGAGTAAAAGAACTCGCCCAAAAGTTCAAGGGTGGGGAGGACGCCGAGAAAGCCCTCGCAGAGGGTGACGAAGGCGGACAGCAGCACCACCGTGTTTGGCATGAGGTGGTGCGGCTGGAGGCCGTAGAAGTCGAGGAAGGCGCGGAGGAAGCCGCTTGCCGGCAGGCCGAGGCCGCGCAGGCAGTGCAACCGGAAGATGATGCGCTCGCCCTCTTCTGGCACCGGCAAGATCTCCCTTTCGGGCGCTAGGCGAACCTTCACAAAGTCCTCGCCGGGCAGCTGATACGTCTCCAACGTATCTACTTTTCCAAACACTTTTGCCCTTGTTTTGGACTCTAATTTGCATGATTTGAATGAAACTAACCCGGACTGACGAGGTTTTCAGCAGAACTGCCATGATGTTGTTTTATGTGTAGAAAACAAAAGTTCTCGGAATGACCTGAAAATCCATGGAGATAAGTTTTAGAAAATATAAAAAATACTGGCGAAAGAATCAAGACCAGGGGGCCCGCACCCTGTCCACGAGGGTGGGGGTGTGCCCTCCCCCTGGGCGCACCCCCTGTCTTGTGGGCCCCCTGATGCTCCACCGACCTCAACTCCAACTCCATATATTCCGTTTTGTGGAGAAAAAATCCAGAGAGAAAGTTTCATCGCGTTTTACGATACAGAGCCGCCGCTAAGCCCTAATCTCTCTCGGGAGGGCTGATCTGGAGTCCGTTCGGGGCTCCGGAGAGGGGGATTCGTCACCGTCGTCATCATCAACCATCCTCCATGACCAATTTCATGATGCTCACCGCCATGCGTGAGTAATTCCATCGTAGGCTTGCTGGACGGTGATGGGTTGGATGAGATTTACCATGTAATCAAGTTAGTTTTGTTAGGTTTTGATCCTTAGTATCCACCATGTTCTGAGATTGATGTTGCTATGACTTTGCTATGCTTAATGCTTGTCACTAGGGCCCGAGTGCCATGATTTCAGATCTGAACCTATTATATTTTATGAATATATGTGAGTTCTTGATCCTATCTTGCAAGTATATAGTCACCTATTATGCGTTATGATCCGACAACCCCGAAGTGACAATAATCAAGATACTTCTCGGTGATGACCATAGTTAGAGGAGTTCATGTATTCACTATGTGCTAATGCTTTGTTCTGGCTCTCTATTAAAAGGAGGCCTTAATATCCCTTAGTTTCCGCTAGGACCCCGCTGCCATGGGAGGGTAGGACAAAAGCTGTCATGCAAGTTCTTTTCCATAAGCACGTATGACTATATTCAGAATACATGCCTACATTACATTGATGAATTGGAGCTAGTTCTGTGTCACCCTATGTTATAGTTATTACATGAGGAATCGCATCCAACATAATTAACCATCACTGATCCAATGCCTATGAGCTTTTCACATCTTGTGTTTCGCTTATTTACTTTTTCGTTGCTACTGTTACAATTCCTAAAAACTATTATCTTTACTTTTACCATTGTAACCATTACTATCATACTACTTTGCTACTAAATACTTTGCTGCAGATACTGAGTTACCCAGGTGTGGTTGAATTGACAACTCAACTGCTAATACTTAAGAATATTCTTTGGCTCCCCTTGTGTCGAATAAATAAATTTGGGTTGAATACTCTACCCTCGAAAGCTATTACGATCCCCTACACTTGTGGGTTATCAGTAGCCGCCGTGTCCAGCGGAGGAAGTCTATGTGGTCCTCATGGACATTGGAGCCGACCCACACTCCGGCACACACCATGGGGTCGAGAAGCTTGACGTGTGCGCGGTCCTGTGGTGGTGAGTTGCAGCGCAACAGGGTGGCCGAAAGCATGGCGCGGCGGCGGACAGCAGCAGCAACAGAAGGAGGAAGGGGAGAATGGCGGAGGAGGTAGGCGCGCGTGTGTCTACCGCTCCCCTCCTCCCCCTATTTATAGCCCCAGAACAGCGAAGCCGAGGGGGCGGGGCATGGGGGTCGTGGGATTCACTGCACCCATTCCCCCACGATCCCGCGATAATCGCACCGTAAAGACGTGTATTAACCACGCCCGGAATGCCAACCGCCCGCCTCGACCGCAGTGGATCCGCGCGTGGGCCGAGGTGCGGTAGTGGCGGGCCCCACCCTACGGCGACGTCTCATCGCGTGCGTGGACTGGCAGGCTGGCCCATCCGGCTGGTGCCGCGTGGCACACAGACAGCAGGCGGCCGGCCCGAAGACCGGTGCGTGAGCCACCTGGTTCCCACCTTCGGACTTTGAAATCTTCCAGACGGCACATCTGTTCATGGCCGACCCCTAGCTGTCGGCTCTTTAGAGTAGGAAGCTTCTTGGGCTTCTCGCCCTCTTTTTAGCCGTGAAGCCCCACCAGCATCGGGGACTACTGTTGGAGTAAATGACCACGGGTAGCCTTATCAGGTCCCCCTGGCTTTTCAAGACATCGAGCCGACTATGGCCCTCAAGAATCCAAGGCGAAGGGCTGCCTTCTCGTGGTCGGCTGGTCCACACAGCCGGCTGTTGGAAGGCGGCAAGGCCCAACAGGCGGTCACCAGAGTGGCCGACTCCTAGCAGGCGGCCCGCCATGCACCCTCAAAGTTTGCACCCACATAACGGCGATAAGACGGGGCATGGCTACAGTGAAGCCTGCCGCCCCTGAATCCCGGATCGAGCATGGCCACAGTGCATCGTACCGGGCGGCCATCCCTTGCCCGGCGTGACACTATTGCCACGTTGACCCTGACATCACCCATGGCAGAACAACCATGCCCCCACGACGGGCTATAGGTACGGCCCGCAAGCGGTGGGACCCTCCTGCCAGAGAGCCACCAGAAGGCGTCTTGACCAGACCAGTCGGCGTATGGGGAGGCTGGCTCCCAACAGTCGGCCCTCCCCTCCCCACGGAGTTTGTGCACCATTAACCAGATAAGACGGGGTGAGGCTACAGTGAACGCCCGCTGGGCGGCGGCACTGTAGCCACGCTCACCCTGACCAAGCCATCGTCATCAAGAGCAAGGCTATAGTAATGAGCAGCCAACATGGCCCATAGGTGGTGGGCCCAGCCTGTCGGCCAAGAGTCCGGCAGCCGGTGGGACCCACTAGTCGGTGGGCCCCAATGGCGGGCGAAGAAGCCAGCATCCATAGACGCTGACGGTCTGGGCCCACACCTAGCCGAATTACCATTGTACCCCTGGGGGTAGGCCTATATAAACCCCCAGGGCACCCATGCAAAGGGTTGACCTGTGAGAATTACACACACCACATAGAGAGAAGTGGAGAGCTAGTCTTGCACTTCTTCTTCCTCTAGCTGAACAACTCAAGGAGCCACTTGTAGCTACTTACTGATTTAGTGATCATGCGGAGACCCCGCAGAGTAGGACTAGGGGTGTTATCTCCTAGGAGAGCCCCAAACCTGGGTAAGATTCGCCGGCGTGCATGTCTGCGCCTCATCCCGTTTCCAGGCACCGGCGACATCTTACTGGCTCCCACTATGATTAGCCATCCTTTGGCATATGTCGCACCTACCACCCGACATCGACCTCCTTGCCCACTTTGCATGTGCCGACATTATGTCTGTCAGTCCACCCACACTTGCTGCAAGTGTAGTTGTGACGTGTGTCGTCCCCATTGGTAGAAACCTGGGCAGCTCCAATCTGCTTCTGCAGCCTTTGCTTGTTGACAATGGCATCTGTGCGGTGTGGGCAAGTGTGATAATTATGACTGGTCACCACGTTGCAGAATCCGCATGCCCTTATCCTGAGAGATTTGTCGTCCGAGCCGAATACCACGCATCTAATGAGGCGTGGCGGCTGTTTGGCTGCTGCTTTTACTGCTTTCGCTGCTTTCGCTGCCCGTGTCTTACTCTTCCTCCCCTTTGTGCATGAGTTTATGGGTGGTTTAATTACCCTTTGCTGCTGCTGCTAGTAGGATCTCATGTTGTCATGTCGTTCGCCTACAACACCGTCAAGCTCATGATCTTGCACATGAGCATGTTGCTGCTCTTGAGTGTGCACATGGGCAAGCTCTGATTGCTGTTGCTCATCCTCCTCGTTGTCGTATGGGTCAATAGCTCCTAGATGTTTCATCTCGGATAAGATTGTAGCGATATCCTGCTCAATTTTTCTGCTTCGTTGTCCACGATAGCTCCATTTCCATAAGAATGCATGGCGTCGAGTTCTTCTTCAAGTCTTTCCATGATGACCCATGACCTTGCCATCTGGTCTTGGCTTCTCAGGCTTTTTGTGTGCACTCTCATGTTAACCTGCAGTAGTGCACTTTCAATGCAGTATTGGGAGGCCTTGTTTGACGATACTGTCCTCAAGTCATTCATGTTGAAGGTTGGCTGGATGTTCGGGCGTTTGGTGTATCTCATGAGGATGTATTTCTCTGGAACACTAGTAGCCTTAATTGTTTGCATATGCACAGGACATGCAGGCAGAAAATACCTGTTTTTTGGAAGAGGTGCATGTCTTCTGTCATTTCATTCGAACAAAAACTTGGCAAAAATAAGTACTACAGTCTGTAACATCATTTTTTAGTCCTCACCTATGTGACCCCACAACTTACACTCACGGTCGTATATTTCTCCCACGAGATCTGCAACCACATGGAACACATGCTGAGACCATGCAAACTATTTTTGCATTTGTTGTAGCGCACAAGGTACTTCGTGGGCTCCTCTGTCCCCATCACCGTGAAGAGGGTGCTTAGTTTTAGCCATTTTCTGATCTCGCTGTACACAGCTCGTGAGTAAAGCTTTGTCATGTGAGTGTCGAACCCATAGAGGGTCAGCATGTTTTGTTCTTTCTACGCAAGCAGGAGTGTTGAACAAATTGTTAGTTTTCTTGCAGCAAAAACTTGTCTAACTAAGAAAGAATTACTTTAGTAAGCACGTTATTTGTCATACGACAGGTGATAGAGCTATACCCGGTTACCCATTGTCTCCTGGTTTTCTGTCTGCCTCATGTTTTGACGCATGTGTTTACCTGGCTAACAAACCGGCGCAGGTTTTGTCTCTCAGGTACGAAGTTCTTCTTCAGCACATAGTTCATGCTCTCACTCCATTGTGTGGATGTCATTTTGGCATAGAAAATTTCTTTGAAGTAAGATGATATCCATTTCTTGCGCTCGTTCCACATTGGCACCATCGTGGCATCATCATGGAGGTTGCACTTATCCAGGAGTTCTTTCCAGGCAGCCTCAAACTCAGTTAGCATGAGGGGCCAGTTGAGGATTGTTGTGAATTCGTCCTTAAAGATTTCGTGGAGGTTGTACAGGTACGTGAGGTGTTCCCTGTACTTCTTCATAATGTGCCAGCGGCATAGCTTGTGTACTGTGTCCCTAAAAACATCTGGGATCACCAAAGCTAGTGCTGTGCACTGGTCTGGTAATGAGAAAAGAGACGTGGAGTGGTCAGTAAATGGTTGTGCATATATACAAATAAAACTGACACAACAATTTTACTGTGTTATTTTCCTTTGGGGGGTAGGGGGTTTTGCGGTTGTACCTGTGAGGATGCATGTAGGAGCCTTCCCTCTCATGCACCTTAAAAATGTTTTGAAAAGCCATCTGAATGAATCTGCATCCTCATCTCTTATCAGGGTGAAAGCAAAGAATGTAGTCTGTAAGTGGTTATTAGTACCCACAAACACCCCAAGTGGCATATGGTACTTGTTGGTCTTATATGTGGTGCCAAACAGCACACAGTCAACAAAGTCTTGATATGCCCCTCGGTAGTTTGCATTCGCCCAAAATATGTTCTTCAGTCTGTCAGACTCATCAAGTTGTATGTCGCAGAAGAATTCCTTGTTTATCGCTTTCATCAAGTTGTATGTTCTTCAGTCTGTCAGACTCATCAAGTTGTATGTTGAACTGGCATCAGGTCATACATTGCATAATATGTTTGTACTAACAGATGAAAAAAGATGGATGGGGTTTCTGGGAGGAGAACAAGTTTGTACTTACATGTTAATCAGGTCTTTGACATTCATTTCGAGGAAGTAGCTACCGGGGTCATCGCCGCCCAGTATGCTCATGATTTGCACGTGTTCAATGCCTTTGAACTGCAGGTACTTGACATATTCCAAGATTATTTTGTCAAAGTTTTTGTGGGTGTGCAAGAAGACAAGCATTTGGGGGGGGGGGTGAGCTGTATCCTGTGGTTGTGTTCCTAGCATATCTCTTTTACGACAAATGTTCCATCCTTTTCCCTCTTTAGCCTCATTTTAGCCCCGCAGTTAGTCCTGGCGGTAAACTTGTCCCGCTATCTATTTGCTTCTGACACCTTCGATTCATAGACTCCATAGCACGTGCAATAAAGGTAGACTCTGGTGCTAAGCTTGGAGCCTTCCCTGCCAGCAAAACCCACATGGTTTGCATAGATGTTATAAAAGTTCTTTGCTTCTTTGAAAGTTTCAAAGTGCATATATAGCCTTGGCAGAACGTAAGCTTCAATGTTAGGTGGCTACACGCAATAGTGATCAAACAAAAACACAGTGATGAAAATGTTAGATGGGGTGATCACAGTACTAGGGTATGGAGTGTGCTTGTATGTTTTTTCTGAATGTATACTTGCATGTGTATAGCTCTGTACTGAATCCGGTGTTTGTTGTTCACCCGGGTGTATGGGCGCGGGTGGTGTCACCCTCGGCACATGCAACAATGCATCTCTTGGAGGGAGGAATGTTGATAAAGCTCTCCATCTCTCATTGTACGACTGTCTTCCTCAGATTCATTGTGAGATTTCTCCTGTCTATATGGCTCATATCTTCTACTTTGCACCCTGCTAGAGTGGTGAACATTCCTATCTCTTTGGCCTGGTCTTCTTGTCGCAACCGCTTTTGCAGCACGGATGATTGATGCTGATGGAGAGACTGGTGGAAGCCTGGGTGTCCTTGCCTTTCTGCATGCGCTAGGGAAAGAAAATATTTGTTGTTGGGGACATTGTGGACCTTTGTTGCACCCCAGCAGTGGCAAAGCTTGTATTCCTAGCAATTGGTGTTTGCAGCTGAGAAGAACCAGTCCGTGCTTCCGATGATTCCGGTGTAGCTTGCAATCAACATGTATTGTTGAAGTATCCAGGTGCTATTTCTGGTGTTACCCAACCAGGCGGTGCCTCATATCTGCTTGGCTCATCAAACCCTCCCTGCGTGTGCTGCCTTGCATGTTTCTACAATGACATTCAACTGTTTTGGGATTGATCTTTTCTACATTTTCTCGTATACATGATATGGGTACCATGTCATGTACTGAAGGTAACCTACAAGTTCAACTTGCATCGCTGGGCTTTACTAAACTTTGTTGTCTATTTTGTATCTAATGTAGTTTCAGTCGAACTGATGTATGAACATGTTCAGCACTGATGTACTGATGTACTGTTTTTAGAACTGATGCATATGTTATGTACAATTTTTTTATCCTTTTCCCTAGAACTAATGCATGAACATTTGGTGCAACTGCTTGTAAACTGAACATTGAACTTTCAAACAGTATGCATATATATAAAGCTGATGCATGCCTTCTCTTATTTTCATCTAGAACTTATGCACCTACATTACAAGTACTCTTAGTTTCTATATCATTGAACTTACAGTGTAACAAGTGTATATTTTTTCAACAACAGTCTTTTTACTTGTTCGAACTAACACAACTACATGACATGTACTATTAGAAATAACAACATACAACTTTCAGTGGTAGCTGAACCTTAGTACTAGCTACTTGGACTGATGCATAAGTTTATGTTTTTTGACTGGAACTGAAGCTAGCATATTAGAGGTACTGATAGTAACCTCGACATCCAAATTGTGCATCAAGTGGCAGGAGTGTAATGAACTGAAGCAAGCATTTGCAACGTACTACCAGCTTCTGCATCATAGGCTGATGCAGCACACAGGTACTACTCATGAACCTAATAGTGTAACATGTAGGCAGAGCATAGTGTGTGCAATTTTTAAATCAAATATTTTGCATAGTAGCACTGATCAACTGATGAATTGACGAACTGACACAAACGTGGTATTTTTCTTCAGGAAACCCAGATCTGAAAACAATTTTTGAACTAATCGTTTGTGCTTCAGTAGCAACCAGGCATGTTCAATTTTGAGGAAAATTAGTGTGGGAAGCACACATCACCTATAGTGGCATGTTATTGGATCTGACATCTTCTTCTTCCTCTCATTGGCGGCGTATTGGCATAATCTTGGAAGGCGGTGCTACCTCTTGGCACTGCGTTGGTTTTCCCTTGAAGAGGAAAGGGTGATGCAGCAAAGTAGTGTAAGTATTTCCCTTAGTTTTTGAGAACCAATGCATCAATCCAGTAGGCGGCTCCTCACAAGTCCCTCGTACCTACACAAACAAACAAGAACCTCACGACCAACGCGATAAAGGGGTTGTCAATCCCTTCACGACCACTTGCAAAAGTAAGATCTGATAGAGAAAATAAGATAAGATAAATATTTTTGGTATTTTTATGATATAGATTGGAAAGTAAAGATTGCAAAATAAAGTAGATCAGAAACTTATATGATAAAAGATAGACCCGGGGGCCATAGGTTTCACTAGTGGCTTCTCTCAAGATAGCATAAATATTACGGTGGGTGAACAAATTACTGTCGAGCAATTGATAGAAAAGTGCATAGTTATGAGATTATCTAGGCATGATCATGTATATAGGCATCATGTCCGTGACAAGTAGACCGAAACAATTCTGCATCTACTACTATTACTCCACACATCGACCGCTATCCAACATGCATCTAGAGTATTAAGTTCATAAGAACAGAGTAACGCATTAGGCAAGATGACATGATGTAGAGGGATAAACTCAAGCAATATGATATAAACCCCATCATTTTATCCTCGATGGAAACAATACAATACGTGCCTTGCTGCCCCTGCTGTCACTGGAAAAGGACACCGCAAGATTGAACCCAAAGCTAAGCACTTCTCCCATTGCAAGAAAGATCAATCTAGTAGGCCAAACCAAACTGATAATTCGAAGAGACTTGCAAAGATAATCAATCATACATAAAAGAATTCATAGGAGATTTAAATATTTCTCATAGATAAACTTGATCATAAACCCACAATTCATCGGATCTCGACAAACACACCGTAAAAAGAGTTACATTGAATAGATCTCCAAGAAGATCGAGGAGAACTTTGTATTGAGAGTCAAAGAGAGAGAAAAAGCCATCTAGCTAATAACTATGGACCCGAAGGTTTGTGGTAAACTACTCACAACTCATCGGAGTGGCCTTGGTGATGATGTAGAAGCCCTCCGTGATTGATTCCCCCTCCGGTGGAGCGTTGGAAAAGGCGACAAGATGGGATCTCACGGGTAGAGAAGGTTGCGGCGGTGGAAATAGGTTTTCGTGGTGCTCCTCGGTGTTTTCAGGGTATGGAGGTATATATAGGCGAAGGAGGTCGGTCAGGGGAGCCACGAGGGGCCCATAAGGGTGGGGGGCGCGCCCACCCCCCTAGGGCGCGCCTAGCACCCTCGTGGCCGCCTCGGCTGCTTCTTGACGTCCACTCCAAGTCTCCTGGATTGCGTTTGTTCCAAAAAGACCGCTCCCGAAGGTTTCATTATGTTTGGACTCCATTTGATATTTCTTTTCTTTGAAACACTGAAATAGGCAAAAAACAGCAATTTGGGCTAGGCTTCCAGTTAGGAGGTTAGTCCCAAAAATGATACAAAAGTGTAAAGTAAAGCCCATAAACATCCAAAACGGTAGTACAATAGCATGGAACAATCAAAATTATAGATACGTATCATGCATCCCCAAGCATAATTCCTGTTCGTCCTCGAGTAGGTAAATGATAAAAACAGAATTTTTGATGTGGAATGCTACCTAGCATATTTCTCAATGTAATTTTATTTATTGTGGCATGAATGTTCAGATCCAAATGATTCAAGATAAAAGTTCATATTGACATAAAAATAATAATACTTCAAGCATACTGATAAAGCAATCATGTCTTCTCAAAATAACATGGCTAAAGAAAGTTTATCCCTACAAAATCATATAGTTAGGCTATGCTTCATTTTTGTCACACAAAATACTTCCATCATGCACAACCCCAGTTTCAGCCAAGCAATTGGATCATACTTTTTAACGCGCTTCAGCTTTTTAACTCTCACGCAATACATGAGTGTGAGCCATGGATATAGCACTATTGGTGGAATAGAATATGATGATGGAGGTTGTGTGGAGAAGACAATAAAGGAGAAAGCCTCACATTGACGAGGCTAATCAACAGGCTATGGAGATGCCCATCAATTGATGTCAACATGAGGACTAGGGATTGCCATGCAACGGATGCACTAAAGCTACAAATGTATGAAAGCTCAACAAAAGAAACTAAGTGGGTGTGCATCCACCTTGCTTGCTCATTAAGACCTAGGGCATTTTGAGGAAGCCCATCGTTGGAATATACAAGCAAAGTTCTATAATGAAAAATTCCCACTAGTATATGAAAGTAACAACATAAGGGACTCCCTATATGAAGAACATGGTGCTACTTTGAAGCACAAGTGTGGAAAAAGATAGTAACATTTCCCCCCTTTTTTTGGGCCTTTCCTTTTTTTATTTGTCCTTTCTTCCTTTTTTTGGCATTTCTCTTTTTTAAGGGACAATGCTCTAATAATGATGATCATCACACTTCTATTTACAACTCATGGATTACAACGCGATACAAGAACAAAATATGACTCTATATGAATGCCTCCGGCGGTGTACCGGGATATGCAATGGATCATGAGTGACATGTATGAAAAATTATGAAGGTGGCTTTGCCACAAATACGATGTCAACTACATGATCATGCAAAAGCAATATGACAATGATGAAACGTGTCTTGATGAACGGAACGATGGAAAGTTGCATGGAAATATATCTCGGAATGGCTATGGAAATGCCATAATAGGTAGGTATGGTGTCTGTTTTGAGGAAGATATAAGGAGGTTTATGTGTTGTAGATCGTATCGTATCATGGGGTTTGGATGCACCGGCAAAGTTTGCACCAACTCTCAAGGTGAGAAAAGGCAATGCACGGTACCGAAGAGGCTAGCATTGATGAAAGGGTAAGAGTGCATATAATCCATGGACTCACATTAGTCATAAAGAACTCATATACTTATTGCAAAAGTTTATTAGCCCTCAAAGTAAAGTACTACTACGCATGCTCCTAGGGGAAGGGTTGGTAGGAGTTAACCATCGCGCGATCCCGACCTCCACTCATAAGGAAGGCAATCAAAAGAGCACCCCATGCTACAAATTTGTTACACAACTTTTACCATACGTGCATGCTACGTGACTTGCCAACTTCAACACAAGTATTTCTCAATTCCATAATTATCCAACTAGCATGACTCTAATATTACCACCTCTATATCTCAAAACAATTATCAAGCATCAAATTAATCGTAGCATCCAATTCACTTCCTATGATAGTTTTTATTATACCCAACTTGGATGCCCATCATTCTAGGACCAATTTTATAACCATAGAAAATACCATGCTGTTCTAAAAGAATCTCAAGATAATATAAGTGAAGCATGGGAGATCAATAATTTCTACAAAATAAAACCACCGCCGTGCTCTAAAAAGATATAAGTGAAGCACTAGAGCAAAATTATCTAGCTCAAAAGATATAAGTGAAGCACATAGAGTATTCTAATAAATTCTGAATCACGTTGTGTCTCTCCCAAAAGGTGTGTACAGCAAGCATGATTGTGGTAAAATAAAAAGCAAAGACTCATATCATACACGACGCTCCAAGCAAAACACATATCATGTGGCGAATAAAAATATAGCTCCAAGTAAAGTTACCGATAGACGAAGAAGAAAGAGGGGATGCCTTCCGGGGCATCCCCAAGCTTAGCTTTTGGTTGTACTTGAATTATCTTGGGGTTCCATGGGCATCCCCAAGCTTGGAATCTTGCCACTCCTTATTCCATAGTCCATCAAATCTTTACCCAAAACTTGAAAACTTCACAACACAAAACTCAACAGGATATCTCATAAGCTCCGTTAGTGCAAGAAAGAAAAAACACCACTTAAGTTACTATAATAAACTTATTATTTATTTATATTGGTGTTAAACCTACTGTATTCCAACTTCTCTATGGTTCATACCCCCCGATACTAGCCATAGATTCATCAAAATAAGCAAACAACACACAAAAAACAGAATCTGTCAAATATAGAACAGTCTATAGCAATCTGTAACTTTCGAATACTTCTGGAACTCTAAAAATCCTACCAAAATAGGAAGTCATAGGCAATTTGTCTATTGATCTACTTCAATAAGAATCAATTAAAAATCACGTTTCCGTGATTTATTAAAATTATTCTCGTGCGCGCAGAAGTTTCTGCTTTTCAGCAGAATCAAATTAACTATCACCCAAGATGATCCTATAGGTTCTACTTGGCAAAAACACTAATTAAAACATAAAACCACATCTAAACAGAGGCTAGATGATTTATTTATTACTAAACAGAAGAAAAAATCAAGGAACAACAATAAAATTGGGTTGCCTCCCAACAAGCGCTATCGTTTAATGCCCCTAGCTAGGCATAAAAGCGAGAATAGATCTAGGTATTGCCATCTTTGGTATTCAATTCATAAGTGGCTCTCATAATAGATTCATAAGGTAATTTGATTTTCTTTCTAGGAAAGTGTTCCATGCCTTTCATTAATGGAAATTGGAATCTAATATTCCCTTCCTTCATATCAAAAATTGTACCAATCGTTCTAAGGAAAGGTCTACCAAGAATAATAGGACATGAAAAATTGCAATCTATATAAAGAACGGTTAAAATCTACGGGCACATAATTCCTATTTGCAACAATAAGAACATCATTAATCATTCCCATAGGTTTCTTAATAGTGGAATCCGCAAGGTGCAAGTTTAAAGAGCAATCATCAAATTTATGGAAACCTAGCACATCAAATAAAGTTTTTGGAATCATGGAAACACTAGCACCCAAATCATACAAAGCATAGCATTCATGATCTTTAATTTTAATTTTTATAGTGGGTTCCCACTCATCATAAAGTTTTCTAGGGATAGAAACTTCCAATTCAAGTTTTCCTTCATAAGATTGCATCAAAGCATCAACGATATGTTCGCTAAAAGCTTTATTTTGACTATAAGCATTAGTAGAATTCAACACGGATTGCAACAAGAAAATACAATCTATTAAAGAACAATTATCATAATTAAATTCCTTGAAATCCAAAATAGTGGGTTCATTTCTATGTAAAGTTTTGACCTCTCCAATGCCACTTTTACCAAATTTAGCATCAAAATCTAGAAACTCCGAATCATTGGGACGCCTTTTAACTAAAGTTGACTCATCTCCAGTCCCATCATTATCAAGATTCATATTGGAAAACAAAGATTTAATTGGGGACACATCAATAACTTTTAGATCTTCATCATTATTATCATGAAAACTAGAAGAACACGCTCTTACAAAGCAATCTTTCTTAGCACGCATCCTAGCGGTTCTTTCTTTGCACTCATCAATGGAAATTATCATGGATTTGAGAGACTCATTGATATCATGCTTAGGTGGAATAAATCTAAGTTTCAAAGAATCAACATCAAGAGAAATTATATCAATGTTCCTAGCCAATTCATCAACTTTAAGCAATTTTTCTTCAAGCAAAGCATTGAAATTCTTTTGAGAGATCATAAATTCTTTAACACTATTCTCAAAATAAGAGGGCATCTTATTAAAATTTCCATAAGAGTTGTTGTAAGAATTACCATAATTATTAGAGGAATTACTAGGAAATGACCTAGGATTAAAGTTTCCTATATAAGCATTGTTACCAAAATTATTCCTAACAAAAAAATTCACATACATAGATTCATTATTATTCTCAATCAAAGTAGACAAAGGCATATCATTGGGATCAATAGGAGAACTCTTAGTAGCAAACAATTTCATAAGTTCATCCATCTTTCCACTCAAAACATTAATTTCTTCTATCGCATGAACTCTTTTACTAGTAGATCTTTCGGTGTGCCATTGAGCATTATTAACCATAATATTATCTAGGAGTTTAGTAGCTTCTCCTAAAGTGATTTCCATAAAAGTGCCTCCTGTGGCCGAATCTAAAAGATTTCTAGAAGCAAAATTCAATCCGGTATAAATTTTTTGTATGATCATCCATAAATTTAATCCATGAGTAGGGCAATTGCGAATCATTAATTTCATCCTCTCCCAAGATTGTGCAACATGCTCATGATCTAGTTGCTAAAAAATCATAATATCATTTCTAAGAGAGATGATCTTAGCGGGAGGAAAAGACTTAGAGATAAAATCATCTTTGCACTTAGTCCATGAATCAATACTATTTTTAGGCAAAGACGAAAACCAAGTTTTAGCACGATCTCTAAGTGAAAACGGAAATGACTTCAATTTAACAATATCATTATCCGTGTCTTTCTTCTTTTGCATATCACACAAATCAACAAAGTTGTTTAGATGAGTAGCGGCATCTTCACTAGGAAGGCCGGAGAATTGATCTTTCATAACAAGATTCAACAAAGCAGCATTGATTTCACAAGATTCAACATCATTAAGAGGAGCAATCGGAGTGCTAAGGAAATCATTATTGTTGGTATTGTAAAAGTCACACAATTTAGTATTATCTTGAGCCATCGTGACAAGCAATCCAACACACAAGCACACAAGAGGAAGGCAAAAAAGAAGCAAACGGAAAAGAGAGGGCGAATAAAACGGCAAGGGTGAAGTGGGGGAGAGGAAAACGAGAGGCAAATGGCAAATAATGTAATGCGAGGGAGATGAGTTTGTGATGGGTACTTGGTATGTCTTGACATGAGCGAAGACCTCCCTGACAATGGCGCTAGAAATCGTTCTTACTACCTCTTGAGCATTGCGTTGGTTTTCCCTTGAAGAGGAAAAGGTGATGCAGCAAAGTAGCGTAAGTATTTCCCTCAGTTTTTGAGAACCAAGGTATCAATCCAGTAGGAGGCTCCTGACAAGTCCCTCATACCTACACAAACAAACAAGAACCTCGCAACCAACGTGATAAAGGGGTTGTCAATCCCTTCAAGGTCACTTGCGAAAGTAAGATCTGATAGAGATAATAAGATAAGATGAATATTTTTGGTATTTTTATGATATAGATTGGAAAGTCAAGATTGCAAATAAAGTAGATCGGAAACTTATATGATAAAAGATAGACCCGGGGGCCATAGGTTTCACTAGTGGCTTCTCTCAAGATAGCATAAATATTACGATGGGTGAACAAATTACTGTCGAGAAATTGATAGAAAAGTGCATAGTTATGAGATTATCTAGGCATGATCATGTATATAGGCATCACGTCCGCGACAAGTAGACCGAAACGATTCTGCATCTACTACTATTACTCCACACATCGACCGATATCCAGCATGCATCTAGAGTATTAAGTTCATAAGGACAGAGTAACGCATTAGGCAAGATGACATGATGTAGAGGGATAAACTCAAGCAATATGATATAAACCCCATCATTTTATCCTCGATGGCAACAATACAATACGTGCCTTGCTGCCCCTGCTGTCACTGGGAAAGGACACCGCAAGATTGAACCCAAAGCTAAGCACTTCTCGCATTGCAAGCAAGATCAATCTAGTAGGCCAAACCAAACTAATAATTTGAAGAGACTTGCAAAGATAACCAATCATACATAAAAGAATTCAAAGGAGATTCAAATATTTCTCATAGCTAAACTTGATCATAAACCCACAATTCATCGGATCTCGACAAACACACCACAAAAAGAGTTACATCGAATAGATCTCCAAGAAGATCGAGGAGAACTTTGTATTGAGATTCAAAGAGAGAGATGAAGCCATATAGCGAACAACTATGGACCCGAAGGTCTGTGGTAAACTACTCACAACTCATCGAAGAGGCCTTGGCGATGATGTAGAAGCCCTCTGTGATCGATTTTTCCTCCGGTGGAGCGCCAGAAAAGGCTCCAAGATGGGATCTCACGGGTACAGAAGGTTGCAGCAGTGAAAATAGGTTTTCGTGGTGCTCCTCGGTGTTTTCATGGTACGGAGGAATATATAGGCAAAGGAGGTCGGTCAGAGGAGCCACGAGGGGCCCACGAGGGTGTGGGGCACGCCCACCCCCCTAGGGCACACCTAGCACCCTCGTGGCCGCCTCGACTCCTTCTTGACGTCCACTCCAAGTCTCCTGGATTGCGTTTGTTCCAAAAAGATTGCTCCCGAAGGTTTCATTCCATTTGGACTCCGTTTGATATTCCGTTTCTTCGAAACACTGAAATAGGCAAAAAAAACCCAGCAATTTGGGCTGTGCCACCGGTTAGTAGGTTAGTCCCAAAAATGATATAAAAGTGTAAAGTAAAGCCCATAAACATCCGAAACGGGTAATATAATAGCATGGAACAATCAACAATTATGTATACGTTGGAGACGTATCAGGCGGCGTCATTGATGCAGGCATGGAGCTTGGGGAGATGACGACGCTCTTGCTTGTGGTGGAGCTCCAGGGAGGCAGCGGCTGGTGAAAGGGATCACGACCCCGTCGAAGGAGCTCCGGCAAGGGTGGAGGCAGGAGGCGCGGATCATGGCCCCGACGAAGCTCACTCCGGTTAGGGAGGGAGGCAGGAGGCAGGGATCAAGGCCCGGCGTTACTTTGCCAGCGAGGATGTGGATGGAGGCGGTGGATCTGTCGGCAGCCAGTCGCAGTGCCGCTTGCTCCCTTGCTCTGGCCGCTGTCGTCGCTCGCTTGCCCGCGACGGCTACCTCCGGCAGTAGGAGGCGGGTTAGGTTGGGGTTGGGTCGGGGAGTTTCTACTGTGGTCTGCGCATTGTGCCTTTATAGGGCCGAGGGGTAATAGAATATTATTTTGTTACTAGTAACAGAATAGTCCAGCCATATATATATGTCGGCGTTCTGGGAACGGGGGTCCCCAGACTTGCTTGCCTGTGGCCTGCGGCGTGGCTCAAGTGGGGGCCCAGTGCAGCCCAGCTTCATCAGCTCAAGCTCAAGACCCTCGCGAGGGGCCAAGCCTCGCGGGGTGGACGACAGGAAGCTTCCTCAGGAGCAGCCTCATCAGGCAGGCTCGCGAGGATGCGGGGAGATCAAGGCAGGGCACCTCGCGAGGAGCCCTGATGCAAGCCATGACGATCGAGACCAGGCAGGCGCCAGGCAGGCGCCGGCCTGCGCAGTGTCCTTATTTTCCCTTCGATGCAAAGGGGGCAAACACAGGCCAAGGCATCAGGAAAAGGTTACCGTTTCGGTGCAATGAGACAAAGACTAGCAGAACAACATGATGGAGGTCATCGTGGAGCCCAGGACGGTGTCATCGTCAGAGCCTTTGGCAACCGAAGACCAACTTTAGTCAGGATAAGTGTACTAGATGTTCCCCTTCAAAACGGCCAATTGTTGGCGCCCTTGCCGCTCATTATTCGGGGAGAGGCCCAGGGCCTCCCTCCATAAATAGAGCTATCCACCACAGGGCAAGGGGGGACGGATCAATCAGAAAGAGAGAGAGAGAAGTGATTGAACTCACCCAAGCAGTTCATCGCACCAGCTCAAGAACAACCCCTCGCGAGGCTGTTCTCCTTTGTACTGCTCATCATCAGCCCCTGATGCAATCCACCAAACCACACACTGGAGTAGGGTATTACACCAGAATGGTGGCCTGAACCAGTATAAACCTCATGTCCCTTGTGTATTCTTCTTTCTAGCTTAGATTCCTTGCGAGCCTTCGAAAGGTGAGCTGGTAGGGGAAAGATCTTCGTGCGCACCCCAGAGTTCGAACCTCAAGGGTCTGCCGGAACCCGAAATCCGACATTTGGTGCACCAGGTAGGGGGTGCGTCGGAATCTTTTCTTCTGCTGGTCGCGTCTAATCTTCCGTCGTATCCATGCTGATGCTCGGCGGGCTCGCGCCGAGCGTCGGGCTGCTCTCGCCAGCCGCGTCCCCCAGACGGTGCCCGTCGGCGGACGCCCCTGTCGTTCCCCGTCGCCTGCCGCCAACGCCGCCACCGGCCCGACGCGGAACGAGCAGCAGGCCTCGTCCCTGCATCCTTCGGTGCAGCGGGAAGGCCGCACCGCCACCCCGTCGCTGACTCCAGCCGATTCATTGTCCCACGCTTGTCGCGCCCCCACGGACGCGCACGCTGCGCTGCTCATGGCGCGTGAGCTCCTGCACTACCGTCCCGTCGATGGCCTCTATGAGGACTGGCTGGCCTGCATCACCGAGCTCATCAGCGCCGCTGGGGGCTCTCCTATGCCCTCTCTCTCGCTGCCCCGCCCTCCATCCTGCGGAGGAGGCATGGATCAAGAGGTGCCTCCGCCACCTCCTCCCCAAGAAGGCGCCCTGGCTCCAAGGTGCGTGGCCCCAGGACGAGACCCTCCACATCCGGCGCCCGCGCAGCAAGAAAGGAGCTGCCAAGAAATCCCTCGCCCCCAAGAAGGTGCCCGCGTGCTCCCAGCACTGGTGCGCCATGACCGCATCCCTGCGCCACCGCGTCAAGACCCCGCGCTGCTCCAAGCAGCGGCGCATGGGGATTTCCGGGAGCAAGCCCCGCACCAGAAGAGGGCTCCGGTGGCCACCGCAGGCTGCCGCGCCTTCACCCCCGAGCTACGCAGTGCCGCGTGGCCAGGCAAGTTCAAGCCTGACCTGCCCCCTTGCTATGACGGCACTGTAGATGCCGCGGAGTTCCTACAGCTCTACAAGCTGGGCATCGAAGCCGCCAACAAGGACGAAAGGGTCATGGCGAATTGGTTTCCCATGGCGCTCAAAGATGGTGCCCGCACCTGGCTCCTGAACCTAGCTCCTGGCACAATCTCCTCCTTGGACGAGATGCGCACTCGCTTCATCGCCAACTTCCAAGGCACTCGCGACCGGCCTCCGGCAATGAGTGATCTGCACCGCATCAAGCAACAGCCAGGAGAGACCCTGCATAAGTACATCCAGCGCTTCAACAACGCTCGCCTCAAGATCCACAGGGTGACTGAGGAAGCCATCATCTCAGCCTTCTCCGATGGCGTTCTTGACATCAAGATGAAAGAGGAGCTAGCAATCCATGAAGACCTGTGCACATCCCTGGAGCTGTTCAACTTGGCGACCAAGTGCACCAGGGCTGAGGAAGGGCGCCTCTGTTGGAAATATGCCCTAGAGGCAATAATAAATTGGTTATTATTATTATATTTCCTTGTTCATGATAATCGTTTATTATCCATGCTATAATTGTATTGATAGGAAACTCAGATACATGTGTGGGTACATAGACAACACCATGTCCCTAGTAAGCCTCTAATTGACTAGCTCGTTGATCAATAGATGGTCACGGTTTCCTGACCATGGACATTGGATGTTGTTGATAACGGGATCACATCATTAGGAGAATGATGTGATGGACAAGACCCAATCCTAAGCCTAGCACAAAGATCGTAGTTCGTATGCTAAAGCTTTTCTAATGTCAAGTATCATTTCCTTAGACCATGAGATTGTGCAAATCCCGGATACCGTACGAATGCTTTGGGTGTACCAAACGTCACAACGTAACTGGGTGGCTATAAAGGTGCACTACAGGTATCTCCGAAAGTGTCTGTTGGGTTGGCACGAATCGAGACTGGGATTTGTCATTCCGGTTAGCGGAGAGGTATCTCTGGGCCCACTCGGTAGGACATCATCATAATGTGCACAATGTGACCAAGGGGTTGATCACGGGATGATGTGTTATGGAACGAGTAAAGAGACTTGCCGGTAACGAGATTGAACAAGGTATCGGCATACTGACGATCGAATCTCGGGCAAGTACAATACCGCTAGACAAAGGGAATTGTATACGGGATCGATTGAGTCCTTGACATCGTGGTTCATCCGATGAGATCATCGTGGAACATGTGGGAGCCAACATGGGTATCCAGATCCCGCTGTTGGTTATTGACCGGAGAATGTTTTGGTCATGTCTGCATGGTTCCAGAACCCGTAGGGTCTACACACTTAAGGTTCGATGACGCTAGAGTTATAAAGGAAGTTTGTATGTGGTTACCGAATGTTGTTCGGAGTCCCGGATGAGATCCCAGACGTCACGAGGAGTTCCGTAATGGTCCGGAGGTAAAGATTTATATATGGGAAGTCTTGTTTTGGTCACCGGAAAAGTTTTGGGTTTTATCGGTAACGTACCGGGACCACCGGGAGGGTCCCGGGGGTCCACCAAGTGGGGCCACCATCCCCGGAGGGCTGCATGGGCCAAGTGTGGGAGGGGACCAGCCCCAGGTGGGCTGGTGCACCCCCCCCCCACAAGGCCCAAGGCACAGCTAGGAGGGGAGAGGGGAAACCCTAGGCGCAGATGGGCCTAAAGGCCCTCCCTAGGGCGCGCCCCCTCTCTCCCCCTTTTGGCCGCCCCCTCCAAGTCCCATCTAGGGCTGCCGCACCCCTAGGGTGGGAACCCTAGATGGGGGCGCAGCCACCTACCCTCCTCCTATAAATAGTGGGGGTTTTGGGGCTGCCAGAGACATGAGTTTTCTCCCTCAAGGCACAGCCCTACCTCTCTCCCTCGTCTCCCACGGTGCTTGGCGAAGCCCTGCAGGATTGCCACGCTCCTCCACCACCACCACGCTGTTGTGCTGCTGCTGGACGGAGTCTTCCTCAACATCTCCCTCTCTCCTTGCTGGATCAAGGCGTGGGAGACGTCACCGGGCTGTACGTGTGTTGAACGCGGAGGTGCCATCCGTTCGGCACTAGGATCTCCAGTGATTTGGATTACGACGAGTACGACTCCTTCAACCTCGTTCTCTTGAACGCTTCCGCTTAGCGATCTACAAGGGTATGTAGATGCACTCTCCTTCCCCTCGTTGCTAGTTTCTCCATAGATAGATCTTGGTGACACGTAGGAAAATTTTGAATTTCTGCTACGTTCCCCATCAGTGGTATCAGAGCCAGGTTTATTGCGTAGATTCTTTGCACGAGTAGAACACAAAGTAGTTGTGGGCGTTGATTTTGTTCAATATGCTTACCGTTACTAGTCCAATCTTGTTTCGACGGTATTGTGGCATGAAGCGGCCCGAACCGACCTTACACGTACTCTTACGTGAGACAGGTTCCACCAACTGACATGCACTTGGTGCATAAGGTGGCTAGCGGGTGCCAGTCTCTCCCACTTTAGTCGGAACGGATTCGATGAAAAGGGTCCTTATGAAGGGTAAATAGCAATTGGCATGTCACGTTGTGGTTTTGCGTAGGTAAGAAACGTTCTTGCTAGAAACCCATAGCAGCCACGTAAAACATGCAAACAACAATTAGAGGACGTCTAACTTGTTTTTGCAGGGTATGCTATGTGATGTGATATGGCCAAGAAGAATGTGATGAATGATATGTGATGTATGAGATTGATCATGTTCTTGTAATAGGAATCACGACTTGCATGTCGATGAGTATGACAACCGGCAGGAGCCATAGGAGTTGTCTTTATTTATTGTATGACCTACGTGTCATTATACAACGCCATGTAATTACTTTACTTTATTGCTAACCGGTAGCCATAGTAGTAGAAGTAATAGTTGGCGAGACAACTTCATGAAGACACGGTGATGGAGATCATGATGATGGAGATCATGGTGTCATGCCGGTGACGACGATGATCATGGAGCCCCGAAGATGGAGATCAAAAGGAGCAAAATGATATTGGCCATATCATGTCACTATTTGATTGCATGTGATGTTTATCATGTTTATACATCTTATTTGCTTAGAACGACGGTAGTAAATAAGATGATCCCTCATTAAAATTTCAAGAAAGTGTTCCCCCTAACTGCGCACCGTTGCGAAAGTTCGTCGTTTCGAAGCACCACGTGATGATCGGGTGTGATAGATTCTTACGTTCACATACAACGGGTGTAAGCCAGATTTACACACGCGAAACACTTAGGTTAACTTGACGAGCCTATCATGTACAGACATGGCCTCGGAACACAAGAGACCGAAAGGTCGAGCACGAGTCGTATGGAGGATACGATCAACATGAAGATGTTCACCGATGATGACTAGTCCGTCTCACGTGATGATCGGACACGGCCTAGTTGACTCGGATCATTTAATCACTTAGATGACTAGAGGGATGTCTATCTGAGTGGGAGTTCATGAGATGAACTTAATTATCCTGAACATAGTCAAATGATATTTGCAAATTATGTCGTAAGCTCGCACTTTAGTTCCACTGTTTAGATATGTTCCTAGAGAAAATATAGTTGATAGTTGACAACAGCGATTATGCGGACAGTAGAAAGCTTATGTCCTTAATGCACCACTTAGTGTGCTGAACCCCAATCGTCGTTTGTGGATGTTGCGAACATCGGACATACACGTTTTGATAACTACGTGATAGTTCAGTTAAACGGTTAAGAGTTGAGGCACCAAAGACGTTTTTTGAAACGTCGCGGAACATATGAGATGTTTCGAGGGCTGAAATTGGGATTTCAGGCTCGTGCCCACGTCAAGAGGTATAAGACCTCCGACAATTTTCTTAGCCTGCAAACTACTGGAGAAAAGCTCAATCGTTGTGCTTGTGCTCAGATTGTCTGAGTGCAACAATCACTTGAATCGAGTGGGAGTTGATCTTCCAGATGAGATAGTGATGTTTCTCCAAAGTCATTGCCACCAACCTGCTAGAGCTTCGTGATGAACTATAACATATCAGGGATAGATATGATGATCCTTGAGGTATTCACGATGTTTGACACCGCGAAAGTAGAAATCAAGTAGGAGCATCAATTGTTGATGGTTGATAAAACCACTAGTTTCAAGAAGGGCAAGGGCAAGAAGGGACACTTCATGAAACGACAAATCAGTTGCTGCTCCAGTGAAGAAACGCAAGGTTGAACCCAAACCCAAGACTAAGTGCTTCTGTAATAAGGGGAACAGCCACTGGCGCAGGATTACCCTAGATACTTGGTAGACGAGAAGGCCGGCAAGGTCGATAAAAGTATATGGGATATACATTATGTTAATGTGTACTTTACTAGTACTCCTAGTAGCACCAGGGTATTAGATACCGGTTCGGTTGCTAAGTGTTAGTAACTCGAAATAAAAGCTACGGAATAAACGGAGACTAGCTAAAGGTGAGCTGACGATACGTGTTGGAAGTGTTTCCAAGGTTGATGTGATCAAGCATCGCACGCTCCCTCTACCATCGAGATTGGTGTTAAACCTAAATAATTGTTATTTGGTGTTTGCTTTGAGCATAGACATGATTGGATTATGTCTGTCGCAATACGGTTATTCATTTAAGGAGAATAATGGTTACTCTGTTTATTTGAATAACACCTTCAATGGTCTAGCACCTAAAAGGAATGGTTTATTGAATCTCGATCGTAGTGATACACATTTTCATGCCAAAAGATATAAGATAGTAATGATAGTACCACGTACTTGTGGCACTGCCATGTAAGTCATATTGGTGTAAAACGCATGATGAAGCTCCATGTTGATGGATCTTTGGACTCACTCGTTTTTGAAAAGTTTGAGACATGCAAACCATGTCTATTGGTGTATACGCATGAAGAAACTCCATGCACATGGATCGTTTGGACTCACTTGGTTTTGAATCACTTGAGATATGCAAATCACACCACATAGGCAAGATGACTGAAAAGCCTCATTTTCAGTAAAATGGAACAAGATAGCAACTTGTTGGAAGTAATACATTTTGATGTGTGTAGTCCAATAAGTGCTAAGGCACGTAGTGGATATCATTATGTTCTTACTTCACGGATGATTTGAGTAGATACTGAGTATATTTGCTTGATGAAACACAAGTCTGAATTATTGAATGGTTCAAGTAATTTCAGAGTGAAGTTGAAGATCTTCGTGACAAGAGGATAAAATGTCTATGATATGATCATAGAGATGAGTATCTGAGTTACGAGCTTTGGCACGCAATTAAGACATTGTGGAAATTGTTTCACAATTAATACCGCCTGGAACACCATAGTGTGATGGTGTGTCCGAACATCATAGTTGCACCCCTATTGGATATGGTGCGTACCATGATGTCTCTTATCAAATTACCACTATCGTTCATGGGTTAGGCATTAGAGACAACCGCACTCACTTTAATAGGGCACCACGTAATTCCGTTGAGACGACACCGTTTGAACTGTGGTTTGGAGAAACCGAAGTTGTCGTTTCTTAAAAGTTTGGGGCTGCGACGCTTATGTGAAAAAGTTTCATCGTGATAAGCTCGAACCCAAAACGGATAAATACATCTTCATAGGATACCCAAAATGGTTGGGTATACCTCCTATCTCAGATCCGGAAGCAAAAGTAATTGTTTCTAGAAACGGGTCCTTTCTCGAGGAAAAGTTTCTCTCGAAAGAATTGAGTGGGAGGATGGTGGAGACTTGATGAGGTTATTGAACCGTCACTTCAACTAGTGTGTAGCAGTGCACAGGAAGTTGTTCCTGTGGCGCCTACACCAATTGAAGTAGAAGCTTATGATAGTGATCATGAAGTTTCGGATCAAGTCACTACCGTACCTCATAGGGTGACAAGGATGTGTACTACTTCAGAGTGGTACGCAATCCTGTCTTAGAGGTCATGTTGCTAGAAAACAATGAACCTACGAGCTATGGAGAAGCGATGGTGGGCCCGGATTCCGACGAATGGCTTGAGGCCATAAAATCCGAGAAAGGATCCATGACTTTGGAAGAACTACTTGATGGTCGTAAGGCTATTGGGTACAGATGGATTTTAGAAGGAGACAGACAATGATGGTAGGTATCACCATTAAGAAAGCTCGACTTGTCGTTAATATGTTTTTCGACAAGTTCAAGGAGTTGACTACGATGAGACTTTCTCACTCGTAGCGATGCTAAGAATCTGTTGGGATTATATTAGCAATTACTGCATGATTTATGAAATATTGCAGATAGGATGTCAAAACATTGTTTCCTCGACGTTATACTTGAGGAAAGGTTGTATGTGATACAACCAGAAGGTTTTGTCAATCCTGAAAGACGCTAATAAGTATGCAAAGCTCCAGCAATCCTTCTTAGGACTGGAGTAAGCATCTTGGAGTTGGAATGTACGCTTTGGTGAGATGATCAAAGATTTTGGGTTTATACAAAGTTTGTGAGAAACTTGTATTTCCAAAGAAGTGAGTGGGAGCACTATAGAATTTCTGATGAGTATATGTTGTTGACATATTGTTGATCAGAAATGATGTAGAATTTCTAGAAAGCATATAGGGTTATTTGAAAGGTGTTTTTCAATGGAAAACCTGGATTAGGATACTTGAAAAATAAGCATCAAGATCTATAGGATAGAAATGCATAATAATACTTTCAAATGAGCACATACCTTGACATGATCTTGAAGGTGTTCAAGATGGATCAGTCAAAGAAGGAGTTCTTGCCTGAGATGTAAGGTACAAAGTTAAGACTTAAAGCTCGACCATGGCAGAATAGAGAGAAAGGACGAAGGGCATCCCCTATGCTTCAGACGTAGGCTCTATAGTATGCCATGCTGTGTACCGCACCGGAAGTGTGCCTTGCCATGAGTCAGTCAAGGGGTACAAGAATTATCCAGGAATGGATCATTGGACAACGGTCAAAATTGTCCTTGGAGTAAATAAGGACATGTTTCTCGATTATGGAGGTGACAAAGAGTTCAACGTAAAGGTTTACGTCGATGCAAGCTTTAACACCTATCCGAGTGACTCTGAGTAGCAAACCGGATATGTATAGTGGAGCAACCATTTGGAATAGCTTCAAGTGGAGCGTGGAAGCAGCATTTACAATATGACATAGAGAATTGCAAAGTACATACGGATCTGAATACTGCAGACCCGTTGACTAAAACTTCTCTCACAAGGAAAACATGATCAAACCCCAGAACTCATTGAGTCTTAATCACATGGTGATGTGAACTAGTTTAGTGACACTAGTAAACTCTTTCGATGTTGGTCACATGGCGATGTGACCTATCAGTGTTAATCACATAGCGATGTGAACTAGATTATTGACTCTAGTGCAAGTGGGAGACTGTTGGAAATATGCCCTAGAGGCAATAATAAATTGGTTATTATTATTATATTTCCTTGTTCATGATAATCGTTTATTATCCATGCTATAATTGTATTGATAGGAAACTCAGATACATGTGTGGGTACATAGACAACACCATGTCCCTAGTAAGCGTCTAATTGACTAGCTCATTGATCAACAGATGGTCACGGTTTCCTGACCATGGACATTGGATGTCGTTGATAACGGGATCACATCATTAGGAGAATGATGTGATGGACAAGACCCAATCCTAAGCCTATCACAAAGATCGTAGTTCGTATGCTAAAGCTTTTCTAATGTCAAGTATCATTTCCTTAGACCATGAGATTGTGCAACTCCCGGATACCGTAAGAATGCTTTGGGTGTACCAAACATCACAACGTAACTGGGTGGCTATAAAGGTGCACTACAGGTATCTGTAAAAGTGTCTGTTGGGTTGGCACGAATCGAGACTGGGATTTGTCATTCCGGTTAACGGAGAGGTATCTCTGGGCCCACTCGGTAGGACATCATCATGATGTGCACAATGTGACCAAGGGGTTGATCATGGGATGATGTGTTACGGAACGAGTAAAGAGACTTGCCGGTAACGAGATTGAACAAGGTATCGGCATACCGACGATCGAATCTTGGGCAAGTACAATACCGCTAGACAAAGGGAATTGTATACGGGATCGATTGAGTCCTTGACATTGTGGTTCATCCGATGAGATCATCGTGGAACATGTGGGAGCCAACATGGGTATCCAGATCCCGTTGTTGGTTATTGACCGGAGAACGTCTTGGTCATGTCTGCATGGTTCCCGAACCCGTAGGGTCTACACACTTAAGGTTCGATGATGCTAGGGTTATAAAGGAAGTTTGTATGTGGTTACCGAATGTTGTTCGGAGTCCCGTATGAGATCTCGGACGTCACGAGGAGTTCCGGATTGGTCCGGAGGTAAAGATTTATATATGGGAAGTCTTGTTTTGGTCACTGGAAAAGTTTCGGGTTTTATCGGTAACATACCGGGACCACCGGGAGGGTCCCGGGGGTCCACCAAGTGGGGCCACCATCCCCGGAGGGCTGCATGGGCCAAGTGTGGGAGGGGACCAGCCCCAGGTGGGCTGGTGCACCCCCCCACAAGGCCCAAGGCGCATCTAGGAGGGGAGAGGGGAAACCAGAGGCGCAGATGGGCCTAAAGGCCCACCCTAGGGCGCGCCCCCTCTCTCCCCCTCTTGGCCGCCCCCTCCAAGTCCCATCTAGGGCTGCCGCACCCCTAGGGTGGGAACCCTAGATGGGGGCGCAGCCACCTCCCCTCCTCCTATAAATAGTGGGGGTTTTGGGGCTGCCAGAGACATGAGTTTTCTCCCTCAAGGCGCAGCCCTACCTCTCTCCCTCCTCGTCTCCCGCGGTGCTTGGCGAAGCCCTGCAGGATTGCCACGCTCCTCCACCACCACCACGCCGTTGTGCTGCTGCTGGACGGAGTCTTCCTCAACCTCTCCCTCTCTCCTTGCTGGATCAAGGTGTGGGAGATGTCACCGGGCTGTACGTGTGTTGAACGCGGAGGTGCCGTCCGTTCGGCACTAGGATCTCCGGTGATTTGGATCACGACGAGTAAGACTCATTCAACCTTGTTCTCTTGAACGCTTCCGCTTAGCGATCTACAAGGGTATGTAGATGCACTCTCCTTCCCCTCGTTGCTGGTTTCTCCATAGATAGATCTTGGTGACACGTAGGAAAATTTTGAATTTCTTCTACGTTCCCCATCAGCCTCTCCCTCCTCGAGCTTCCGGCTGCCGATCCAGAAGAGAAGAAGCCCAAGGTCAAGGACATGAAGCGCAATGGGTCTGCTGTACTCGCAGCAGAGCCAGACACCAAGCGAGGAAGGGATCAGCCCGAGTCATCCAAGGGTAGCCGGTACTGCATGTACCACGACCTCCACACCCACAACACCAACGAATGCCAAGAGCTTAGGGCCGTACGAGATGGGCGTATCGGCCAACGCCCCAAGCGCAATGACCGGGGCTATGGCCAAGGAGGAGGAAGAGGTGGAGGACGATGGGAAGACCGTGGCCCTTTCCAAGGGTGGCGTGACAGACCACGCGAGGACCGCTGGCAGGACCAACCTCGTGAGGAAGGTTGGAGGGATCAGCCTCGTGAGGATCGCCCGCACGGCAACGCAGGCCTCCCTCCTCTGCCACCACTGCCAAAGAGGAATGAGGACCAGCATTAGGACAAGGGGGCTGGGGGCTTCCAGGAGCCGCACACAATCGCTTGCATCCTGGGTGGCGCCCAGGCCCCAGCCTCACAGCGCATCTTCAAGCAGTTTGCTCGCGAGGTGAATGCAGTCCTCCCCAAGCTTGAAGCCACGCGCCCTCTCAGGTGGTCTGCATGCGCTATCACGTTCAGCTCGGCGAATCAGCTCAAGTGCGCCGCATCGTCTGGAGTCCTACCAATGCTTTGTTCCCCGGTCATCAGCAATGTGCAAGTCACCAGGACCCTCATCGATGGCGGAGCAGGACTCAACGTCCTGTCCGTCGAGACATTCAACAATCTCCAAGTGCCATATGATCAGCTTCAGCCGACCAAGCCTTTCTTAGGAGTCACTGATGGTTCCACTCTTCTAATAGGGTAGGTTCGCCTTCCAGTCACCTTTGGGCAGCGCAACAACTACCGCATCAAGCTCATTGACTTCGAGGTCGCACACATTCGCTTGCCATACAATGCCATCCTCGGGTACCCAGCCCTGGCCAAGTTCATGGCAGTGACTCACCACGGCTACAATGTCCTCAAGATTCCAAGAAGCGGTGGAGTCATCACAGTACCTTGTGAGGAAAGGGATGCAGTGTGTTCTCTTGAGCGTGCCTTCCAGGGCGCGACAATCGAAGACCCAGATCACAGGAGCATAAGACTTCCCGAGGCGGTCTGCAAGAAGAAGAAGGCTTCGCCTGGACCAAGCCATTAGGAGGTAGGTACCTCCGGAGGTGCTGCGTCAGGATTCGCGCCCGTTTAGGGGGCGCCACCCTCTGTCGCATAGGAAGGCGCGCCCGACGCCCTCCTTGGGCAGGGCTCGGGGGCTCTTTCTTGGAGAGCCACCGACTTTGCCAAGGTCATGAGGGAGGCGCTCGGGCACCACTTGGAGGCTTGCTTCAAAGCACGTTTCCCTCAGGAAGGTATGAGTCAAGGAGGGCCAAACCCTCAGGAGTTCATCGCGAGAAACATTCAGGAGCTACAGGAGTGAAGAGCCATGCACGGCAGCCGCCGCTTTCCCACCATAGCCCCACATCTCGGTGAGGATGGTGGCCTGCGTGTCTGCATCGACGTACCAGGGCTCAACCGAGCCGCGTCTCAGGAGCGCCTATGGCCTTCACGCGTGGGGCGTTGCAAGGGTCCACCCCACAACTATGTTCGCATGCCTTTCGGCCTGACGAACGCGGCCGCTGCTCATCAGCGCCTGATGAGGAGCATTCAGGAGGCTCAGGAGGTCACACATTGTGCGATCCTGGCGGAGTTGGAGATGGTTCTCGAAGATCCACCCGAGCCCCCGGAGCCTCCTGAGGCTCCTGGTCCCGGGGGCTCGTGACGGTCGACCTTCTCACCATGCGTCATCCACTACTTCAGCATCACTTCATCTCCAACGGTATCAGGTGACATCTTTCAAAGTTCCATTTTCAGCTGGGAGCGCCCACAGGGCTGCATCATTCACAGGTCGCGTGGGTCCGTCCCTGCGGCATGTACCCGTTTTGCTTATGCTCTTTACCTACCTTGTTGGGGGCGCCCCTCGAGCTGCATTATCCCCAAGCTGCTTAGGCCTGACCTAGTGGCGTTTGCTTTTTCCGCATCTATCTAAATGGTTTTGCTCCTTCGTGCTTAACATGCTTGACCTAATAGCCTGCTCGATTGACACCTACCTTTGGAGCCGCTCACTCTGGCACGGCACTTGCGTACGGGTCCATCCCTGCAATGCCAATAAATCTGAGTGGCTGAGCTCTGGCCGTGGCAGCCCCGCAAGGCGCCAGCTCACCAGGCCCTCAGTGCCCCAATCACTCCCTCGGAGCGACCAATGGTTGGCTGGCAACTGTAACGACAGACCTTGTTTCCCCCTCGTGATTGGTTTGCAGGACCCACTCCAGAAGCAATGCTGGGGACGTCGCGAGCTTTCTCTCCATATCTCTGGCACGATCCACTTGCACGTTAAAAGGGGGGCGCCTGAGCATCGCGACTCATGGGCTCTTACAGGCTCTCCAGCCCTCACCCCCTGGCCTTGACCCACGACATCGCGACCTGTCATACCAGCGGCGGCTGAGCTCGCTTGAGGGCCGGGACCTGAGGACGTAGAACATGAAGGAAAGTGCGGGGGAGAGGGAAGAAGCTCACGAGGACCTAACCCAGCAACACCTCAGCTACCGCCACGCAGGCCCGATGCATCACCGAAAAGCACTCCAAACCCACGATGTAAGTCACGCCAAAAACTAAACTGACTCGACGCTAAACCCACGACTAGTGCAACTCTATCACGACAGCGTTGCCTACCTTTCTTGCCCAGCAGAGGATGCTTGAGCGCTAAAGGGGACTTCCTGAGCATCGTGACTCGGGGGCTCTTACTGGACCTTGGGCCGCTCACCTCCTGGCCTTGACCACGACATCGCGACCTGGCATACCAGCGACGGCTGAAGCTTCCTGGGGACCGGGACCTGTCGGCGTAGAGCACCAAGCCCCTCGTGAGGAAAGAAAGAGGGAGCCGAGCTGGGATAGAACAAGCATCTCACATTGATTCATAATAAGGATATAATATTCAAAAGGACATGGCCAGCGCCTTACATACCCCCGCGGGGTGGTACTTCGATTCCTCGCAGGGAACAAAAGGTGCTAATCCTAAGGAACGCTAACTACGCGCGCCTCCGCACAAGACGCCATCATCAACAGTGGGCCGTCAGGCGCCGGCGCCAACCCCATCCAGATCACTGGTGATGGTGGCCTGATGCAGCTGCCCTGCTCCGGGCACTATGCGAGCTCGGGGGCTTGTAGCTGTCATCGCTCGTCTCCGGAGTCACGTGAGGCTCGGCGGAGTCGCTGGACCCTCCGGCCCCTCCGCTGCTGTCTGAGGAGCAGCTGGGGAAGCGGTTGGCGGGTCTGGTCCTCGCCACTCCGATGCCCCGGCCGCCTTCCTTGGGGCAGCATTCCAGCCGGCGTCCTTCCACGTCGAAGACCTTGAAGAGCAGCCAGGAGGCGCCATCGTATTCGAGATGAATTACGAGGGCGCCCCCTGTCCGGCAGACCCGGGCGATCTCGCCCCAGCCGGGTCAGGAAGACCTTGCCCAGGGCAACAACCTCGACCTCCGCCCCGGTCGCAGGGGTGTTGCAGTCGGCGTGCTGCAGCCAGAGCTCCCGAGCCCCCCTCGGCAGGATCTCGAAGGCGAAGGAGGGAGGAAGGAGAATCCATGATCGAGGAGGCATGGAGGCGTGAATCCATGCTTCTCTGCTATGCCAAGTCCGGGCACACCTTGGGCCCGGGGGCTACTGTCGGTGTTCTGTGTATGGGGGTCCCTAGACTTGCCTGCCTGCATCCTGCGGCGTGGCTAAAGTGGGGGCCCAGTGCAGCCCAGCTTCATCAGCTCAAGCTCAAGACCCTCGCGAGGGGCCAAGCCTCGCGGGCGGACGACAGGAAGCTTCCTCAGGAGCAGCCAAATCAGGCAGGCTCGCGAGGAGGCGGGGAGATCAAGGCAGGGCACCTCGCGAGGATCCCGTGACGCAAGCCATGACGATCGAGACCAGGCGGGTACCGGCCTGCGCAGTGTCCTTATTTCCCCTTAGGTGCAAAGGGGGCAAGCACAGGCCAAGGCATCAGGCAAAGGTTACAGTTTCGGTGGAACGAGACCTAGACTAGCAGAACAACAGTATGGAGGTCATCATGGAGACCAGGACGGCGTCATCGTCAGAGCCTTTGGTAGCCGAAGACCAACTTTAGTCAGGATAAGTGTACTAGATGTTCCCCTTCAAAATGGCCAATTGTTGGCGCCCTTCCCGCTCATTATTTGTGAAGAGGCCCAGGGCCTCCCTCTATAAATAGAGCTAGACACCACAGGGCAAGGGGGGACGGATCAATCAGAAAGAGAGAGAGAGAAGCGATTGAACTTACCCAAGCAGTTCATTGCACCAGCCCAAGAATAGCCCCTCGCGAGGCTGTTCTCCTTTGTACTGCTCATCATCAGCCCCTGAGGCAATCCACCACACCACACACTGGAGTAGGGTATTACACCACAATGGTGGCCTGAACTAGTATAAACCTCGTATCCCTTGTGTGTTCTTCTTTCTAGCTTAGATTCCTTGCGAGTCTTCGAAACGTGAGCTGGTAGGGGAAAGATCTTCGTGCGCACCCCAGAGTTCGAACCTCAAGGGTCTGCCGGAACCCGAAATCCGACAATATATATATATATATATATATATATATATATATATATGTATGTATGTATATATATATATATATGTGTGTGTGTATATATGTATATATAGCGCTATTCTAAGTGCGAGTGTAGAATAGCTTATTCTACACCTCCTAATAATGCTATATGCAAAATCTTGTAAAACGGTGTATAAAATGTAGTAACCTAGAAACCCAAATTTCTAATTTAGTACATTTTTTTTACAAAAAATACTATATTTTTCATAGTGTGTTACTATATTTTGTATGTACCATTACTGGGGTGTAGAATAAGCTATTATACACTCACGTTTAGTATAACGCTATTCTAAGCGTGAGTGTAGAATAACTTATTCTACACCCCTAGTAATGCTATGTACAAAATCTAGTAAAACACTGTATAAAATGTAGTAATTCTGAAATATTATTTTCTACTATCCATGTTTTTAATTTACTACATTATAAAAAAATTACTACATTTTGTATGCTACGCTACTATATTTTGTATAGAGCGTTACTAGGGGTGTATATATGATTTTGTCATCAACAACATTCACTTATAGCTATGTTTTCAAGTTGATTTTTTTGCACTAAGTGAATGTGAACGCACCCTTCCCCCATCTATGCTAATCTCGTCCACTCTATCTCTACATTCCATATGCATATTGTTTGACACGCGTCGATTGTCTTCACTGTGTCCTTGTTCGTCGATGATTTTAAGACCACAAATTTAAAATGATTTCCTATCCTTATCCAATCTTGGTTGTCGTCGTAGAAGCCGGAATGACTTCCCGCCCAAAGCAATGTAGCAGGCTAGTGGAGTTGAAGTGTGGCAACAAAAAATGTGCATGCATGCCATGTGTCAAGCAAATACAAAGCGCCAAGGGCAACACAATAATTTCACCCAGGCCAAATCCCTCCCTATATATACTTTGCCCTATGGTCATTTATTGCTTCTACACCTATCGCTCTCACCTCCTCAAACCAAAGCGCCATCGCTTGGATTCATCTTTGCCCGAGAAGAAGCGCTTTGCTGCCGGAACTTCTTCATCGGAGTACTCACGCTGGTCACGGATATCTTCATAATGCCGTCGCAGTGGTTGTCTTCCACTTCCAAGTTAGGGCATGGGAGATTGGACTTCTTAGCTTCTCTGTCTCCTCAAGCTGTTCTTCATCAGTTCATCGAGCGATATATAAAATTTCATTATTAACGCTGATTTGATCTGATAAAATTTCCAATATGTTCAAAAGTTGTTTTTCACTTCCAATACTTCGCATATCACGCAAAGTTTTTCACTTGTGTCAGATGACCCGTATGATTCCTCACTTGTACTTATTCATGAATTCATACAAATATGGAACCAACCGCTCACATGAAGTGAATGCCTTCGCGATATGAGGTCATTATCTTCAAGTAGATTTTATCTTCGAAAATCCTCTAAGAATGCATATGACCTCTCATACCTCCCTCGCATCTCTCCTCTTTCACAGGTACATGTTTTTGGCTGTGTCGCATGGTTGTCATAGTTTGAATTCATTTGCAGACTTCTTACAACTTCATATTGACTCTCCAAAAGCAAGTTCTTGTTGTATCAGTCCTGTGAAGCTTATCAGTCCTATGAAGCCAATTGTTTTTGCAAAAATAATAAATTCTTTGATACTAATGGCAGAGGATAATGCTCCAGCACCCAGAAGGGGTGGAAGATAACGACGTCATAATACCGCACAAGATCTTCAACCAAATCTCTATGTGAAGTATAAATTAGATCTTGCATAAACCTATGGTGAGCGCAAGTCGCGCACCTAGTGGATATGACGATTCTGGGCAGAAGAATGGTTCTTCTATCACTTTGTCACAGCGGAGTACTCTGCTAAAAATGCCACCACGCCAACATGGTAAAATATTGTGTACAAGAAGCTTATCCCAAAGACAAAGGCAGATGGCATTGGGTTAGGTTTCTACCCTTGCATGGTGAGATACGCGATGCTACAAGATCGTGACCAAACCAACATTCATTGCTGTCATGATGATGAACTATTTGAAGCCAAATTATCTGTATGCAAAGGATTCAGTAGAACAAAACAAGAAGGATTATGGCATTCATTTCAATCCTGGCCCTGCAACACCAAGGCCAAATGGCACCCGTCAAGACGAATCTGGTTGGGCCATTTGATGACTTTGACACATATCTTGCTCACTATGCTACACTTCGTGTCGGTGTACAAAAGTAGGGGTTCTCCTTTTGACCCCTTTACTTGTGCACGGGCAGCCAGAGCCTCCCACCATGGCCACGCACAGACACGGCAGGAAGGGGAAGCCGGAGAGAAGCCGAGGACACAAGGCGAACGAAGCAACAATAAGGACCAAGACCACAAAGATCAGAAGGGCGTAGCAGGTTCCCCCGGCAAGGACCCTTGCCGGGGCGGCCTCAGCAACCCCGGCAAGGCCCTTGCCGGGGCAGCTCGCCCGTGCCAACCAAAGTGAGCCACCCTTGAGCCCACCAACATTCGACAGACACGTTGGGGCAAGGCTCGGGAGGCACCTCTGTGGTGGCATGCAGATCTTTGTGAAGACGAGGAAGAGACAAGACCAAATGAGGATAAGAAGGCAACCATCCTCACCGAAGAAACCCACGAGACCCCCGGCAAGGTCCCTTGCCGGGGAAACCAGCGCGCCATGGCAACACCCTCGCCGGGATACCCGGCAAGACCCTTGTCGGGCCACCCAACGAGGCCCTCGCCAAGCGCACCGGCGGGGCCACCGCCAGGCCCGTGCCAATCAAGTCTGCACCGCCGTTCGCATGCAGCTACCAACTCAACCAGCTGGGCTAGCACCTGCGTGGCAGCATGCGATCCTTCATGGAGTCTCCACCACTACGCCACCTCAGCTGCCTGCTTGCCTGCGTAGCACCACATGCATCGCTAGCCAAGGCGCGTGTCGAAGCGAGGGGAGGCGGCGACGACGGGATGGGCCCCGCCCCCGTCCCCGATAAAGTCCAGGGACACCTAAGCTTTGCATTTAATGTCCCTTGTCCTATAATACGGGCGATAAGCTCGTGCTACTGTATCACTTTCCACCTCCTGTGTGCCACTTTGGCAGCCCCTTTCGCTTATAAAAGGAGGCCCATGGCACATAGAGAAGGGATTCAGCTTTTTAAACCCCTGAGCACCCCGAGCTAGTTAGTGAGCTCAAAAACACTAATACATCCACCAAAGCAGGATCATAGGGTTTTACGCATCTTTGTGTGTCACGCCCAATATGCGACCCTATCCAAAAGGAACTCGAAGGTCCCACCAAGGATAGACCCGCATATTGAAACGCTTTTGCAAGGTGGATATCATTACATCAACATTACATAATAGATGGGGATACATATAAGAGGCATACAATGCCACATGAATACAACCTCACAATACATAAGAGCATCATCCAACTACGGATGAAACACAAACAGAAACTCAAACGACATCCACCCTGCTAGCCCAGGCTGCCGACCTAGAACCTATCCCCTGATCGAAGAAGCAGAAGAAGAACTCAACGCAAGCAAGCATCGCTCTCGTGTCATGATCATCGCATAACCTGTACCTGCAACTGTTGTTGTAGTAATCTGTGAGCCACGAGGACTCAGCAATCCCATTACCATGGGTATCAAGACTAGCAAAGCTTAAAGGGAAAGGAAGGAGTAAAGTGGTGAGGCTGCAGCAGCGACTAAGCATATATGGTGGCTAACATACGCAAATAAGAGAAAGAAGAGGGAAAGCAGAACGGTCGTCAACTAGTAATGATCAAGAAGTGATCCTGAACTCCTACTTACGTCAAACATAACCCAGAAACCGTGTTCACTTCTCGGACTCCGCCAAGAAGAGACCATCACGGCTACACACGCGGTTGATGCGTTTTAATTTGGATCTGGTGTCAAGTTATCTACAACCGGACATTAACAAATTCCCATCTGCCTATAACCGCAGGCACGGCTTTCGAAAGATTATACCCTGTAGGGGTGTCCCAACTTAGCCCATGATAAGCTCTCGCGATCAATGAAGGATATACCTTCTCCCAGGAAGACCCGATCAGACTCGGAATCCCGGTTTACAAGACATTTCGACAATGGTAAAACAAGACCAGCAAAGCCGCCCGATGCGCCGACAAATCCCGATAGGAGCTGCACATATCTCGTTCTCAGGGCAACACCGTATGAGACTACCTACGAGTAAAACCAACCCTCAAGTTGCCCCGAGGTGGACCCGCAGGCAGCTCAGTTCGAACCAACACTTAGACAAGCACTGGCCCGGGGGGGCTAAAATAAAGATGACCCTCGGGTTGGCCGACCCAAGGGAAAGGTATAGGTGGTGGTGAGGCAAATGGTAAAACCAAGGCTGGGCCTTGCTAGAGGAGTTTTATTCAAAGCAAACTGTCAAGGGGGTCCCATAAATCACCCAGCCGCCTAAGGAACGCAAAATCCGGGAACATAACACCGGTATGAGGAAACTAGGGCGGCAAGAGTGGAACGAAACACCAGGCATAAGGCCAAGCCTTCCACCGTTTACCAAGTATATATAGCACACTCAAACGGAGCAACGGTTCAACACACAAACACTATACAACTTATAGCAACAATCTGTCCAAAACAGCAACTAGGCATCTTGCAAGCATCAAACCAACATGCTACAGTACCACAATATGAAAAAAAGGCATGGGCATGATGTACAGGTAAAGCATAACAAAACATGAACACTGAGCTATCTCCAGAAATCACTAGAACATGCTCAAACACACATGGCAAGATTGCAAATAATATTTCAGACTTTGCAGAAAATAACATCAGGTTGCAATGTTTAGAGCTATCAAACAACATGTTACAGGAACTTATAATGACAAACAAAGGCATGGCGTGAATCTACTAAATGCATAGATCAAATTTCCTTTACTGACCATGAGCCAAAAAGGATCAGAAAATATTATGGCACCCATGTAAACATGGCAAGTTATTATACAAATTCAAAACATGGCAGAAACAGAATTATATATGCATGTTGGTGAGCTTGTACCACTAACCACAGAGCAATATATGGCATGGCAAGGCAACCAACAGTAAGAAGGCATGTTTTTAAAGCTAAGCATGGCAAGAGGAAGTTCATAGGGTGCATGGATCAGTAGCAACAATCATGGCAACAACTGAACTTAATGTTAACAGGCTGACAGCAACATTATTTAGCAACTTTGGAGCAAGGAAACAACAAGCTACAGCAAGCTATAAATACAACCAGGGGCATGGATGGTTAGAGGATGACATGTAGAACAAAACATATTTCGTGATCATCTCCAGATTATGCATAGAATGACTTGTAGCAGCAGGTTTACATAGCATCACGAAATAACAGATTCAGCCTAGCAAAACAGTAACAGCAAGTACACTACTTCATAAGCTTGATTCACTCACCACAAGTCATTGCATGAAAATATAAGCATGCATCAGCAAGAAGACATGTTTATGAAACAAACAAAGGCAAGAACAAGTTCATAGCATGCAAGGGTCAACTACAACTACCTTGGCAAAATTGAATGACATGTAAACAATCTGCCAGGAAACATTTTGGAGCAAAAGTAGAGCAAGTAAATGACATGCTAGACTACTCCATAATTGCAAACAGGGGCACGAATGGATATAAGAATACTATATGTTCAAAACATCCTTACTGAAGTATCTCAAAATATACATGGATCTCTCTGTAGCATCAAGTTTACAGGGCATCAAAATAACAGCAGAACAGGGACTAAAATCAGTAACATCACGATGCCTAGTTTGCATGCTTGTGCTAGTCACCATATTGATCACAAAAATACATGGCATACACCACTGTAAAGAAGACATGGCATAGATCAAAACACATGTAGACATCAACCTCATAGGATGCACACATCAATCATGGCAAATATGACAAAAGTGCATGTTCTGTTAACAGACAGCAGACAACATTATGAAGCACTCTTGCAACGATGATTCAGGCATCAAGATGTGCTCAAATGAACATGATGCAATGGAATGAAATCAAGTACTCGTTGTGACGAACAATTTGACATATTACACGCACACAACAGAGATACGGATGCAGAGATACAATGCGATGAACCTGGCATGATTATGCAAAAATATTTGGGACAGGCAAAAAAACGAAGTCAACCTTGCAGGTCTAGATCGGGCATGGATCCCCAGGATGGCCGGGGCTCTCGTCGGAGTCGATGCCGGAGAGGAGGGAGAAGGCCGGAGACGGGCGGATCCGGGCCGGATCTCGCCGGATCCGGGCCGGATCTCGCCGGAACCGGCCTGATCCCGACGTGGGATAGCGCGGGGAGGCGGTGGCCGGCGAGCAGGGCGAGGGGCGGGATGGCCTGAGGTAGAGAAGGCGCGGTCGGAGCAGGAATTCAGGCGGAGGCGGCGCGCTGCTCCGGCGACCTCATGCGCGGGCAGGCGCGGGCGGGGCGGAGGAAGGCG
>NC_041387.1:315173762-315180855 GCF_002162155.2 Triticum dicoccoides | reverse complement strand
TGGCTGCAGGCGGCGGCTCTAATTTCGTCCGGCATGGACGGACATGTCCGGCGCGGCGGAGGACTATTTTTAGGGTTTGGGGGGGGGGGTTGGACCGCGAAATCTCGGGGGAGAGGGCAATATATAGGTAGAGGGAGTTAGGAGGCTCCAAATGAGGCACGGTTTTCGCCCACACGATCGTGATCGAACGCCCGAGAGCATGGAAGAGACTTAGATGGGTTTTGGGCCACTTTGGAGGGGTGTTGGGCTGCAAGACGAAAGGGGCTTTACGGTTACCCGGTTAACCGTTGGAGTATCAAACGACCTCCAAATGACACGAAACTTGACAGGCGGTCTACCGGTGGTATACCAAGGCCGCTTGGCAAGCCTCGGGCCATTCCGAGAAGGTTCAACACCCGCTCATCACAGGAGACAACAGGGGAACGTCGGAGGGCATAGGAGTGCCGGATTGCGAAACGGACAACGGGGAAAATGCTCGGATGCATGAAACGAACACGTATGCGAAATGAAATGCACATGATGACATGACAAAATGCAACACGCAAGCAAATGACATGGCAAAGACGGTGAATATCTGGCGGACACCTGGCGCATCGAAACCGGGGCGTTACAACACTCCTCCACTAACAAGAGATCTCGTCCCGAGATCTTAGGACCGAGACGGAAGAGAAAAAGGAAGAGGTGAAACGAGAAATGCAAGAGAGAAGAGGCAAAGAATCGAGAGCACTCTAGAAGAAGAGAGGAACGACGAGAATGACGAGAATCAAAAGCTCACAAAATCAGATAGACTATGAAACCACTCCAGTTAGAACGAGATAAGAAACGAATAAGACTGAAAGGATTTAGGCAGCACTCCGGTTAAAACATGGAGGAATAGAACACGAGCTTCACAGGATGGAATGACACTTGACGTAATGAACAACGCAAAGCCTCCAGAAGAATTGAAATAGAATTGAAAAGAACTTAGAAGGAAGAATTGAATGGAGTTGTTGAGAAAATCAACAACGAAAGAATAAGCTTGTTGTGGTCTTATAGATAACATTTCAAGATCATGAGGTGATAACCGGCCACAAACGGAAATGATTGGATAGCTGAAAAGAACGAAGAAATGCAAAACTCCACTTCAAAAGAATACGGAGACTTAATTACACTTCGAGATGAGAAGAAAAGATACTTGAACTCCACCAACAAAATCTTGATGAACTCTTGAAGAAAAGATTAAATCATGAAGAACCACCATGAAGAACTCCGGTAAACAAAAGGAAGACGAGATACAATGAAGGATGAAAGAATAAGATAAAAGCTTGCGATGATTTAAATGGAGGTTCCGACGAAATGGTCGAGGAAATTTGAACTCCGGAAAAGAAAAGATGGCAAACACTTGGAACTAGAATTTATTCCTCATGAACAAACTCCAAAGAAAAAGAGATTACTCACTTGGATGAAATAAGAATAAGATTTATTGTATGCTTATCCTTCATCAAAAATTAAATTGATGACAAGCAATGGATTCTTGGTACTAATTATTCTTCTTGAAAAGGATTGAGAAGTGACATATCACAACCTTGAGAAGGTCTTCATGAACCATCGGTGGGATTGAAAAGAACGGAAGGATTAATATGATGACAAAGGAAAAAGAATCTGAATGAACCATCGTAAGAATTAGAGAAATGGCTGATGAAAGGGAATGAATCACCGGGAAGAATTAGAAGGCAAATATTCTAGAGGAAATTTAGATGTAAAAGAACGAGAAGAACTCGAGCTGATTAACGAACATTTGAACGAAGCGCCGGGATAATTGGATAACGGTAGTTGAAATGTGAGGACGAAGAATTCTTCTAGAACGATGGCCTCCGGTGAAAAGAAATGGGAAAAGAACTTCTGACATACTCCGGATGGGAAAGAAAAGGAATATTTGACAAATAGAATAATTCGATAGGATAACAAGAAGCTAGAACCGCGAATCTTCAAGAGAACGGACAAGATTTAGAAGAAAAACTCTGCTTCGATCTTCAAATGACGACGAGAAACACCACCAAAATTACTGAGATACTTCGGGAGAATGAAAAGCGAAGGGGTTCAGCCCACAATGAAAATGATTTGAAATTGATCTTGGAAAAAGGCATGTGACTGATGAAATCCATTTTTACGTCACACTTGAAAAGAATTTGAGAATCACTCCGGGGAAAATAGAAGAGTAAGGTAAGATCCTGGAAAAAGACCTGTGGGTTAGGGCCCACTGAAGAGATATCACCGTTGAAAAGGATGATGAACAGATAGATGAAGCACCGGAACAATTGAAATATTTGAATGAGGTGACAACCTCGAATTAATTGGAACACAGACGAATCTTCTGAGATGTCTTGAACACTCCGGAAGGATAAACTGGCGAGAGGCGGACGAGCAAGGAAAACACTTGAGCCGAGGAAAATAATATAATCACTACCAAAATTAGAATTGAATCCACCGGAGAAGAAAAGAGATGAAGAATGTCCACCGAGACGAGAATTCACCAGTTGAAATGATTGAGGGAAGACTGAAGAGGCTCCACACGAATGAAAATTGATGTTCGAAAGAGACTCAGGCTCCGGGAAGAAGAGGGTGGGAGGACGGGAAAACAAAGGTAACTTGATAGGGAGAACCAACGAATATTTTGAAGAGAAAACACCAGTTGAAAGAAAGCAAAGGCTTCACACGAGTAGGATGGATACTCGATTACGGACTCCGGCTCCGAGAAGAAGGGTGGGCGGGTGGGAAAAGAAGACAACTGAGGATTGAACTCAAAGATGAAAAGGCTCGAGTCAACTTGACGAGAAATGCACCGGATGAAAAGAGGATGGACAACTCACGAAACTAACTGCGTGATCCTAAGGAAAATTTGAAGGGGAAGAGGAGTAATTCAAAACACCTACGTCAAGATTCCTTACCAAATCGACGAAGGGGCTGAGGAGTAAAAAGAATTCCTACTCTCCGATATAACTAAACTCAGAAAACAGTTTTCTTCTAGACTCAACAACGGCCAAACTACACGATCAATCAAGGGGGCTCCTATGGTCGGTCGAGGCTCTGATACCAACTTGTCACGCCCAATATGCGACCCTATCCAAAAGGAACTCAAAGGTCCCACCAAGGATAGAACCGCATATTGAAACGCTTTTGCAAGGTGGATATCATTACATCAACATTACATAATAGATGGGGATACATACAAGAGGCATACAATGCCACATGAATACAACCTCACAATAAATAAGAGCATCATCCAACTACGGATGAAACACAAACAGAAACTCAAACGACATCCACCCTGCTAGCCCAGGCTGCCGACCTAGAACTTATCCCCTAATCAAAGAAGAAGCAGAAGAAGAACTCAACGCAAGCAAGCATCGCTCTCGCGTCATGATCATCGCATAACATGTACCTGCAACTGTTGTTGTAGTAATCTGTGAGCCACTAGGACTCAGCAATCCCATTACCATGGGTATCAAGACTAGCAAAGCTTAAAGGGAAAGGAAGGGGTAAAGTGGTGAGGCTGCAGCAGCGACTAAGCATATATGGTGGCTAACATATGCAAATAAGATCGAGAAGAGAGCAAGCAAAACGGTCGTCAACTAGTAATGATCAAGAAGTGATCTTGAACTCCTACTTACGTCAAACATAACCCAGAAACCGTGTTCACTTCCCGGATTCCGCCGAGAAGAGACCATCACGGCTACACAAGCGGTTGATGCGTTTTAATTCGGATCTGGTGTCAAGTTATCTACAACCGGACATTAACAAATTCCCATCTGCCTATAACCGCAGGCATGGCTTTCGAAAGATTATACCCTGCAGGGGTGTCCCAACTTAGCCCATGATAAGCTCTCGCGATCAATGAAGGATATATCTTCTCCCAAGAAGACCCGATCAGACTCGGAATCCCGGTTTACAAGACATTTCGACAATGGTAAAACAAGACCAGCAAAGCCGCCTGATGCGCTGACAAATCCCGATAGGAGCTGCACATATCTCGTTCTCAGGGCAACACCGGATGAGACTAGCTACGAGTAAAACCAACCCTCAAGTTGCCCCAAGGTGGCCTCGCAGGCAGCTCAGTTCGGACCAACACTTAGACAAGCACTGGCCCGGGGGGGCTAAAATAAAGATGACCCTCGGGTTGACCGACCCAAGGGAAAGGTATAGGTGGTGGTGAGGCAAATGGTAAAACCAAGGTTGGGCCTTGCTAGAGGAGTTTTATTCAAAGCGAACTATCAAGGGGGTCCCATAAATCACCCAACCGCGTAAGGGACGCAAAATCCGGGAACATAACACCGGTATGAGGAAACTAGGGCGGCAAGAGTGGAACAAAACACCAGGCATAAGGCCGAGCCTTCCATCCTTTACCAAGTATATAGATGCATTAATTAAATAAGAGATATTGTGATATCCCAACATAATCGTGTCCATCATGGAGCAATCTTCAACTTCACCTACAACTAGCAACGCTATAAGAGGGCTGAGCAAAGCGGTAACATAGCCAAGCAACGGTTTGCATAGGAAAGGCGTCAAAGGTTAGAGGTTCATGGCAATATGGAAGGCTTGATAAACAGGTGATAGGTAGCGCAGCAAAGCGATAGAACGAAGCAACTAGCATAGCAATGATAGTAGTGAGATCCAGGGTAGCGGTCATCTTGCCTGAAATCCCGCAAGGAAGAAGAACGAGTCCGTGAATAAGACGAACGGATGAAGCCGAACCAACCATAGACGAACGAATCCTCATGATCGCAACGAAACAGGAACTATCGAAAAGAAGCACACAACATGGTAAACACACCACACATGAACAAGGCATGATGCACAACAAGCATGATGCAAGACAAGACTACATGAAGCTACTCATGGCAAGAGATGACGCAAACAAGAGCAACACATCAAGGCAAGTTTAAATGAGGCCGGGAACAACATATAACAATTCCGGTAAGTCCTCATATGCATATTTCGAAATTGGTCCAGATCTGAATAAACCTTATGTTCAAGTTGTTAAACAGCAAGTTAAGATGCACCAAGATGATCTACACGAGATTCTAGTCAAGTTACATATAAGGTTCATTTAGTTCAGAGCTACGGCCTAGAAGATATGAGCAAAACAAGTTAAACATGGCATTGATGCGAAATGCACCCAAACATCAAGCAAACACCTCAAAACAATGATGCAACATGATAATATGAAACTACATGCAAAATCAAGCAAGTTTTATATATAGCACACTCAAAACGGAGCAACGGTTCAACACACAAACACTATACAAGTTATAGAAACAATCTGTCCAAAACAGCAACTAGGCATCTTGCAAGCATCAAAACAACATGATACAGTACCACAATATGAAAAAAAGCCATGGGCATGATGTACATGTAAAGCATAACAAAACATGAACACTGAGCTATCTCCAGAAATCACTAGAACATGCTCAAACACACATGGCAAGATTGCAAATAATAACATTTTAGACTTTGCAGAAAATAACATCAGGTTGCAATGTTTAGAGCTATCAAACAACATGTTATAGGAACTTATAATGACAAACAAAGGCATGGCATGAATCTACTAAATGCATAGATCAAATGTCCTTTACTGACCATGAGCCAAAAAGGATCAGAAAATATGATGGCACCCATGTAAACATGGCAAGTTATTATACAGATTCAAAACATGGCAGAAACAGAATTATGAAGGCATGTTGGTGAGCTTGTACCACTCACCACAGAGCAATATATGGCATGGAAAGGCAACCAACAGTAAGAAGGCATGTTTGTGAATCTAAGCATGGCAAGAGGAAGTTCATAGGGTGCATGGATCACTAGCAACAATCATGGCGAAAACTGAACTTAATGTTAACAGGCTGACAGCAACATTATTTAGCAACTTTGGAGCAAGGAAACAACAAGCTACAGCAAGCTATAAATGCAACCAGGGGCATGGATGGTTAGAGGATGACATCTGTTATTTAGTGATCATCTCCATATTATGCATAGAATGACTTGTAGCAGCAGGTTTACATAGCATCACGAAATAACAGATTCAGCCTAGCAAAACAGTAACAGCAAGTACACTACTTCACAAGCTTGATTCACTCACCAAAAGTCATTGCATGAAAAGATAAGCATAGCATCAGCAAGAAGACATGTTTATGAAACAAACCAAGGCAAGAACAAGTTCATAGCATGCAAGGGTCAACTACAACTACCTTGCTAAAATTGAATAACATGTAAACAATCTGCCAGAAAACATTTTGGAGCAAAAGTAGAGCAAGTAAATGACATGCTAGACTACTCCATAATTGCAAACAGGGGCACGAATGGATATAGGAAAACCATATGTTCAAAACATCCTTACTGAAGTATCTCAAAATATGCATAGATCTCTCTGTAGCATCAAGTTTACATGGCATCAAAATAACAGCAGAACAGGGACTAAAATTAGTAACATCACGATGCCTAGTTTGCATGCTTGTGCTAGTCACCATATTGATCACAAAAATACTTGGCATACACCACTGTAAAGAAGACATGGCATAGATCAAAACACATGTAGACATCAACCTCATAGGATGCACACATCAATCATGGCAAAAATGACAAAAGTGCATGTTCTATTAACAGACAGCAGACAACATTATGAAGCACTCTTGCAACGATGATTCAGGCATCAAGATGAGCTCAAATGAACATGATGAAATGGAATGAAATGAAGTACTCGTTGAGGCAAACAATTTTACATATTACACGCACAAAATGGAGATACGGATGCAGAGATACAATGCGATGAACATGGCATGATTATGCAAAAATATTCGGGACTTAGGCAAAAAATGAAGTCAACCTTGCTGGTCCAGATCGGGCACGGATCCCGAGGATAGCCGGGGCTATCGCCGGAGTCGATGCCGGAGAGGAGGGAGAAGGCCGGAGACGGGCGGATCCGGGCCGGATCTCGCCGGATCCGGCCGGATCCCGGCGTGGGACAGCGCGGGGAGGCGGTGGCCGGCGAGAACGGCGAGGGGCGGGCCGCCGGAGGTAGAGCAGGCGCGGTCGGAGCGGGAAACCGGGCGGCGGC
>NC_041387.1:315170748-315172579 GCF_002162155.2 Triticum dicoccoides | reverse complement strand
AACCTTCTAGAACCTTCCCGGTACAATACCGAAAAATCCCGAACATTTTCCGGTGGCCAAAATAGGACTTCCCATATATAAATCTTTACCTCCGGACCATTCCGGAACTCCTCGTGACGTCCGGGATCTCATCCGAGACTCCGAACAACATTCGGTAACCACATACAAACTTCCTTTATAACCCTAGCGTCATCGAACCTTAAGTGTGTAGACCCTACGGGTTCGGGAGACATGCAGACATGACCGAGACGTTCTCCGGTCAATAACCAACAGCGGGATCTGGATACCCATGATGGCTCCCACATGTTCCACGATGATCTCATCGGATGAACCACGATGTCAAGGACTTAATCAATCCCGTATTCAATTCCCTTTGTCTATCGGTATGTTACTTGCCCGAGATTCGATCATCGGTATCCAATACCTTGTTCAATCTCGTTACCGGCAAGTCACTTTACTCGTTCCGTAACACATCATCCTGTGATCAACTCCTTGGTCACATTGCGCATATGATGATGTCCTACCGAGTGGGCCCAGAGATACCTCTCCGTTTACACGGAGTGACAAATCCCAGTCTCGATCCGCATAAAACAATAGATACTTTCGGAGATACCTGTAGTGCACCTTTATAGTCACCCAGTTACGTTGTGACGTTTGATACACCCAAAGCACTCCTACGGTATCCAGGAGTTACACGCTCTCATGATCGAAGGAAGAGATACTTGACATTGGCAAAGCTCTAGCAAATGAACTACACGATCTTTTGTGCTAGTCTTAGGATTGGGTCTTTTCCATCACATCATTCTCCTAATGATGTGATCCCGTTATCAACGACATACAATGTCCATAGCCAGGAAACCATGACTATCTGTTGATCACAACGAGCTAGTCAACTAGAGGCTCAATAGGGACATATTGTGGTCTATGTATTCACACGTGTATTACGATTTCCGGGTAATACATTTATAGCATGAATAAAAGACAATTATCATGAACAAGGAAATATAATAATAATACTTTTATTATTGCCTCTAGGGCATATTTCCAACAGTCTCCCACTTGCACTAGAGTCAATAATCCAGTTCACATCGCCATGTGATTAACACTCACAGGTCACATCGCCATGTGACTAATACCCAAGAGTTTACTAGAGTCAGTAGTCTAGTTCACATCACTATGTGGTTAACACTCAATGAGTTTTATGTTTGATAATGTTGCTTGTGAGAGAGGTTTTAGTCAACGGGTCTGAACCTTTCAGATCCGTGTGTGCTTTACAAATCTCTATGTCATCTCCTAGATGCAGCTACCACGCTCTATTTGGAGCTATTCCAAATAACTGTTCTACTTTGAGCTATTCTAAATTATTGCTCCATTATATGTATCCGGTCTCTCTACTCAGAGCTATCCGGATAGGTGTTAATCTTGCATCGACGTAACCTTTACGACGAACTCTTTTACCACCTCCATAATCGAGAAAATTCCTTAGTCCACTAGTTACTAAGGATAACTTTGACCGCTGTCCTGTGAGCCATTCTTGGATCACTCTTGTACCCCTTGACTGACTCATGGCAAGGCACACTTCAGGTGCGGTACACAGCATAGCATACTGAAGAGCCTACGTCTTAAGCATAGGGGACGACCTTCGTCCTTTCTCTCTATTCTGCCGTGGTCGAGCTTTAAGTCTTAACTTCGTACCTTACAACTCAGGCAAGAACTCCTTCTTTGACCGGTCCATCTTGAACACCTTCAAGATCATGTCAAGGTATGTGCTCATTTGAAAGTATTATTAAGCATTTTGATCTATCCTTATAGATCTTGATGCTCAATGTTC
>NC_041387.1:315162075-315170367 GCF_002162155.2 Triticum dicoccoides | reverse complement strand
AGGCGGTGGCCGGCGAGAACGGCGAGGGGCGGGCCGCCGGAGGTAGAGCAGGCGCGGTCGGAGCGGGAAACCGGGCGGCGGCGGCGCGCTGCTCCGGTGACCCCGCGCTCGGGCAGGCGTGGGCGGGGCGGAGGAAGGCGGAGGCGGGCCACGGCAGGGCGGCGCGGAGGCGACGGCCGGGGAGGCGCGGCCGGGCGCGGAGGGGCGCCGTGTTGGGGAACGTTGCAGAAATTCAAAATTTTCCTACGTGTCACCAAGATCTATCTATGGAGAAACCAGCTACGAGTAGAAGGAGAGTGCATCTACATACCCTTGTAGATTGCTAAACGGAAGCGTTCAAGTGAACGGGGTTGATGGAGTCGTACTCGTCGTGATTCAAATCACTGATGATCAAGTGTCGAACGCACGGCACCTCCGCGTTCAACACACGTACATCCCGGTGACGTCTCCCATGCCTTGATCCAGCAAGGAGAGAGGGAGAGGTTTAGGAAGACTCTGTCCAGCAGCAGCACAACGGCGTGGTGGTGGTGGAGGAGCGTGGCAATCCTGCAGGGCTTCGCCAAGCACCGCGAGAGAGGAGGAGCACTTGGGAGAGGGAGGGATGCGCCAGGGGCAAGGGTGAAGCTCCCATGCGCCTCCCCACTATATATAGGGGTGGAGGGGGCTGGTTTCTTGCCCGCCAAGTCCATTGGGGTGTTGGCAAAGGTGGGAGGAAAGAAATCCCATCATTTCCTTCCCCACCGATTGCTATCCCCCCTTTTTAGGGATCTTGATCTTATCCCTTTGGGATATGATCTTATTCCTTCTAAGGGGGGATCTTGGTGCGCCTTGACCAGGGGTGTGGGGCCTTTCCCCCACTACCCACGTTCATGTGGGTCCCCCCATGCAGGTGGGCCCCACTCCGAAACCTTCTAGAACCTTCCCGGTACAATACCGAAAAATCCCGAACATTTTCCGGTGGCCAAAATAGGACTTCCCATATATAAATCTTTACCTCCGGACCATTCCGGAACTCCTCGTGACGTCCGGGATCTCATCCGAGACTCCGAACAACATTCGGTAACCACATACAAACTTCCTTTATAACCCTAGCGTCATCGAACCTTAAGTGTGTAGACCCTACGGGTTCGGGAGACATGCAGACATGACCGAGACGTTCTCCGGTCAATAACCAACAGCGGGATCTGGATACCCATGATGGCTCCCACATGTTCCACGATGATCTCATCGGATGAACCACGATGTCAAGGACTTAATCAATCCCGTATTCAATTCCCTTTGTCTATCGGTATGTTACTTGCCCGAGATTCGATCGTCGGTATCTAATACCTTGTTCAATCTCGTTACCGGCAAGTCACTTTACTCGTTCCGTAACACATCATCCCGTGATCAACTCCTTGGTCACATTGCGCATATGATGATGTCCTACCGAGTGGGCCCAGAGATACCTCTCCGTTTACACGGAGTGACAAATCCCAGTCTCGATCCGCATAAAACAATAGATACTTTCGGAGATACCTGTAGTGCACCTTTATAGTCACCCAGTTACGTTGTGACGTTTGATACACCCAAAGCACTCCTACGGTATCCAGGAGTTACACGATCTCATGGTCAAAGGAAGAGATATTTGACATTGGCAAAGCTCTAGCAAACGAACTACACGATCTTTGTGCTATGCTTAGGATTGGGTCTTGTCCATCACATCATTCTCCTAATGATGTGATCCCGTTATCAACGACATCCAATGTCCATAGCCAGGAAACCATGACTATCTGTTGATCACAACGAGCTAGTCAACTAGAGGCTCACTAGGGACATATTGTGGTCTATGTATTCACACATGTATTACGATTTCCGGATAATACAGTTATAGCATGAATAAAAGACAATTATCATGAACAAGGAAATATAATAATAACACTTTTATTATTGCCTCTAGGGCATATTTCCAACAGTCTCCCACTTGCACTAGAGTCAATAATCTAGTTCACATCGCCATGTGATTAACACTCACAGGTCACATCGCCATGTGACTAATACCCAAGAGTTTTAGGTTTGATCATGTTGCTTGTGAGAGAGGTTTTAGTCAACGGGTCTGAACCTTTCAGATCCGTGTGTGCTTTACAAATCTCTATGTCATCTCCTAGATGCAGCTACCACGCTCTATTTGGAGCTATTCCAAACAACTGTTCTACTTGGAGCTATTCTAAATTATTGCTCCATTATATGTATCCGGTCTCTCTACTCAGAGCTATCCGGATAGGTGTCAAGCTTGCATCGTCGTAACCTTAACGACGAACTCTTTTACCACCTCCATAATCGAGAAAATTCCTTAGTCCACTAGTTACCAAGGATAACTTTGACCGCTGTCCTGTGATCCATTCATGGATCACTCTTGTACCCCTTGACTGACTCATGGCAAGGCACACTTCAGGTGCGGTACACAGCATAGCATACTGAAGAGCCTACGTCTTAAGCACAGGGGACGACCTTCGTCCTTTCTCTCTATTCTGCCGTGGTCGAGCTTTAAGTCTTAACTTCGTACCTTACAACTCAGGCAAGAACTCCTTCTTTGACTGGTCCATCTTGAACACCTTCAAGATCATGTCAAGGTATGTGCTCATTTGAAAGTATTATTAAGCATTTTGATCTATCCTTATAGATCTTGATGCTCAATGTTCAAGTAGCTTAATCCAGGCTTTCTATTGAAAAACACTTTCAAAATAACCCTATATGCTTTCCAGAAATTCTACATCATTTCTGATCAACATGTATTCATCAGAAATTCTATAGTGCTCCCACTCACTTCTTTGGAAATACAAGTTTCTCATAAACTTTGTACAAACCCAAAATCTTTGATCATCATCAAAGCATACATTCCAACTCCGAGATGCTCACTCCAGTCCTTAGAAGGATCGCTGGAGCTAGCATACCTTTTAGCATCCTTAGGATCGACAAAAACTTTCTGATTGTATTACATACAACCTTTCCTCACGAAAACTGGTAAGGAAACTCGTTTTGATATCCATCTACGAGATTTCATAAATACAGCTAATGCTAACATGAATCCGACGGACTTTAAGCATCGCTACGGATGAGAAAATCTCATCGTAGTCAACTCCTTGAACTTGTGAAAAACTTTTCGCCACAAGTCGAGCTTCATGGACGGTGACATTACCATCCACGTCCGTCTTCTTCTTAAAGATCCATTTATCTTAATGGCTTGCCGATCATCGGGCAAGTCCACGAAAGTCCATGGATCCGTTCTCGGATTTTATGGCCTCGAGCCATTTATCGGAATCCGGGCCCACCATCGCTTCTCCATAGCTCGTAGGTTCATTGTTTTCCAGCAACATGACTTCCAAGACAGGATTACGTACCACTCTGAAGTAGTACGCATCCTTGTCATCCCACGAGGTTTGGTAGTGACTTGATCCGAAGTTTCATGATCAATATCATAAGCTTCCACTTCAATTGGTGTAGGTGCCACAGGAACAACTTCCTGTGCCCTGCCACACACTAGTTGAAGAGACGGTTCAATAACCTCATCAAGTCTCCACCATCCTCCCACTCAACTCTTTCGAGAGAAACCTTTCCTCGAGAAAGGACCCGATTCTAGAAACAATTCATATTGCTTTCGGATCTGAATTAGGAGGTATACCCAACTGTTTTGGGTGTCCTATGAAGATGTATTTTATCCGCTTTGGGTTCGAGCTTAATCCTGAAACTTTTTCACATAAGCGTCGCAGCCCCAAACCTTTAAGAAACGACAACTTAGGTTTCTCTAAACCATAATTCATACGGTGTCATCTCATCGAAATTACGTGGTGCCCTATTTAAAGTGAATGTGGTTGTCTCTAATGCCTAACCCATGAACGATAGTGGTAATTCGATAAGAGACATCATGGTACGCACCATATCCAATAGGGTGCAACTATGATGTTCGGACACACCATGACACTATGGTGTTCCAGGTGGTATTAATTATGAAACAAATTCCACAATGTCTTAATTGTGTGCCAAAACTCGTAACTCAGATATTCATCTCTATGATCGTATCATAGACATTTTATCCTCTTGTCACAATGATCTTCTACTTCACTCTGAAATTACTTGAACCATTCAATAATTCAGAGTTGTGTTTCATCAAGTAAATATTCTCAACATCTACTCGAATCATCTGTGAAGTAAGAACATAACGATATTCACTGCATGCCTCAGCATTTATTGGACTGCACACATCAAAATGTGTTACTTCCAACAAGTTGCTATCTTGTTCCATCTTATTGAAACCGAGGCTTTTCAGTCATCTTGCCTATGTGGTATGATTTGCATATCTCAAGTGATTCAAAATCAAGTGAGTCCGAACGGTCCATTTGCATGGAGTTTCTTCATGCATATACACCAATAGACATGGTTCGCATGTCTCAAACTTTTCAAAAACGAGTGAGTCCAAAGATCCATCAACATGGAGCTTCTTCATGCGTTTTATACCATTATGACTTACATGGCAGTGCCACAAGTAAGTGGTACTATCATTACTATCTTATATCTTTTGGCATGAAAATGTGTATCACTACGACCGAGATTCAATAAACCATTCCTTTAGGTGCAAGACCATTGAAGGTATTATTCAAAAAATAGAGTAACCATTATTCTCCTTAAATGAATAACCGTATTGCGATAGACATAATCCAATCATGTCTATGCTCAACGCAAACACCAATCTCGGTGGTAGAGGGAGCGTGCGATGCTTGATCATATCAACCTTGGAAACACTTCCAACATATATCGTCAGCTCACCTTTAGCTAGTCTCCGTTTATTCCGTAGCTTTTATTTCGAGTTACTAACACTTAGAAACCGAACCGGTATCCAATACCCTGGTGCTACTAGGAGTACTAGTAAAGTACACATTAACATAATGTATATCCAATATACTTCTATCGACCTTGCCAGCCTTCTCATCTACCAAGTATCTAGGGTAATGCTGCTCCAGTGGTTGTTCCCCTTATTACAGAAGCACTTTGTCTCGGGTTTGGGTTCAACCTTGGGTTTCTTCACTTGAGCAGCAGCTGAATTGCCGTTTCATGAAGTATCCCTTTGTTCCCTTGCCCTTCTTGAAACTAGTGGTTTCACCAACCATCAACAATTGATGCTCCTTCTTGATTTCTACTTTCGCGGTGTCAAACATCATGAATATTTCAAGGATCATCATATCTATTCCTGATATGTTATAGTTCATCATGAAGCTCTAGCAGCTTGGTGGCAATGACTTTGGAGAAACATCACTATCTCATTTGGAAGATCAACTCCCACTCGATTCAAGTGATTGTTGCACTCAGACAATCTGAGCACAAGCTCAACGATTGAGCTTTTCTCCCTTAGTTTGTAGGCTAAGAAAATTGTCGGAGGTCTCATACCTCTTGACGTGGGCACGAGGCTGAAATCCCAATTTCAGCCCTCGAAACATCTCATATGTTCCGCGACGTTTCGAAAACGTCTTTGGTGCCTCTACTTAAACCATTTAACTGAACTATCACGTAGTTATCAAAACGTGTATGTTCGATGTTCGAAACATCCACAAACGACGTTTGGGGTTCAGCACACTAAGCAGTGCATTAAGGACATAAGCGTTCTAGTGTCCGCATAATCGCTACTGTCAACTTTCAACTATATTTTCTCTAGGAACATAACTAAAACAGTAGAACTATAGCGTGAACTACGACATAATTTGCAAAAGGTCTTTTGACTATGTTCAGGATAATTAAGTTCATCTTATGAACTCCCACTTAGATAGACATCCCTCTGGTCATCTAAGTGATCACATGATCCGAGTCAACTAGGCCGTGTCCGATCATCACGTGAGACGGACTAGTCATCATCGGTGAACATCTTCATGTTGATCGTATCTACTATACGACTCATGCTCGACCTTTCGGTCTCCGTGTTCCGAGGCCATGTCTGCACATGCTAGGCTCGTCAAGTTAACCCTAAGTGTTTTCGCTGTGTAAAACTATCTTACACCCGTTGTATGTGAACGTAAGAATCCATCACACCCGATCATCACGTGGTGCTTAGAAGCGACGAACTGTAGCAACGGTGCACAGTTAGGGGAGAACACTTCTTGAAATTTTGTAAGGGATCATCTTATTTACTACCTCGTCCTAAGTAAACAAGATGCATAAACATGATAAACATCACATGCAATCAAATAGTGACATGATATGGCCAATATCATTTTGCTCCTTTTGATCTTCATCTTCGGGGCTCCATGATCATCATCGTCACCGGCATGACACCATGATCTCCATCATCATGATCTCCATCATCGTGTCTTCATGAGGTTGTCACGCCAACGACTACTTCTACTTCTATGGCTAACGCGTTTAGCAATAAAGTAAAGTAATTTACATGGCGTTCTTCAATGACACGCAGGTCATACAATAAATAAAGACAACTCCTATGGCTCCTGCCGGTTGTCATACTCATCGACATGCAAGTCGTGATTCCTATTACAAGAACATGATCAATCTCATACATCACATATCATTCATCACATTCCTCTTGGCCATATCACATCACATAGCATACCCTGCAAAAACAAGTTAGACGTCCTCTAATTGTTGTTGCATGTTTTACGTGGCTGCTATGGGTTTCTAGCAAGAACGTTTCTTACCTACGCAAAACCACAACGTGATATGCCAATTGCTATTTACCCTTCATAAGGACCCTTTTCATCGAATCCGTTCCGACTAAAGTGGGAGAGACTGGCACCCGCTAGCCACCTTATGCACCAAGTGCATGTCAATCGGTGGAACCTGTCTCACGTAAGAGTACGTGTAAGGTCGGTCCGGGCCGCTTCATCCCACAATACCGTCGAAACAAGATTGCACTAGTAACAGTAAGCATATTGAACAACATCAACGCCCACAACTACTTTGTGTTCTACTCGTGCAAAGAATCTACGCAATAGACCTAGCTCATGATGCCACTGTTGGGGAACGTAGCAGAAATTCATAATTTTCCTACGTGTCACCAAGATCTATCTATGGAGAAACCAGCTACGAGTAGAAGGAGAGTGCATCTACATACCCTTGTAGATCGCTAAGCGGAAGCGTTCAAGTGAACGGGGTTGATGGAGTCGTACTCGTCGTGATTCAAATCACCGATGATCAAGTGCCGAACGCACGGCACCTCCGCGTTCAACACACGTACAGCCCGGTGACGTCTCCCATGCCTTGATCCAGCAAGGAGAGAGGGAGAGGTTGAGGAAGACTCCGTCCAGCAGCAGCACAACGGCGTGGTGGTGGTGGAGGAGCGTGGCAATCCTGCAGGGCTTCGCCAAGCACCGCGAGAGAGGAGGAGCACTTGGGAGAGGGAGGGCTGCGCCAGGGGCAAGGGTGAAGCTCTCATGCGCCTCCCCACTATATATAGGGATGGAGGGGGCTGGTTTCTTGCCCTCCAAGTCCATTGGGGCGTTGGCAAAGGTGGGAGGAAAGAAATCCCATCATTTCCTTCCCCACCGATTGCTATCCCCCCTTTTTAGGGATCTTGATCTTATCCCTTTGGGATATGATCTTATTCCTTCTAAGGGGGGATCTTGGTGCGCCTTGACCAGGGGTGTGGGGCCTTTCCCCCACTACCCACGTTCATGTGGGTCCCCCCATGCAGGTGGGCCCCACTCCGGAACCTTCTAGAACCTTCCCGGTACAATACCGAAAAATCCCGAACATTTTCCGGTGGCCAAAATAGGACTTCCCATATATAAATCTTTACCTCCGGACCATTCTGGAACTCCTCGTGACGTCCGGGATCTCATCCGGGACTCAGAACAACATTCGGTAACCACATACAAACTTCCTTTATAACCCTAGCGTCATCGAACCTTAAGTGTGTAGACCCTACGGGTTCGGGAGACATGCAGACATGACCGAGACGTTCTCCGGTCAATAACCAACAGCGGGATCTGGATACCCATGATGGCTCCCACATGTTCCACGATGATCTCATCGGATGAACCACGATGTCAAGGACTTAATCAATCCCGTATTCAATTCCCTTTGTCTATCGGTATGTTACTTGCCCGAGATTCGATCGTCGGTATCCAATACCTTGTTCAATCTCGTTACCGGCAAGTCACTTTACTCGTTCCGTAACACATCATCCCGTGATCAACTCCTTGGTCACATTGCACATATGATGATGTCCTACCGAGTGGGCCCAGAGATACCTCTCCGTTTACACGGAGTGACAAATCCCAGTCTCGATCCGCATAAAACAATAGATACTTT
>NC_041387.1:315040889-315161000 GCF_002162155.2 Triticum dicoccoides | reverse complement strand
CCAGCTGCGGCCGGGCGGGCCGCGGCACGGGGAACGGCAGTGCGGGACAGGTGGCGGGTCCTGGTTGGCTGCGGGCAGCGGCTCCGGTTTCGTCCGGCGCGGCGAAGGACGATTTTTAGGGTTTGGGGGGGTGGTTTGGACCGCGAAATCTCGGGGGAGAGGGCAATATATAGGTAGAGGGAGTTACGAGGCTCCAAATGAGGCACGGTTTTCGCCCACACGATCATGATCGAACGACCGAGAGCATGGAAGAGACTTAGATGGGTTTTGGGCCACTTTGGAGGGGTGTTGGGCTGCAAGACGAAAGGGGCTTTACGGTTACCCGGTTAACCGTTGGAGTATCAAACGACGTCCAAATGACACGAAACTTGACAGGCGGTCTACCGGTGGTATATCAAGGCCGCTTGGCAAGCCTCAGGCCATTCCGAGAAGGTTCAACACCCGCTCATAATAGGAGACAACAGGGGAACGTCGGAGGGCATAGGAGTGCCGGATTGCAAAATGGACAACGGGGAAAATGCTCGGATGCATGAAACGAACACGTATGCAAAATGAAATGCACATGATGACATGAAGAAATGCAACACGCAAGCAAATGACACGGAAAAGACGGTGAATATCTGGCGGACACCTGGCGCATCGAAACCGGGGCGTTACATTGTGGCCCAGACCTGGGTAATCCCCCTTGTGTCACCTGTTAGTCCCGCTATTCTCACGATCCCCGCGCCCCACAACCATAGAAGGGATTCCAGTGATCCCATAGGTGTCGTTTCCCACCGACATCTTTGGCGCGCCAGGTAGGGGACAACGCTATTGGGAGAATCTGGTCCAGCAGTTGGCCTAGTTGTTCTTCATCGCCATGGCTCCTAAGAAAAAGGCAACCACGACAATCGGTTCGTCAGGAACCGGGTTGGTACCGGCGCGGACCGCCAGCAGGCGGTCGCGGAGAGGACCCGTGGCGTGGCCCGCGAACATCCACGACGCCCTGATTGTCCGGGCTCAGCGAGCAGCGTCGTTCGCGCACCGGGCGATGAGCCACCAGTCACAGGCTCTAGAGATGGAGTCGGGCCCCCCGCAGGTGGCGCGAGGCCCTCCAGGGATGCCGCCGTCCCACCAGGTGGCGGCACGGCAGTCTCCAAGACACCAACACCGGCGCCCATGGGGCGCTCCTCTCAGGTTGTGCGTGATGAACGGCGTCACCTTGTCGGTGACCCTGCGCGCCGCCCTGGGAAGAGTCCCGTGCGTCCATCACATGAAGAAGAGGGCCAGCATGCGCGCTGAGGTACTGATAGAGGTGGAGAACGGCCGCGAAGCCGCGACGCAGCTCCTTCTAACGTGGTTAGGAGTCGAGGCGCATCGCGGTCCACCCAGCTGTCGCCGCCACCCACGCCGGCGGAAGCCCTGGCGCGCGCGCAACTGCTCCTCGATTTTCCTCCCGCCGTGGAGAAGCTGAACGAATGGAGGGCCACCGTCCGGAGCCTCGTCGGCATCGCCAACAACGACGGGCCGCGGCCAGCGGAAACCATTGGTCGTCGCTCCGCCGGGCTACCACGTGCTAGCGGAAGCGACGCCGGAGGCGACGCGGCCACAGTGTACTTCCCGCGTCCATCCCGACCGCCCCGCGCGTCGGCCCGTCGTGGCGACGCTCGTGATGATATCTTCATCGCATTGTCCGACCCGCGGACCAACCGCGATCAGCACCAAGTCCTTCGGGAGCGGGCTCATGAGGACGCTCGAACTACGATCGAGCGCCGACATGATGCACGCCACCAGTCGGACAGGCGGGTAGAGCCTGCTACGGACCATCCAGCGTCTGGAGGCTACGGTGGCCTACCTTACAAGGTGGGTTGTCCGGCCTTCACCCGTGAGCTGTGGCAGTTCCAGTGGCCCTCCCACCGAACGTTCAAACCCGATGTTGGCGAGAAGTCCAATGGCAAGACCCACTGAACGCAATGCAAGCTGCTGGGGCCCGCGACGATAAGGTGCTTCCCAACTACTTCCTGTTGGCACTCAAGCCTAATGTTATGTCATGGTTGATGCACTTGCCGGTAGACTCCATCTCTTCTTGGGCGGATCTGTGCCATGAGTTTGTTGGCGCCTTTACCGGAGGTCACCAAGCGCATGGCCAGGCGAGTGATTTGCACATCATCCCCCAGAAGGAAGGAGAAAACCTGCGCAAGTACATCCAAAGATTCAGCCGGGTGCAGTACAACATCCCCAATGTTCATCCAGCCGCCGTGATCAGTGCGTTCCATCAGAACAAGCGCAATTGCAAAATGTGAGAAGAACTGGCGATGAACAAGGTTAAGGATGTGGCCGAGCTCTATGTTCTGGCCGATCGGTGCGCTCGTGCCAAGGAGGGAAGAAAGTACCCCGGCGAAGATGCCGATGCGGAAACCGACTCCACTGGCGATACCGCCACCCCAGCAAAGAAGGGCCGACGCTGTAATAGGAAGCGCAAGGGCAAGGCCGTGCTTGCCGTTGAGGGATCCGACGACGCCGGTGCCACCAAGAATACCAAGGCGAGCAACCCCGGCAAGGAGGTTGCCGGGTGTGACGCTTGCCGGGCCTTGGCGTCTGCCGACAAGCCAGGAGGATCTGACAAGCAGTACTGCAACATCCACCGCACCAAGGGCCATGATCTCCAAAACTGCTAGTAGGTAGAGCTGCTCGCCGAGAAGTGGAAAGCCGAGTATGAGCGGCGGGACAAGGAGAAAGGCCCAGATGGTGCCAAAGGATCCGGCAAGAAACGTGGCGGCTAAGGAGGCCGCCGCAGCAAGGATAATCAGCAAGAGAGGCCCGCCCGGGGCCGCGACAAGAAGCAAGAAGACGATGATCATGACGAGGACGACGAGTCCGGCGACCACGAGTTTCAGAAAGCCACAGAGGCCATGTGCGTCGATGGTGGCGCCTCGCTGCATACATCAAAGCGCCAACTCAAGTAGTGGGCGCATGAGGTCACATCGATGGAACCATCTTTTGACGCACGGAAGCCACTGAAATGGTCCGGCATGCCCATCATCTTTGACACCGAGGACCACCCTGACCGCACCACTGCAGTCAGGTGCTTGCCGTTGTTGGTTTCGCCAACAATCCGCAACCTCATGGTGACAAAGATGTTGGTTGATGGCGGGGCCAGCCTGAACTTGATCTCGCCTGTCATGGTCAGAAGGCTGCAGATCCCTGATGGGGACCTCAAGGAGACGGGTACGTTCCAAGGGGTCAACCCGGGGAGGAGTCAGCCAAAGGGAAAGATCATGCTGCCCGTGACATTCGGAGGCGAGCTGAACCATAGGACGGAGAGGATTGTTTTCGAGTAGCCGAGATCCCCTTGCCCTACAACGGGATCCTCGGCCGCCCGGCGCTAGCCAAGTTCATGGCGGCTTCCCACTACGCCTACAACATGCTGAAGATGCCCGGGCCGATGAACATCATCACCGTCCCCTTTGACAAGAAAGATGCGCTGATCTGCGCCGACCAACTCTACCGGGAAGCAGTTGCAGCAGCTGCTGCTAAGGCACCTGCTCCTGCCGATAGAGCCATGGAGCAGAAGAAGACCAGCGAGACCCCTCGCACCCACTCCAGTAAGCGCACCTCTTCGGGGTGTTGCGCTTCCGCCGGCAAAAGCAAGAAGTCCAGGGCTACACCGCCAGAGACCAAGAAGGTGCCCGTCAAGGAGGATGGTACGGGAAGATCTTTTCTCATAAGCTCCACCCTCGACGGCAAATAGGAAAGCAAGCTCACCACCTTCTTGCGGGCGAATGTCGATGTGTTTGCATGGCAAGCCTCCGACATCCTCGGCGTTCCCAGGGAGGTGATTGAGCACCACCTTGCTGTCTGTCCTCATGCGCGGCCTGTCAAGCAGAAAGTCAGGAAGCAAGCTCTGGAAAGGAAAGAGTTCATCACAGAGGAAATCAGAAAGCTAGAGGCGGCAGGCTTGGTGAGTGAACTACTCCATCTGACGTGGTTGGCCAATCCGGTAGTGGTGCGCAAGGCAAACGGGAAATGGAGGCTGTGTATTGACTACACAGACATCAATAAGGCCTGTCCAAAGGACCCTTTCCTGTTACGGCGCATTGACCAGATTGTTGACTCCATGGCTGGGTGTGATCTTTTATCGTTCCTTGACGCCTACTCGGGATACCACCAGATCTTCATGACAAAGGAAGACGAAGAAAAGACAGCATTCATCACCCCATGTGGTACATATTGCTTTTTACGAATGCCTTTCGGGTTGAAGAGTGCTGGCTCAACCTTTGCAAGGGCGGTCCAAATTGGTTTTGAACCCCAGCTACATAGAAACATGGAAGCTTATATGGATGACATAGTGGTCAAAACCAAGGACAAGGCGACCCTTGTACAAGATCTGGAAGAAACGTTCAGGAACCTACGCAAGATCAACCTCAAGTTGAACCCTGAGAAGTGTGTCGTCGGCGTCCCGTCCGGCAAGCTTCTCGGGTTCTTTGTGTACCAACGCGGGATTGAAGCAAACCCCGATAAGATAAAGGACATCAAGCAGATTGAGGCACCCAAAACGGATCAAGGACGTGCATCGGCTCACTGGCTGCGTTGCTGCCATGAGTCGGTTCATCTCCAAATCCGCAGAGCGTGCCCTTCCTTTTTTCAAGATCTTGAAGAAAGCAGGGCCGATGGAGTGGACCCCAGAAGCCGAGGCAGCACTGCAGGATTTGAAGAGATACCTGTCCTCTACCCGAGTGCTGGTTGCGCCCAAACCACAAGAACCATTGTTGCTCTATCTAGCGGCAACGAGTCAGGTGGTTAGCGCCACACTAGTGGCGCAGAGGGAGGCCGACGAAAAGGCAGCAACCGCGGCAGAGCCGATAGATGGCAAGCCAAAACCCTCTCCAACAGGGCTCGATCCCTGCAAGATCGAGTCCCCGGCAGGGGCCGATAGCAGCATGACAGGATCCACGCAACCGGGTGGAGAGGCGCAGAAGAAGAAGATGGTGCAGCACCTAGTGTACTTCGTCAGCTCCCTCTTGCAGGGGGCTAGGTCGAGGTACTGAGGTGTGCAAAAGCTACTCTTCAGCCTCCTTATGGCCTCGAGGAAGCTGCGGCACTACTTCCAAGCGCATGAGATCACGGTGGTCACCCGCCTCCCATTGCAACGGATACTACACAACCCAGATACAACGGGGAGGATTGTGGAATGGGCCCTGGAGCTGTCAAGTTTCGGTTTGAAGTTTGAAAGCACCTCGACAATTCAGAGCAGAGTCTTCGCGGAGTTTGTTGTAGAATGGACCTCGACGCCTGATGAAGAGGTACAGGAGACCACTCTCCCCGGCAAGGAAACGAGCTGCAACTAGATCAAGTACTTCGATGGTGCCTTCTCGCTGCAAGGCGCCGGTGCTGGTGTGCTGCTTGTCGCACCCACCGGAGAGCACCTCAAGTATGTAGTCTAGATGCATTTTCCCCGGGAGATGTCGACCAACAACACCACCGAGTACGAGGGTTTGCTTGCCGGTCTCAGGATCGCGGCAGACCTCGGAGTTAAGAAGCTCATCGTCAGGGGCGACTCACAGCTCGGCGCCAGGCAGGTCAACAAAGATTATCAAAGCCCGTTGATGGAAGCTCACGTAGATGAGGTGAGGAAATTGGAGGAGCTCTTTGACAGGATACAAGCAGAGCATATCCCTCCGGCGGAGAATGACATCGCCGACTACCTGTCAAAGCGCGCTGCCCTCAAGCTACCTGTGGAACTAGGTACTTTTGTGCTTTAGTTAACCCAACCATCCGTTGAGCCGTCGGCCGGGTAGGGCAAGCGGAGGAAGCTAGACCCCGGCAAGTACTTCCCCACTGAGCTCCTCGAAGCCGCCAGCGAAGATGTTGCCGTGGATGCCAATCCCACCACGGGGCGACCAACTCCGGCAGGACCTCAGCTCATGGTCGCGGAGGCGGCCGTTCCCGTGGCAGAAAGATGCCTTTGGTCCTTGGCATCGAGCCACGGGCTCCGGCATGGGCACAACACACCGTCCAATTCCTTCAGAAAGGAGAGCTTCCTGAGGGGCAGGAAGAAGCAGAAAAAGTAGCCTGCCGGTCTGCTCCGTACCAATTCGTTGATAACGTGTTGTACAGAAGAAGACCGAATGGGGTAAAATTGATGTGCATTCCCCGAGAAGAAGGACTAAAGCTGTTGGCAGAGATACATGGAGGCATATGTGGCTCCCACATAGGGTCGAGAGCCCTTGCCGGCAAGGCTTTCCGGCAAGGTTTATTCTGGCCCACCGCCCTCCACGACGCGACGGTGCTGGTAACCAAGTGTGGAGTGTGCTAGTTCCATTCAAAGAAGCTCCATCAACCGGCTCAAGCCGTTCAAACTATCCCTCTCTCCTAGCCCTTCTCAGTCTGGGGGGCTCGACATACTGGGCCCTTTCCCCCGTGTTGTCGGGGGCTTTGAGTACTTGTACGTCGCGATCGACAAGTTCACAAAGTGGCCAGAGGTGGAAGCAGTGAGGAAGGTGACAGCGCAGTCAGCCATCAAGTTCTTCAAGGGGCTAGTGTGCCGTTTCGGGGTGCCTAACAGGATCATCACCGACAATGGCACACAGTTCACACGCCATGCCTTCATGCAATATGTTGAAGATCTCGGCAGCAGGGTCTGTTTCGCTTCCCTGGCACACCCACGGAGCAACGGCCAAGCGAAGAGAGCAAATGTCAAGGTCTTGCGAGGCTTAAGGACGAAGACTTTTGACAGGCTGTGCAAGAATGGAAGGCGCTGGATTGATGAGTTGCCGGTGGTGCTTTGGTCGATCAAAACGACGCCAAACCGAGCCACCGGCCAGACACCCTTTTCCCTGGTTTACGGGGCAGAAGCAGTTCTCCCCATGGAAATCACATACGGGTCACCTCGAGTGCTCGCTTATAATGAGCTTGAGCAAGAGCAGTTACGCCAAGATGACGCGACGCTCCTTGAGGAAGATCGTCTCCGGGCGGCTGTGAGAGCAGCACGCTACAAGCAAGCCTTGCACCACTACTATAGCCGCAAGGTTCATGCTCGGAGCCTTGAGGAAGGCGACCTTGTTCTTCGGTGGGTTCGGTTGGCCAAGAATTCCAACAAGTTGACGCCAAAGTGGGAAGGCCCTTATCGGGTAACACGAGTCACCAGGCCCGGCGCAGTCCGGCTGGAGACCGAAGACGCCATTCTATTGAGCAATTCCTAGAATATCGAGCATCTTCGCAAGTTTTACCCATAAGGCGCGGCTGCCGGGCCTCTCGGCAAGCCACCTTTTTTGTACAAAGCCTTGCCGGCAGGGCATGTAACCCTTGGTAAAAAGCCAGGCGCAGACCCTGAGTATAAATAAACGAAGTGTTGGTGCCCTAAGTTATAGCATGCATGCTAGGTTGAGTCTCTTCCTTGGTTAGGGTTGATAATGCTTAGCTGCGGCTAACCCCTAGCTTAGAGGTTGACTGCGCGCCTCTCTATTCCTCTCCATCTTTCTTTGGTTCGCAGGGCACGTAAGTATTCTTGCTGAGCTGTTTTGGAAGAAAAGGAACGGGCCGACGTCTAGGCCCCGGCAAGCCAGAGTTGCCGGGGGCTGCAAGAACAAGGATCCTTCCGCGGCAAGCCAAAATCATCGGGGGCTGCAGATCCAGATAAGTACTCTATCCTCTATCATGCATTTCATTATGGACTGGGATACGTGAAACCCCATTCTATCTCTAAGCTACCGTGCTCCCTCTTTTTCGGAACCCAAGGATTTTCTCCTGGGTCCGGATCTGGTCGTAGCCGCGGTAGCAAAGAAAGGGAACGAGGGGCCTAAGCCCGCCTGATCCCTGCCTCCGCCGAGAACGTGAGAAAGGTTGATCGAGGTGGGGAGACGACAAGGCCTGTTGCCGAGCAAAAGAAAAACATTTATCTTAAGGATAACAAGGGTTCACCCCTTGCCATGGGTTCCTCCCGCGAACGAAAATCCCGGCAAACATCCCTTTTTCATTAAAAAACATCCCATACAGGTACAGTTCATATGAAATGAAAAAGATGAACAAGGGGATTACAAGTTCTAAAGCTAACAAAGGCCCGAAGGCTTACAAGACTAAAAAGATATAAGATGCCCGTAATCCCTTTCTTGTCCCTCTCCCCAGGAAATGGAACAAGAAAGCAGAAGGGCAAAAGGGGCGCCTAGGCGAGCTACGAGTGGCAGAAGACACCAAGAGAACATCCCGGTGGCCGTCCAAGGGCTGGATGGTGATGGCGGCGCTGGAGGCAGAGCTCGAAGATGAAGCGGCAGGACGCGAACACGCGACGAAGGCGTAGGTGCCCGTGTACTCTGACTTGACGGCCTTGCCGCTCGTCCTCTTCCTCTTCCGCAGTCTCCCTACTCTAGCCGCCCAAGGAGACGACCCCGAGAGGTTCAAGGAGCCGGCGACACGGATGATGGGGTCGCCGGTGCCGCCTGGAGCGGCACCCGACACCTAGTCGGACCCGTCATCCTGCCGCCCGCTGCCCTCGTCGTTGTTGCCTTTGTCTTCCTCGCCACTCTTGCTTGGGGAGGAATCTTCATCGTCGGACGAGCTCTCTACGCAGCACCTCACACGGGTCCCAAAGTGCCCGAAGATCTTGACGGAGAGGAGGCCGCCCTCCATTAATTTGAAATGGAGAGCGAGCCCATCCGTCAAGCTGTGGAGGCGAGTGAAGGTCTTCCACCCTCGATGAAGGTACATGACGTGAGGGGTAGGGAACTCGACGTCGACCCACGTGCCACTGTTCCCACAGCCCCTCATGTGCAGCCGCAGCGCCTGCGGCGGATCCAACTCCATCTCCCGCGCAAACGGGGTCGGAAGGCGAAGGCGACGGTGTGGCGGATGGCGTAACCTGACGAAGAATTCGGAGGGGTTGTCCCCAGCATGGCCCTCCATCGGAGAAAGGACTGCTGGAGGGGGCGAGGTAGATCTGCCGCCCTGTACTCCTCTCCCTCGGGCACCACGGCGGCCTCGACCTCATCCCCTCCCCCTTCCTCTAGCGGCCGGCTCCGCCGCTACGAGCTCTTGGGGAGGAGTGACACGCTGTTGGGACGAGACCCTCGCCGCCACCAACGAAGCGTCGCCGCGCCCCCTCGCCATGACAGAAGAATAAAGGAAGTAGGGATGGGGAGAGGCAGATGGCGAAAGGTTGAGAGGCGCCGTCCCTCCCGCCCCCCTCCTTATAAAGGGGCGGAGGCGAGGCGAGGCTGTCCCCCTCTCGGCCAATCCGACCTCTTGAAGTGATAGCAAGCGGGGTCGTCGACCGCCCTCCCCGCTCCATTGAAGGAGCGTGGGAATCGACCCGCACGCACGCGACTACCCACGACCCCTGTGTCTGTCACTCGCTATGCATGCAGCGAACGTGGCGCAAGGGGCGGGCACAATGGGACGCGTGGAACGACGGTTCCCGAGCGAGGGTAATAAATGGGAGGCGGCCCCATGGTCTCAAAGAGACGTGCAAGCCACCTCTTTACTATCCACCACGAGGTGACACCAGCATGCCCACGTCATGCACGCGCACGACCCCCATGTCACGCGTTCAACGCGGGTCGTGGGAAGCGCAGCGGAAGGGACGGTGGCCACGGTAAAAATCCGCCCCAACTGCCCGCGCACCGTTATGGGCCTGGCCCAACAACGTGTTGCACTTATGTATGGCCCAGGCCCGGGGGCTCCTGTCGGTGTAAAGAAGTAGGGGTTCTCCTTTTGACCGCTTTACTTGTGCACGGGCAGTCAGAGCCTCCCACCACGGCCACGCAGAGACACGACAGGAAGGGGAAGTCGGAGAGAAGCCGAGGCCACAAGGCGAACGAAGCAACAACAAGGACCAAGACCACAAAGATCAGATGGGCGTAGCAGGTTCCCCCGGCAAGGACCCTTGCCGGGGCGGCCTCAGCAACCCTGGCAAGACCCTAGCCGGGGTAGCTCGCCCGAGCCAACCAAAGTGAGCTACCCTTGAGCCCACCAACATTCGACAGACATGGTGGGGCAAGGCTCCGGAGGCACCTCTGTGGTGGCATGCAGATCTTTGTGAAGACGAGGAAGAGACAAGACCAAATGAGGATAAGAAGGCAACCATCCTCACCGAAGAAACCCACGAGACCCCCCGCAAGGTCCCTTGCGAGGGAAACCAACGCACCACGGCAAGACCCTCGCCGGGCTACCCGCAAGACCCTTGCTTGGCCACCCGACAAGGCCCTCGCCAAGCGCACCGTCGGGGCCACCGCCAGGCCTGCGCCAACCAAGTCTTCACCGCCGTTCGCATGCAGCTGCCAACTCAACCAGCTGGGCAGGCACCAACGTGGCAGCATGCGATCCTTCATGGAGTCTCCACCACCGCGCCACCTCAGCTGCCTGTCTGCCTGCGTAGCACCACATGCATCGCTAGCCAGGGCGCGTGTCGAAGCGAGGGGAGGCGGCGACGGACGGGACGGGCCCCGGCCCCGTCCCTGATAAAGTGGAGGGACTAAGCTTTGCATTTAATGCCCCTTGTCCTGTAATACGGGCGATAAGCTCGTGCTACTATATCACTTTCCACCTCTTGTGTCCCACTGTGGCAGCCCCTTTCGCCTATAAAAGGAGGCCCATGGCACACAGAGAAGAGATTAGGCTTTTTGAACCCCCGAGCACCCCGAGCTAGTTAGTGAGCTCAAAAACACTAATACATCCAGCAAAGCAGGATCGTAGGGTTTTATGCATCTTTGCGGCCCGAACCTGGGTAATCCCCCTTGTGTCACCTGTTAGTCCCGCTCTTCTCACGATCCCCGCGCCCCGCAACCGTAGAAGGGATTCAAGTGATCCCATAGGTGTCGTTTCCCACCGACACTGCGTGCTACTGCTGCTGAAGCACGCCAGGCAAGCAATATGATATTGCTCCTGAGTCACGGAAGCCAGTGAAAAATACAAAGGCTTCAAAGACCAAAGAGCCAAAGGCATCTGCTAGGCGTGGCCCCAAACCAACTAGCACTCTGTGTAATGATGAAGACATCATAGATTCGTCCGATGATGATGCTATTGAATAGTTGATCAGGAACAAGCAGGAAGAATCTGATATCTTCAAGGACCTACCTCTGTTCGACGCTGATATACCCAACAACTTCATTGATGAATGGTTTCAGAATCCTTCTATTTCTCTTGATGATCTCCAACTGCCCATTGGCATAAGAGTCCATTTCACGGTTTCGTGACCCAAGAGATTAGCATTGTTCAAAAGTTGATTGAACAAAAAAACAAGATCGATCATGAGAAGAAAGTCTTCATGAAGAATGTTCAAAAGTTTGAAGAGAAACACATTCGCGGCTACCAGCGAATGATGAAAGATCTAAAGGAAGAGTTCCAACGGCACCATGAAGAAGCAAAAGGCACCCGAAATCGTTTGAAGATGTATGCTGAGAAGACAGTGCTGACCCATAATGATGCACTAAAGAGAAAACCACATGGCCGTCCAGCTAATGATCCCACGTTGATCAAGAAGAAGTAGAAGACAATGACTCTTGCTCCTCAGGCTTCATGTCAAGATGTTCCCAAGATAATCTTCCCACCAAACTTTGCTGGCATGAAGCCATCTGCCTCCTCCATTGCACAAGAGTAGCAGGAGATAAAGCTTGTTGAAACTGAAGCTCACAAGTGCAAGCAGGCCGAGGCCACTACTCCTTCCCCCTCAAAGAAGCGTCGAAAGATGAAATCTTCAAAGGATTTCACGCATGGCCCAAGTGCCCAAAACTCCTCAACAACCTGCCCAAGAGGAAGCAATATTGGTGAAGCCCGTCTCAGTTGCTCCTAGTGCCTCAACCAACACTGAAAGACGTGTTATGATCCAAGAGCCTGCTCCCACAAAGGCTCCATGGAAAGAAAGTGAAGATATTTCAGTTGTTAATTTCACTGTAGCTGAAGACATTGGTCATGAAGTCAATGTAAATCAAGAAGATGATGCAGTTTTTCCTCGGCTCCAATCTGAACCGGTATCATCGCATGTTCACTGGAAGAGTGAGCATGTGAGCATTAGCGATCCCCCGACGCTAATCATTCCTGATGAGTTCTATGATGAGTAGCATCCCAGCTCAGGACTACATGAAGTGATTCCCACCACTCCTCCAATTCAAGTTGCCACACATGTACTTGACTCACCATAGATCCTTCCGGAAATCCTGGAGGAAGATACGACATCTTCTCAAGCGTCACCCTCATTCCATAGGCTTGCGGAGGCCCCAGACCCTCCTCCTTCATGTCGACCATTCCTAAAGAGGAAGGACATGCTGAAACCTCTCTTGCACAAGAGGTCAATCTTGGAGTTGTACCCTCCAGCGCCATAGTAGAGCTTGAATCCAAATAGACTGAAGATATTCTAGGTGCATCAGTCGAAGAAACTCAAGCTCAAGTATCTAAAACCACTGTTGCTGCCGCTATGTCTACTATGGACAACATCACTCAAGATGATACCACTAGAGATGAAGCCAATGCAGCTGAAGCTAGTGAAGCTTGTGTGGTAGAAGGCATTGCTCAACTCGAAGCCAATGAAGATGGCACTGTCTTAGCAGAAGGAAAATCTGGGCCTGAAGTTCAACTTGTCCATGTCAGATGGCTACGTCTCACTCCTCCTGAGCGGCATGGACCACAATATGAATTCAACATCAACAACATGCCTCAGATCGAGAAGCCAATGCCCAGACTACCAAGGCTTCACAGTGCTCCGTCTATAGACTGTATCTTTAGTGTCACAAGCTTCAGAGAGCACAACACTTTCTTCGACCACTCTAAGAAACCATACAACAAGCAACGTATATCTTAGACCGGTTTTGGATCCATCTTTAGAGAAGCTATTACATGTGTGTCCTATATGACCATGACAGAGTTCACCCTCACAAGCACTATTAAAAAACTTCTGTAATGATACGTGTTTGTCACAGTAGGTCACGTTTTCTATCATGCGTGTACATCTATGAAGATTTTATGACAGAATGAAGATAGGCATACATGTGCTATCGTAGAAGTGTTCCGTGACAATACTGAAATTATTATCACGGAAGTGTCCACTTCTATGACGATAAATGTCGTGCTATGGAACTATTTCATCAATGGTAGCCGATACGTGGCATCCATCGTAACGGGTCGTCGTTAAGCTATTAGGTCTAGTTTTGGATCCGGTAACCTGTTAACAGCCACGACCAATGGCGATTTTCCATGTGTAAAATTCTCACTAGCCGAAGGATCCACGTGTTGGCTCGACATTGGGACAGATGTCAATCGTCCAATGGACAGGAGTCACCAATGAAACATTGACACGTGGGACGGCCCAATAGAGGCTCATATATGTTAAAAATTGGCCCAAGAAAAGGCCCACAAGATTTCATCAGATCTAATGGGCCGGCCCATTAACAACCTACCATTTTCTAGGTCAAATTATGGCCCACATCAGATATGGCTCGTTAAAAGCCCGCAATATTATGGGCCACTTTACGACCCATATCAGATTTGGCCCGTTAACAGCCTACAATAGTTTGGGACAAATTATGGACCATATCTGATCCAGTCCGTTAACTCACTGTCATATCTTGGGCCAAATTATGGCCCATAACAGATACCACCCGTTAAAACCTAATGTGCCTTTGGGCCCATTGGGGGCCTGATTTTCTCTTTGGCCTCTTACTGGCCCGTTTAACAGTTCGGCCCAATATTAATTTCAGCCTGTCAGCGACCCTGTGTACATATGGGCCGCTTTCGACCTGGCTTCACTTTCGTCCATTTAAAGGCCCGAGCTCCATCTAGTCCTAATTCTTGTCCGCAGTGACTTTTGGCCTCTTAACGACCCGTACTCTTCGTGGATACATTTTAGCCCAAACTGCCTATCGGCCCTTTAAAGGTCATTGATAGTGTTGGGCCTAATTTTGGACCGCTATGCATCCGGCCTACTCTAGCCCATCATGTGATTGGGCCAACCAAGGCCCAACTACATTTCAGCCTATTAATGGCCCGTCATATCACTCGGCCAATAATGGGCCAATGTATATTCCAGCCTGCCGCCGGCCCATGATTTGTTCGGCACAATTCAGGCTCAATCTACATCTCAGCATGTTAAAAGCCCATTTTATTTTTTGGCCCAATTAAGGCAAGCGGTTTACACGGCCTTTTAAAGGTCCGGAAGCAATAGTGGACCAGATTATGTCTAGGCCTACTAATGGCCCAAGATGCTTGTAGGCCCACGTTTTGGCCCATTTGAAGCGATTGGCTGCTGGCCAGTTTTATTACCTAATTTTTTATATATAAACCTAACGTATTGGCCCATTGCGCTCCGACCGAAGATTACGACCTTTTCACAGAGCGACGAAAATATATACAACCAATAAATTAAAGCATTGTGACGAAGAATAAACCTAGTCTACACAACAAAGAAATTATAGCACATTACATCCCCTAGGCATCAAAGTTCACCGCCAGTGATAATAATGGGCAACCAGACATCATATTACATAAACTGTGCATCAAAGGTTGCCACCAGTGGAAGTAAACATGCCGACAAAATAATAGACAGAACCGACAACACTTCAACACAGTTCAAGAAAGGTTAGCCCTGCCTAGGAGCTGTAGCGCAAGCAACTTAGGTGATGAGACTGTGCTCGTTTGACGCTTATATCCACCAACTCAAGCTGCATAGCATCAATAGACGTCCTGTACTTATGGTTAATCTTGCATAGAGATTGGAGTTCCAATCAGATTTGAGTGGAGGCATGTCTTTCTGCTTGAATTTCAGACTGAAGAAGTCGAACATATTCAGGCAGCGACTTCATTGAGCTTGTGTCATTGCTATCAGCGAGTAAGTTCAACACTACATCAAGACATGACTTTGGGGTTGTATCACTATCCTCAAGATGTGTTGTCTTCTCCTTTGGAATATATGTTAGAGGGACAAGCGATGGGTTCATCTCACTATCATTGTGGTAGTTCTTCCTAGCATCAATGATGTCAACCTGAAAGAGAAACAAGTAGGTAGATAACAGGTTTTGCACGTATAAGCATCAGTGCCGCCAATTCATCTCATTTCTTAGTCAGAAATAATGAGACATGGTTTAAAATAGCATTAACATAATAGGCATTGTTCATAGTTAAGACGACAAGAAATGACATTGTGCAGGAGCGGCCAGCTTTACCACACCACTAGATTATAGATCAAGAACACAAGCATACATGTAGTGCTAAACAACGTATAAGCATGAATGGTGAGTGTACTATCAATTTATCCCATTTCAGATTAGTAAATAAAGAGACATGATTTAAATAACATTAACATAATATGGCATTGTTCATAGTTAAGACATAGCAGGATATGACATTGTGCTGGAGTTGGTAGTTTCACCACAACACTGGATTACATATCAAGAACACTGAAAGTGCTAGTTATCGACTAGAGGGGGGGGTGAATAGGCGATTTTATCAAAGTCTTCAAAACGTGGAAGTTTCAAAGACAAACAATAGAAATGACCTAATTGATATGCAGCGGAAGATAAACTACAACAAGCAAGCCATAGTCAAGTATGCAATAATGTGAACGTACAAAGACTAATAGCAGCTACGTAGTAAGGATCGGGATGGAAGATAGTATGAAGCCAATCAATGATAGTAGTCAAACAATGAAGTCAAACAGATAAGACAAATAAGCAATGACTTCACGAAGAAAAACTCAAAGTAAAGGAGGGAAGGGATAGAACCAGTCACTTGTTGAAGACACGGGATTTGTTGGACCAGTTCCAGTTGCTGTGACAACTGTACGTCTAGTTAGGGAGGCTAAGATTCAACTCAGAAGACCGCGTCTTCACCTTATTTCCCTTGAGCTAAGGACACACAGTCCTCGCCCAATCAATATGGTAAGTCTTCAAGGTAGACTTCCAAACCTTCACAGACTTTGTTCACCGGCGATCCACAATGACTCTTGGATGCTCAGAACGCGACGCCTAACCGGCTGGAGGATACACAGTCCTCAAGTGTAATAAGTCTTCAGGTCACACAGACAGAAAGACTTTAGTGATGCCTAACACTCTTTGGCTCTGGGTGTTTGGGCTTTGTCCTCGCAAGGATTTCTCTCTCAAAGGCTTCGAGGTGGGTTGCTCTCAAAACGACAAAAGCCGTAAACTAACTCTGAGCAGCCACCAATTTATGGTGTAGGGGGTGGGCTATTTATAGCCACAAGGCAACCTGTCCTGATATGTCTGAAATGACCCTGGGTCACTAAGGAACTGACACATGTTCCAACGGTCAGATTTCAAACACACACGGCAACTTTACTTGGGCTACAAGCAAAGCTGACTCATCCAGTTCTGGATAAGATTTGCTCTCATTGTCTTTGCTTGAAGACATAGGATTTGGGTTGAGCATTACTTCAGTCACTCTGACTTGGTTAGCTTGGACCCCACTTAACAGTACGGTGGTTCCTATGACTCAACAAAGAAGAAAAGGAAACAACGAAACAACTCAGTCTTCGCGCTCCATAGTCTTCACTCAATGTCTTCTCATGTCATAGTCTTCAGTGTGAATATCTTCACACACCACCATTGTCTTCAATGTCTTCATACATTTTTAAAGGTCATCTTCGGTAGGTAAACCGAATCAATGAGGGACACTACCTGCGTTATCCTGCAATTCTCACAAACGCATTAGTCCCACAACCAACTTTGTCGTCAATACTCCAAAACCAACTAGGGGTGGAACTAGATGCACTTATAAACACAAGCATACATGTAGTGCTAAAGAAGATAACTTGCTATGGTTAGTTTAATTTACATGGTATGAATAAGGAAGATGGTTGTACAACTAAAAACTGAAATTGAGAAGGACAAACTTATGTTTATGTACTTCTTCGTAATAAACTTTGACCATGCAATTTGATGAAAATGACACAAATAAACAACATTTGCAGTCATAGCTATCAAAATATACACAACAAAGTTTAAAGGCTTGAGGAGGACAAACTTACGTTAGTAGTGAAGACCGGCTCTATAAAGCCATTTTCCATATTGATTGGGGGGGGGGGTATTCAAGGAGTTTACCACAGAGTCTTCTTCATGAGCATTGCCTTTATCTACATTTTGTTGAGAGTAAATATAGATGTGATAATATAGGAACAAATGAAGATTATTTAAGCTAAGATGCAGACTATAAATTTAAGTACAACATACAGGCAAAAGGCACTGACAAGAGCAATGCACAGCTAAACTTCTTCAGTAGCATTGGTTTTATTCAACATTTTGGCAAGAGTAAATATAGATCTAATGTGTATAAAATGGAGGGTAGGGGAAAATAAGCTGCAAAGTGTACATGAACAACTAGCTGACAATATAAGTACAGGGATGAAGGACAACAGATACTTACCAGAACAATGCAGAGCTAAACTTATTCATAAGCATTGGTTTGTTCTACATTAATGTAAGCATTAATATAGATATGATAATTTGGAGCGAACAGTGGATAAGGAAGCTATAATGCACAATGATGTCACATAATCCATCGGGTATGAATGTAAGTACGGTGATAGGACAACACGTACTAACAAGAGCAAAGCAGCGAGCAACATAGTTGTGATATCCAAGGTTTTGCGGCGCCGATTCTATCAACAATATAAGTCGGATGCTATCAGATTTCTCGGGTACCACCACCTTTTTCAAGGAATTTTCTTGTACTCCTTCATGTTCTGCAATCACCCTCTTCCTTTTGGATGTCTGAAACACAAGAACATCATTTGAATGGAAAAAATGGTATGACGACAAAAGGAATAGGTATTGATACTGGATGGGCATGGCATCTTCACATATGTCATGAGTAAACTAAGTAGACGGCGGTGCAATGAAGCATAAGAAATGTAAGACACCTTATGCAAGATACGTTCAACCAATAAAACCTTGCCAAATTAGAACATGCACCTTATTGGGTGAACATGATAGGACATCTACCTTTGACTCCTTGAGCTTAGAATAGTCATTACGATCATATTCTAAATACGAATCTGTAGGTTGGGAGCATGTGGGTTTCACTGCATCCAGAATGGACCTCAATCCCTTGATACCAAGTTTGTTACCCATTGAACTATTCTGTAAAATTCTTCGGATGTGCGCATTCTTATCTTCATTGTGATTACGTACAATATCTAGAAGCATGAAAACATAAATAGTAGTGAGATTATCTTTGTAATGCAGAGGATATTCTAATATAATAGGGGCTCCCTGTAAACCCTTGTGTGATATCACTGGATTCTGATGAGAGAGCACATGTGTGCTATAATATGGTGCGTACATTAATATAATCTAGCACAACTACACGATAAATAGGCTCCCTGTTGGGAGCTCCAGATGTAAGGATGGTTGGAAGACTATAGGTTCATAATATACCGTATAGAAAATTTGTTGTCAAACCATGATAACGAGAGCGCACAGCCAGTAGGCAGATCGTAGTGTATAAAAAGGGGTACACCATAACCATCATAAATAAATCAGGAAAGTGGAATTGGCTGGAAAATACAGGGTTGTATTGTCGCTACTAATTTAAAACCTATGGTTCACCTACATGCCATCTCTATTCATCTGAAGGTGCACTGCTGCTACTATCAGTCTAATCTATCAAAGACCGCATAGCTCCCAACATTTCCTGGATATTATGGCAGACCAACTCAAAGTGCTGAAATCATCTAACAGAAGCGGCCCAATAGAGCTGTCGACTGCAGATGTCCCTACTCCCCTTCCACAATGAACATACTATACTTACTAAAGAAGAGCATAAGAGGAACATGTTAAATAATAGAAGGGGAAGCATATTATTGAGATTCCACTTATTTCTATACAATATTGGTTTCCCACACATGATGAATTAGACCGCCCAAAGAAATGCGATTCCATGATGTCTTTCTATATGTGGCCACATGCTTTTGGGAACTCAAGTGGGAGCATTAGCTGACCAACTAAATGTGTGTCTGTTAACTAATGGCAGTATCATATCACATTCATATTTGAAGAAGTAAGCTTTGGATGTATGATCGGTATGTTGTTTAGCTTCAAGAGTGGTATGCTGCTAGTACAACACATAGAACCTACATAGATCATAGTATAGATATAATGGGAAAACCCTAAGCCTCATGACTAAAATCAGGAAAGTGGAACTTGCTGGAAAATATGGGCTAGTATTGCCAGTACGGCAGGAATGGCTTATGATACCAACTCTCTTCAACTGAAGGCACAACACTATAACTATCAGTCTAACTCTCAAAGGCGACACATCTCCCAGCATTTCCTGGATATTATGGCAGACCAACATGAATAGTTGAAAGTGTCCACAACAAGTGACCGATAAGACCTGTACACTGCAAATGTCCTTGCTCCTCTTCACTATAATTAACATATTGTACTACTATTATACTCCCTCCATTCCTAAATATAAATCTTTGTAGAGATTCCACTATGGATCACATACATATGTATATAGATACATTTCAGAGTGTATAGTCCCTCATTTTTTTCCGTATGTAGTCCATGGAGGAATCTCTACAAAGACTTATATTTAGGAACGGAGAGGGTACTTATTAATGAAGAATAGAAGAGGAACATGCTAAAGAAGAGCAATCGGATTTTGGATAATAAAATGTTCGTTGCGCACACATAATGAACTAGAGAGCATAAAGAATGCAACTCCCTACTATCTCTCTTTATGTGGCGCACGTGCTTTCTGAAAGTAAAGTAGGACCATTAGCTGGCCGATAAAATGTTCTCTATATTAGTAATATCAGCATCATATCAAATTTGTATTTGAGCAACTAAGTTTGGAATTATGAGTGGCATGTTGTTTAGCTTCATGGGCTAAGCAGCAGTGCTAGCACCTCTCGAAGCACCTAGGATGATGGTACTGAATATAAAGGGAATGTCTACATGCAAGTTGCCTGACTTTCGTCATTTGGGTCAGTCGACCATTTCAGGCAGTTGGAGGAAGGTCCTACCTCTCCTAACCCTTCTTCTTCCTCACCTCTTATTCTTCCCCTACAGACCACCGCATGGGTCGCCGGTCGGACCACCAGCCCCCGCCCTCCCCTAAACCGCCTACCACCGCCGGTCTTCCGTCGCCCCCGACCATTCCTCTAACCACCCCCACCCGCGTCGAGTTTGCCTCCGACAAGGCCCCAAAATAGCCCGACGACCACCCCCTAGAATCCACTATCACCACCCGAAACCCTAAGATAGATAATGGTCATCCCTCCGGCGAGCCCCTTCCTTCCCTCCGGCGAACTCCGGCGAAGTCCCAAAAATGGACTGACCCCAGATTGAAATTCAGTCGACTATCATTTAGCTAATGTGGATTATAAAAGGGGAAAATCATAAGCATTACGAGTATAGTGTTGAGCGTGCTATGGCGGATTTGAAGGTGCAAACTGGACAAAGGCAACTTCGCAACCAATGTTTGATTTCAACTAACAAGTAAGATTCTAAGTAATGGACAACAAATCACAATAAAGCAGTGACGATCTATTTTCTTGCTGAGATAAATAACTTGAGTAGATATGAAAGAGTACCGCCTCTGGTGTGGCACCGTGTAAGCATTTGCTGAGACGTTGAGGGTGCTACAGTAGCGATGGTTGTCGGCAACGTGGAAGCAGATCTAGGAGGGCGGACGATGGAGGCGGAGGAAATATCTCGATGTGGTGGACGAGACGGTCGTAGGAGCAGCCCCGGCAAGGTGGACGACGGCGCGGATGAAGCGGGAGGACGCGATGCAAGGATTCTGGTCCGAAGCCATGGATGAGAGAGGTCGATCTCTTCTAATGGACGACAGCATCAAGGTATCAGCTCTGGCATGGTGGAGGAGGACAGCGGTGGATGGTATGGAGGATGGAGGAGGCTGCTGGGGTGGAGAGGTGTTTTGGCGCCCACAAAGTACGAATGGGGAAATGGAGGGAGAGAGGTAGGGGGAACCATGTCTTTGGGGCACACTTGTCTCAAATGCGGGGAAAGTTACAAACTTAGCCCCTATCACAACAATATTGGTCGGTTGGGGATAGGAAGGTAATCTCGCATACACCGAATATTTGCCGAGGCAGATTTTGGCCGAGGAGAGTTTGTTTTGGCGCCCACCGTATATGAATTGGGGTGAAAGGCGATTTTGACCAAGGAGAAATTGTGTTTCGGTGCCCACCATGTATGAATTGGGGTGAGAGGCGGAGGCGTTATGTCTCGTTTGAGTGAAATACAAGCCTACCCCTATCGAAACCTATAGAAATCGAGCCGATAGGCTTTGCGTGTCACGGATAGGCAGTAATTTCCATCTTTAGAGATTTTAGTTTTGGGTGGTTACAGCGAGTTTCGCTGCTTCGTTCAAATTTTTGGAGAAAAAGGTTGCATGTTTACCATGCCAACGCAATTCAAATGCATTTTTTATTCTTTTTTCGGGTAGGATCCATTTTGTATTCCAATACAAATCTATATACATCATTTCTTTATATATACTATGAAAATCACAACAACCTTTATACATAAATATGGTTTACAAATGGCATGATCTTAGGTTCATAAGGTTGAATCTATCTTAATTTGAATTTCCAAATATTTGAAAGAACTTTATTTGAAATCCAATGTATGTATTCCATGCTAACTATCTCCAATTAATGTGTGTTTAATGCGGGTTTTTACTTCTCAAACACATACAATGTGTTTGACACACGCAACATTTAGTGTAATACCGTTTTTTACTATGTTAGTGTAATAGCATTGAGACATTAATTGCATATAAACCATGCATTGTCTCTAATTAAAAAAAATCTATGGATCACTAATATTGATAAACTAAATAGCATTACACGTGTCCCCAAATTGAAATGAATATGCATGTTTGATAGACCAATTTTTCTTATGATATTATCAATGTCCTAATCTCTAGTTTAGATACTTGAATCCCCTTTAATCCAGATATTCGTCTCATATAGCTAATCTATATATATATATATATATATATATATATATATATATATATATATATATATATATATATATATATAGACCTGTATGCCTTCACCATCTCTCGGGTATCTCTTATGCTACTTGTATGTCACTTGCAGTCTTTTATCTTCGTAACACACTGACGATACTCTCTCCCTTGACCTTCACTCTATCTCTCTCTAAGTATATCTCGCTCCCTACTATGTGTCTCTAACTATGATTCTCCCCGTGAAATCTCTTTCTCTCACGCAAACACAAACGCCATCTCCCGGGGTCTCACTTCTCTCTACTATTCCCCTGTATGCCGCTCACGCACACCCTCTCACTCTAGAGATGTCTCGCGCTCCTTATGTCTCAATAGCTAAGACTCCACCTCTTAAATATCTCTCTCTCACACACAAACACAAACTCCGTCTCCCAGGGTCTCATATCTCTCCACCATTCCCTTGTATGCCACTCACACACACCCTCTCTCCCTAGGGATATCTCGTGTTCCCTAATATGTCTCTCTAGCTACGACTCACCTGATGAAATATCTTTCTCTCCCACAAACACAGAACTCTATCTCGGATCTCATTTCTCTCTAATGTTCGTTTGTATGTCACTCAAATGCACCCTCTCTCTATCTCTCTCACACCCACACACATAACTCAACATTCTGATCCACTCGACTCTTATCTCTAACACACAAACTAACCAATCTACCTCTAGCTAGCATCTCTATCTCTATATTTCTCTGTTTCTCCATCAACCTTCTTGCTTGCCAGCATTCTTGCTTCCTATCATGCAGACTATATTTTTTTCTCTCTGCATGCAGTCATGCACTCTCTTTATATCTTTCTCTCACACACACATAACTCACCCCTCTTATCCACTTGAATCTTATCTCTAACACACAAACTAGCTGATATCCCCCTAGCTAGTATCGCTATCTCTCTATCTGTGTGTTTCTCCGTCAACCTTCTTTTTCGCACGCACACTTGCTTCCTATCATGCACACTATATTTGTTTCTCTGTACATGCATCTATAGGTCGATCTCTTTTGCACACACATTGTGTCTCGCTCCCTCTGCTCGCCATAGATGCATGCTCCAGCCCACGCCACTCTCTCTTAAAGACAAAAACACATGCTCAATCATCGGGCCTTCTTCCCTCCACTCTCACATGGATGCATATTGTCATATCGATCCATCTCTCCCATCACATCAATCTTGTGACTTATGTCTCCTTTCTCTCATCTCGATCACACGCGCGCACATGCACATACATCCCACGTATACATTTATACCTCTCGCACATGCACGTTCAAGGTCTCATATGTCTCCATACGTAGTTAATTACCCTCATCCCTCACCCCACATCCTTTCTTTCTCTTCTTGTGTGCACATGACTTCTGTTTGTATGGGTCTCTTCTCTATAACACACACTCACACTTAACTATCTCCTTCTAGATACCCCCTCTCCCTTCATTTAATTCCCACCTACATGCACCACTGATAGTAGTCTACCACGGTGTGTCTCAAACAAACATGTTATCTCGATGTCCACTCCTCTCACGTGCACATGCCTTCTATTCCCTCTTTACGTGCATCTTCTCTCTCGCACCCCCCACGCTGGAGGCCTCTGCCATACACATCACCTCTCTACGATGAAGCCACACACACTTAATTACTTTCCCTGCCGAAGAATCCATTTCACACACACACACACACACACACACAAACGCACACGCGAGCGCGCGCGCGCACACGCACACATTCTAAGACTCCATTTCACACACACAATGATCTAGTGGAGCATTTGTTCCTAACACCCTTCATCTAACCTTATCCGTATGATAATCAATCACCTTACTTTACTTATATAACATGGACAAATTCCACTTTTCTTTAGTAGTTAGCAAACTTCTCACAATTATATAACGAAGTAGGAAGTGACATTTTTTTACACAACCACATTAATATGGCCACGTAAATCACAAGCTAAAGTGTAGTACCATTATACTGATATCCTGATGCAAAAGGTGGAGTACATGTTCGAAGAGTAGAGGCACACAACACATACTCTATCTCTCAGAATCTCACACACATACTAGTTACGTGACACCCACTAAACAGACATGTATGTGTACAATTTGTGCATGCGCGGGTACACGTGATGGAGCACATTTATTTAAGCCGGACGGTGAACCTGAATAGTAGTCGCATTCATTCCCCTCCTGCCGCCTCTTCTCCGGTCACCGTCGCCCGATAGCCATGGCTCGGCCGAAGGTAATGACCTACGCCATGCTCCCGCCGGAGTAGTGCTTTGATCTGCTTCCGGATATCTGGAGGCGGCGCAAAGCCCGGATCGCAGCCACCCTGCCTCCAAAATCTGGACTAGCTGGAGCCAGAGGAGGAGGTGGTGGAGGCGGAGTAGCACGCGGAGTTGGAGGAGAAGAACAATGACGCAGGCGACACAGAGCTGGAACAGGAGGACGACGACGCGAGCAAAGTGGAGCCGGAGGAGGATGACGATGATGCAGGTGAAGCAGAGCCAGCGCCACTGGCTGCATGCTTTGCCATGGTGGAGAACCCAAGTGGAGGGGCGGCGGAACAACATGGCATACTCGAGTCCATCCATTCGGAGGCTGAGGTGGAGGCCAACCACCGCTTCCTCCGCCAGCCGGAGTGCGGGATCAACGAGATATTTTCCAAGCTGGAGGAGGAGCAGGAGTAGCTGGAGTTGCAACATGCGGCGGCCTACCCATCTTCGACGATGACTAGTGTGGTCCAACTTAGGTTATGTACTTCTGTGCGTAGTATGTACTATTACTAGTTACTACTATTGCATGGTATGTATGGATTTGAGATATCTAATACTACTCCCCAATGTAAACTGTTTTTAAGATGAATGAATGAAAGGTTGGTGAGCGCCCTTTGTTTGTTAAGAAAACATACTTCTAATACTCCCTCCTTTCTGGTTAAAGGGCTCATCTAAAAATATAGATTTCCATTATACTCAGACTTAAAGGGCTTTGAGTCTCATGCCACATTTATTTCATAGAGATAAGAGAAATGAAATTTTAGTGGTCATGCATGCATCTTTTTGTGCTAGTACTATATTAGGGTTGATCGGTCGCTTCTCACGGATGTGCCCGGGTGGTGGAAGAGGAAGGAGAAGGGAAGCAGGCTGTGGAGTATGCCATCTGCAGCATGAGCTCCAAGGAAAGTTCGTGCCAAACGATGCATAGTATAGTATAGGTAGTACGTATACCAGCAGAGTATGAATTGGCTTTTAGGTTACATGTGGATGACAAGGCTACAACATGAGGCTATAGTTCGATAGCCTACCGCTCCACCTCGCACAGTTTGGTCATGCAAGATTTGCTTGCACACATGTCACGCACATAGTTGTTGAAGTCGTGCTCGAAAAAGACGTTGAGGTCCGCTAGTCCGCGATAGTCCATGCACCCGGAAAACAAACTAATCCCAGTCGATGTAAATGGTGTGCATGCTTTAATTCCGGGGTAGTGGATGGCCGCGAACATGTGATACAATGAACCGCCCACCAGCTCCCTAATCACAAATATAAACTGCACTAGTGTGTGCCCGCAGAACATCGTTCCTAAAGGGATGAAGCCCTGCAATTACCATCTCCTCTCATGTAAACCAGTTCCCCAAGGGACAGTGCAGTTCATCGCCATTTCCATGGATTTGCAAGGCAGTGGTGCTTCTCGTCCTTGTTGAGGTTGGAAGACCTTGGACGATAATCATTTGCAAAAAATAGTAAGTCACTCTGACTTCCTCACATCCGCAAGACTCAGCGGTACTTTCACCAAATATTTTAGGAGGGTGCATCAATATGCATCGGAGAAGGCCATGCTAGTTGGTTTGCCATGCGTCCTCGAGGACGAGGATGTTTCTTGGGGGATATCTCCAGCGTGGCATGGTCGTAGTTGCAAGTTGACGCCCCTTGAGATGCCGATGTTGAGGGGCACTCGAATTTTGTTTGATGAGCAGGTAAGCGATGAGTTTGATCACGTAAATGCATTCTAAAGACTACTTCCGTGTCCATTTCATAATTCCCCGCTGCCCACTGTTTTACAGGTTAGGCTTGGTGCCAATGGAGATTGGCTTGCATATGTACGGGAGGGTACCAACATCAATTTGCACAACATCTACAATGGTGACACCGTTCCCATAGAACCTTTGTCCAACATTGGGATCGGCCATGCAATGGGCCATCACTTGAATTGGTACGATGGAACCATGGTGAGATTAAAGAATATAGCAATCCCATAAGCCACAACAAGGTCATGCGCCAACAGAATTATAGTCTCATCATGGTGTTCAACATCGCGATTGCTTTCACGAACCATCTTGCACGTCGCAGTCAAAGGTGGACCATGCTATCTAGGACCAATTTGTTGCAGTACGAGTACGAAGATGTTGTGCTCCTTTTTAACGGCATCATCATGGTGGAAAACTAGGTGACTTGTTTTGTATGGGACACATCCTACGGTATACTCCCTCTCTTCCAGTTTATTTGTTTAGTTTTTCCGTTTTATAAGTTTCAAATTCAAATTTTGAGCTCCCCATCACATGTTGAGATTACAATGTGCATTAAATCATTGCATGCATGTAGTAGTTTTTATTGGTCTTTTATATTGGTCACGCATGCATGCATTGCAATTAACGTTTTCAACTACAATTTTTTTAGGAAACTGAGTGCAATAATTGAGTAGTTTTGCAAAATACTAGTACTACACCTGAAATGGTACAAAATCAATACCACCACCACACTTGCGTCTGACCGCCCTAGCCCACCCAAACCACTTCCCTTGCTGGCACGCGCTTCATGCCTGAAACGGTCAGTGCCATCCCACAGCGTTAGTGCCACATTAATGCCCGGCCAGAGCGGAGGCGACCTCTCACTGGCTCCGGCTTTAAAGCAGCGCGACGCCCGAGAGGGCGCCGCTTCCCGGTGCACATGACTGCTCTGTTTGAAATAACACCACGGCCGATCGTTCGTCCGTGCGCCGCCCACATTAATGACATGCAGTTGCCGAGGAACCTACTCCGGCATCACCCATTCATCCACCTGCCGCCGCTCATCACCATTCGCTGGATATATAAACTTCAGCCCCGGCCATGGCCGCAGTCATCCTTCTCCGATCCCTTTCTTCTCTCGGCACCACTCCTGTCGTGGACTTCTCACACTCCAAAGCTCTTTGGGATGGATTGTCGCTAGAGCAGAAGAAGGGCATTGCCGTCTCCACCCCAGCTGCGCTCCGCCTCCATGATCACGAAGCCGGCATGTCTGTGCAGGCACTGCCGGCAGCGAGGAAGAGTAGTGCATGGCAGGTCTCTGCTGCTCGGGTCCCAAGAAGGCCACCGCTTCTCCCCTCCCATCAAATCTAAGCTCATTAGGCACAACATCGAGGGCCAATTATCTGACTGGCCGCGACATGGAGGTGGAAATCTTCACTTCCTGGAGCTCCAGAGGAGAAGGCTACAGAGGCTAAGCTACAGAGCACCATGTCGGAACATGGAAAGGCAAAGGCAATAGCCAGAGCTTCAGTTCTCGGGGCTCATGGCCGGACATCGGATGAACGTTGGCTATCATGAACATGTTTAGAGTAGGTTTTACTCCGGTTTGTATGAAAATTGTAATGTATTTTGTCTGGTTTAAATGAAAAGTTTTCGAAATGTAATGATTTTTGTCCGGTTTCTACGAATTCTACCTTGTTTGCGCAATTATGCAGGGCAAATTCATCCCCTAATTAAAATCAGATCACCGGTCATGTATGTGCATCACTATTGAAGGATGGTCCAAACGCGACACTACAATCAGAGACCCTTCGATGAAACTGTGTGTGATGCATTAATCACAAACGGTGATGTAATAAAACCGTCAAAAAAGATACAAAACATTTGTGATGGCACAGACATCAAACACATTTCAAATTTTCTTTTCAGATTTTCTCTTTTCTCCCTTAAATCTTAGTCGAGTGAGATATAGCCACGCCATAAAATAGGGAGTCAGGTGCCATTAATGGAGATGTTGGGACAGAGGTGGGCGGCGAATGGAGGTAAAAGGGCTCTCCTCCCGATAAGCACGCACAGGAGTCTGATAGCACGCCTTCCATAGTCAAATAGCTACCTCGCACGGCGCCTCCTAGCCAATAAAAATGGGCACGCATGGCAGCACGTAAATGGTAAGTAGAACGCCCATGGTTTCAATAATACTTGTGTTTCTAATTGTAACAGGACAACACTTGTTCCAAAATGACTTTGTTCGTTGTTAATCTGTGCGCCTTCGCAAATCTGACAAAAAAATTACCACAACTTGTTGATGCCATGTCATGACACGATGCCAAGTTTCCTGATTTTGAGGTGAGTTTTGGATTTACAGAAATTTTAAAACCAAGTTTCTCGGTGTTTTCCGCTGAGCCACGACGCCCATATGTTCGAATTCCATTCCCATTTCTTGCATGGGACCTAGAAATTCACCCAAGTACATATAAATGATTTTTCAACCAACCTTGGTACACTTGAGTATGTGCTTTTAGTTCAAATTTGAATTATGCGCATTAAATGCTTGGAAACTCAATTAATGTATAAAAAAGAACAAACGAACCCAGAGTAATTCCAAAGTTTAGCACAAAACTCCTATTGGATTATGCTGCCTCTGTAAAAAAACCAAGGTGGGAAAAGGCAATGTATGTCATTTCGCACGCGGAGCTGACATGTTCCCTCTCGGAACCACGAGCCTTCTTGAGAGAAGCTCCGGTTTGCAAGAGGCTTATACCAAAGCTTGTCCCAATTCGGCCAAAAAATTACCACAGCATGTTGGTGCCATGTCATGACACCATGCCAAGTTTCATGATTTTCATGCATGTTTTGGAATTACAGGAATTTAAAAACCAAGTTTCTCAATGTTTTCGGCCGAGCCACGACGTCCAGATGTTTGAATTTCATTCCCATTTCTTGCATGGGGCCGTTAAGTTCACCCAAGGACACACATGTAATTTTTCAACCAACTTTTCTGCAATGGAGCATGTGCTTGTAGTTCAAATTTGACTTACGCACATTAAATGCCCAGAAACTCAATTGATGTATAAAAAGGGTCAAACGAACCCATAATAATTCCAAATTTTAGAACGACACTTATACATTTTTATGTTTCCTCTGTAAAAAAATCAAGGGAGGGTAGGTAGTGTATATCGTTTCGCACATAAAGGTGACACGTTCCCTGTCGGAACCCTGAGCCTTCTGGAGAGAAGCTCCGGTTTGCAAGAAGCTTATATCAAAACTTGTCCCGATTCGGCCAAATTTTTTACCACAACATGTTGGTGCCATCACATGACACCATTCCAAGTTTCATGATTTTCAGCTAAGTTTTGGATTTACAGGAATTTAAAAACCAAGTTTCTCAATGTTCCCGGTCGAGCCACGACGCCCAGATGTTTGAATTTTATTCCCATTTCTTGCATGGGACCTAGAAATTCACCCAAGGACGGACATGTGATTTTTCAACCAAGTTTTGTGCACTGGAGCATGTGCTTGTAGTTCAAATTTAAATTATTCATATTAAATGACCAGAAACTCAATTAATGCATAAAAAGGCCAAACGAACCCGGAATAATTTCAAATTTTAACACGACACTCATATAGTTCTGTGTTGGCTCTATAAAAAATCAAGAGGGAGGCAGCGTATGTCGTTTTGCACACGAAGGTGACACATTCCCTCTTACAACCATGCGTCGTATCTATAAATTTTGATTATTCCATGCAAATATTCTACAACTTCTACATACTTTTGGCAACTTTTTATACCATTTTTGGGACTAACATATTGATCCAGTGCCTAGTGCCAGTTCCTGTTCATTGCATGTTTTTTATTTCGTAGAAAATCCATATCAAACGGAGTCCAAACACAATAACTTACAGAGAATTTTTTTGGAATAAATGTGATTTTTGGGAAAAAGAATCAAAAGGGGACGATGCCCGTGGGGGCCATAAGGTAGGGGGCGCACCCTGGGCCCTTGTTATCACCCCGTAAGGCGGTTGGTTCCCTTCTTTCATAGCAAGAAACCTAATATCCAGATAACAATCGTGTTAAAATTTCAGCCCAATCGGAGTTACAGATCTCTAGGAATTTAATAAACGGTGAAAGGCCAGAATCTGGGAGCACAGAAACAGAAGGAAACAAAGAGAGATCCAATCTCGTAGGGGCTGTCGCCCCTCCACCTCCATGTTGGCCAAGGACCAGAGGGAAAACCCTCTTCCAATCTAGGGGGAGGCCAAGGAAGAAGAAGAAGGAGGGATGGTCTCTCCCCCTCTCTCCTAGTGGCGTCGGAACGCCGCTGGGGCCATCATCGTGACGATGATCTACACCAACAATTTCGCCGCCATTATAACCAACTGTCTCCCCCTCTATGCAGTAGAGTAACACCCCTTCTTCCCACTGTAATATCTACTTGAACATGGTGCTGAACGCTATACATTATTTCCCAATGATGTATAGCTATCCTATGATGTTTGAGTAGACCCATTTTGTCCTATGGGTTGATTGATTATCGTGATTGGTTTGAGTTGCATGTTTTATTATAGGTGTTGTCCTATGGTGCTCTCACTGTCACGCAAGAGTGAGGGATCCCTATTGTAGGTTTGCAATATGTTCATGGTTTGCTTATTGTCTGTGTTGCATGAGTGATAGAAACACAAACACGGATAAGTGGGTTATGGCGTATGGGAATAAAGAGGACCTGATACCTTATAATGCTATGGTTGGGTTTTACCTTCATGATCTTTAATACCTGTGAATGCTTGCTAGAGTTCCAATCATATGTGCATATGATCCAAGAAGAGAAAGTATGCTAGCTTATGCCTCTCCCTCGTATAAAATTGCAAGAGTGATTACCGGTCTAGTTATCGATTGCCTAGGGACGAATAACTTTCTTGTGACAAAAACCTCTCTACTAAAACTAAGTTAGTTGTTTCTTTATCTAAACAACCCCTAGATTTTATTATGTGCTCTTTATTATCTTGCAAACATATCTCTTTACACCTACAAACTACTTCTAGTTTCATACTTGTTCTAGGTAAAGCGAATGTTAAGCGTGCGTAGAGTTCTATCAGTGGTCGATAGAACTTGAGGGAATATTTGTTCTACCTTTAGCTCCTCGTTGGGTTCAATACTCTTACTTATCGAAAGAGGCTACAACTGATCCCCGATACTTGTGGGTTATCAAGACATATTTCTTATGCCATTGCCGGGGAGAAATAGCATGGGGTGAATATTGTCGTGTGTGCTTGTTTGCTTTATCACTAAGAAGATTTTATTTGGGTTCTAAGTTGTTCTCTATATTTAGTTGTGGATATGGAACACGAAATACCAAAAAAAATAGGTGTACTTGCTGCTCATGGAGATGGGGAACCTCTTAAAACCCTCAATGCTCATTATGTGGAAGATATTATGCACTACTTTAATAATCCTGAGAAAACCCCATTGAATTATGTTATGGGAGGCACGTTGGATCAACGTGAATACTTTAGGGATTATCGCTTGACTCAGAAAGGGAAACTGTTATGGGATCAAATTCATATGCTGCATTGGTATGCTCGGGAACTATGCTTGAGATATGATTATACTTGTTGCTCTAGGATGAAGGCTCCACACCATCCATTTTCATGTAAATTTAATGATAATCAAACCTTGACTTCTTATGGTAATGGTACTTATGATTACTATGACGTGGAACGAATAGAAGAATTCGTTGCTTTTAAGGGTGATTATGAAATTGAATCTTTGTTTGAAAAGTATGAAGCTTTTGATGATGATGTTTATAGGCCTGAAATTTTTTCTATAATTAAATATTGCTATGAGAATTATGAATATAATTCCAATATTGATGCGTTTATTGAGAAAGTCTCCGCTGTCCAAGAAGAGACTAATATTTTGCAGGAATCTATGGAAAAAGAAATTGAGGATACTGTGAGATCATTAGATGAAAAAGATGATGAGGAGAGCAAAGAACAAAAGGAGGAAGAGCGGATTGATCACCCGTGCCCACCTTCTAATGATAGTAACTCTTCAACTCATACATTGTTTAATTTCCCTTCGTGCTTACCGAAGAATGATAGCTATGATAATTGCTATGATCCCTTTGATTCAGTTGAAATATCCCTTTTTGATGAACTTGATGCTTGCTATGCTTGTGGCCATGATGCCAATATGAATTATGATTATGGAGATGAAATTGCCATAGTTCCTTATGTTAAGAAGGAAATTGTGCTATTGCACCCACACTTGATAGTCATGTTATCTTTTTGAATTCTCCCAACTACACTATATTGGAGAAGTTTGTGGTTGTTAATTACTATATTGATGGGTTTCGTTCTACTATCGCACATGATGATTTTGATAAATATAATATGCATGTGCTTTCTGCTCCTACTTGCAATTACTATGAGAGATGAAATACATCTCCGCCTCTCTATGTTTCCACTATGATAAAATTGCAAGAAAGTGTCGGCCTTTACTTAGTGTGCATGAATTGTTCTTTTATGACAGGCCGATGCATAGGAAGAGAGTTAGACTTTGTTGTTGCATGATATATATTACTTTGTGCTCAATACTAGATTACAAATCATTGTTAATTAAAATTGGCTTTGATATGCCTTGGGATCCGGGTGGATCCATTACTTGAGCACTTTATGCCTAGCTTAATGACTTTAAAGAAAGCGCTGCCAGGGAGACGACCCGACAGTTTTAGAGAGTCATTGATTTCTGTTGAGTGCTTTCAAAAAGTTTTAAAAAAATAAAGTGGGGAACTTCAAACTTTTTCAAAATGAAAAGCGAAAGTGAGAAAGACGAGCATTGTTAAAGTGGGAGCTAGCCTTGAACTTTCTTCATGCCCATGGAAACTTTGTGAACCTTGATTACAGGAAATAATTATCCCCTTATAAATCCATTGTATTATAAAAATAATGTGCCAAGATTTGCCTTTAGGATGATTAGATTGCTTGTTTGGTTTGTGCGGCGCAAAAACAGAAACTTTGGTTGTAGTGTGTGATTTTACATTTTTTACTGGAAAGTCAAAAGGTTCTGAAACGTTTTGCACAGTACTTCTATAATTATTTTTATTTTTTCCTAATTTTCCTAATTTTTTGGAGTTACAGAAGTATGGTAGATGTTTAGATTGCTACAGACTGTCCTGTTTAAGATAGGTTCAGCTTTTGATGCATTATTTTGCTAGTTTTGATGAAACTATCGATTTTATCGATCGTATAAGACATAGAGAAGTTATAATACAGTAGCTACAATGCAAAAAAATATGAATGGGTTTACAACAATACTTAAAGTGGTGATTTCTTTTATTATTCTAATGGATCTCACGTGGGTTTTGTTAAGTATTGTGTGATTGAAGTTTTCAAGTTTTCGGTGATATCATGATGGATGAAGGAATAAGGAGTGGAAATAGACTAAGCTTGGGGATGCCCGAGGCTCCCCAAGGTAATATTCAAGGCCTCCCAAGCAACTAAGCTTGCGGATGCCCCGGAAGAAATCCCCTCTTTCTTCTAACGACCATCGGTAATTTTACTTGGAGCTATATTTTTATTCGTCACAAGATATGCGTAAATCTTGGAGCATCGTGTGCCTTTTATTTTTCTTTTAGTAAATGCACCATGCTGGTATGAGATAGTCCTTGGTTGATCTATAGAATGCTCTTTGCACTTCACTTATATCTTTTGAGTATGGCTTTATAGAATGCTTCATGTGCTTCACTTCTATCATTTTAAGTTTGGATTGCCTGTTTCCCTACACATAGAAAACCACCATTTGTAGAATGCTCTTTTGCTTTAGTTATATTTGTTAGAGCGTGGGCATATCTTTTGTAGAAAGAATTAAACTCTCTTGCTTCACTTATATCTATTTAGAGTCAACGGGAATTGATCATTCACATAGTTAGTCATAAAGTCCTACATAAAACTTGTAGATCACTATTTATGATATTTTGATTCCTTGCAATAGTTTTTCGATATAAATATGGTGATATTAGAGTCATGCTAGTGAGTAATTGTGGACTGTTAGAAATACTTGTGTTAAGGTTTGTGATTCCCGAAGCATGCATGTATGGTGAACCGTTATGTAACGAAGTCGGAGCATGATTTATTTTTTATTGTCTTCCTTATGAGTGGCGGTCGGGGATGAGCGATGGTATTTTCCTACCAATATATCCCCCTAGGAGCATGTGCATAGTACTTTGTTTTGATAGCTAATAGACTTTTGCAATAAGTATGTGAGTTCTTTATGACTAATGTTGTGTCCATGGATTATACGCACTCACACCCTTCCACCTTTGCTAGCCTCTCTTGTACCGTGCAAATTTCACCGGTACCATACACCCACCATATACCTTCCTCAAAATAGCCAGCATACCTACCTATTATGAAATTTCCATAGCCATTTTGAGATATATTGCCATGCAACTTCCACCATTACGTTTATTAGGACACACTTCATCATTGTCATATTGCTTTGCTTGATCATGTAGTTGAGATAGTATTTGAGGCAAAGCCACCGTTCATAATTTTTATACATGTCACTCTTGAGTCATTACACATCCCGGTACACCGCTGGAGACATTCATATAGAGTCATATTTTGTTCAAAGTATCGAGTTGTAAGTAAATAAAGTGTGATGATCATCATTATTAGGGCATTACCCCAGTGAGGAAAGTGTTGACGTACATAAGTCCGGGCCCTTTTGTACCCCTTACTTGTGCATGGGCAGTTGTAGCCGCACCTGTGGCGAGGCTTGACAGAGCAATTGAAGGCAAAATATAAGACGACCAAGGAGGCATCCAAGCCAGTAAACAAAGAGAAGAAGACAAGCTAGACCCCCGGCAAGATCCATGCCAGGGCGGCTTGCGAAGCCCCGGCAAGACCCTTGCCGAGACGGCTTGCGAAGCACTGACAAGACCACCACCCTTGAGGTTGAGAGCCCTGACACCATTGACGACGTCAAGACTAAGACTCAGGGACACATGCGTGGTGGCATGCAGATCTTCGTGAAGACCAAGGCTCTTGCCGGGGACAACTGCGAGGCCACGACAAGACTCTTGCCGGGTACGACTTCGAGGCCACCATGAGGCTCGCGCATGACAAGGTTCCCCCGCCCTGCGACCGTTCCAGCACAGCGACCAGCCTGCCAACTAGGCAAGCACCTGCGTGGTGGCATGCAGATCTTGATGAAGATCCTGCCACCGCTCCAGCACAACGGCTAGCTAGTCAGCTTGGCGCTGCATGATACGTCTCCAACATACTATAATTTTTTATTGTTCCATGCTATTATATTACCCGCTTTGGATGTTCATGGGCTTTACTTTACACTTTTATATCATTTTTGGGACTAACCTACTAAACGGAGGCCCAGCCCGAATTGTTGTTTGTCTGCCTATTTCAGTCTTTCAAAGAAAAGGAATATCAAACGGAGTCCAAATGGAATGAAACCTTCGGGAGCGATCTTTTTGGAACAAACGTGATCAAGAGGACTTGGAGTGGAAGTCGAGAAACAAGCAAGGCGGCCACGAGGGTGCCCGACTTGCCCCCTAGGGTTGGGCGCGCCCCCACCCTTGTGGGCCCCTTGAGCGTCCACCGACCTACTTCTTCCTCCTATATATACCCATGTACCCCGAAAACATCACAAGCGACCACGAAAAGCTATTTCCACCGCCGTAACCTTCTGTATCCGCGAGATCCCATCTTGGAGCCTTCGTCGGTGCTCCACCGTAGGGGGAATCGATCATGGAGGGCCTCTACATCATCTCCAAGGCCTCTCCGATGAGTTGTGAGTAGTTTACCACAGACCTTCGGGTCCATAGTTATTAGCTAGACGGATTCTTCTCTCTCTTTGAATCTCAATACAAAGTTCTCCTCGATCTTCTTGGAGATCTATTCGATGTAACTCTTTTTGCGGTGTGTTTGTTGAGATCCGATGAATTGTGGGTTTATGATCAAGTTTATTTATGAGAAATATTTGAATCTCCTCTGAATTCTTTTATGTGTGATTAAGTTATCTTTGCAAGTCTCTTCGAATGATCAGTTTGGTTTGGCCTACTAGATTGATCTTTCTTGCAATGGGAGAAGTGCTTAGCTTTGGGTCCAATCTTGCGGTGTCCTTTCCCAGTGACAGTAGGGGCATCAAGGCACGTATTGTATTGTTGCTGTCGGGGAAGCTGATCCACGAACACCTATGGAGACCGGCGGACCGGGCTCCTTTCGGTTCGGCAGGGGGCGGAGATTGCACGAAGAGCGGATCGAGGCGAAACACACGAGCAGTTACCCAGCTTCGGAGCTCTCCGGAGAGATAATACTCCTACTGCTGCTTGTCTGATTGTATTGAGTTCTTGCTTAGGAGCGCTGAGTGCTACAGTACACTCGAGCTGCTAACAAGACCGAGCGTGAGTGTTTTCTGGTTTCGAACCGAACGAACCCCCCTCTATGTTGCGCATGGGCCTCCTTTTATATGCTCAAGGGGGCACCGACAGGTGGCAATGCAGACAAGGGCAAAAATGGAAAAGGAGTTGTGGTTGGTACAACAACCTGTACAGTGTATCCTACCTAACCCTGACGGCAGGGGACAAAGGCTTAGAATGCCCGTCTGTGTCGCTCGAATAGTGCAAAAAGGACCGTCAGGGATGCCACGCTTGCCACGATGGCGATCTTGTCAGCGTCGCTTGCCACCTCGCACCGCTGGCTGCACAGCCTCCTGCCACGCGCGCCTGGAAAGACCCCAAGGCGACACGTTGGTGGATGTGCTGGAGCGCGGGTACAGAGTGGTTGCCTGCCGCGGCAAGCGCCTTGCCGCGGCCGTTGTCTTGCCGCGCCCGGAAGCTTGTCGCTCATCGGGCCTTGCCGGGACGCGTGGCGCGTCGCGGCAAGTTCCTTGCTATGCCTTGGTTGGCCTCCCCGGCATGCTCCTCTTGTCGGGGCCTTGTCTCCTTGGCTTGAATACTTTGTTCTTGAATGGCTCCAAAGGAACCACGGAGGACCTTGGCGGTCACCCGGCAAGCCTTGCCGCGGGGCACTGCAACTGCCCGTGCACACGTTCGGGAGACTAGGGTACCCCTACTCTAGTACACCGACAGGAGCCCCCGGGCCTGGGCCACACACGGTGCCGAGAACTGTTGGGCCAGGCCCAAAACAGGGCACGGGCACACGTGCCCTGGGTCACGCTGTATCTTACTCCGTATCCACCGCGCCCTCCCCCAACGGCACGCGTCGAATGCGGCGTCGTGGGAGAGATCGTGGGTGGTTTCTTTATTCGGAAGGACGAAACGTCCGGCCCCTCCCTCTTTATAAGCAGGGAAAACAGGGGCAGTTCGTCCATCTCGCCGGTTGCCAATCCAATCTCGGAAATCTCCGCCGCTCCCCCCTTCTTCTCAAAGCTGAAAGAGAGCAGCGCTCCGCCCCCCATTGCCACCAGCACCACCAATGCCGTCGATCTCCCCCACCACCTCCGCCATGGCTCCGAAAGCCGACAAGGGGAAGGGCGTGAAATCGGTCGAAGCGCAGCGGCTCGCGGCGCTGCGAAAGGAGCGGGCCATCTTCCCCCCTCAGCTTGGCGCGAAGGAGCTGAGGGAGTACTACTACCTCTTCTGGTCGACGGAGACGCGAGCGCATCCGCACACGAAGGTACTCCTGGCTGCCGCTTCTGAACTGGCTTCAAACGGGTACCCCTTCTTCGCGCTGTTCTTCTACTGCGGGCTCTGCCCGCCCTTCTCTGAATTCTTCTGTGACATCATGAACACCTACGGGTTCCGCCTCCTTGACTTCACCCCCAATGCCGTTCTGACCATGGCAGTTTTCGCACATCTCTGCGAAAACTTTGTCGGAGTCCATCCAAACATAGCCCTTTTCCGCCACTTCTTTATGCCCCGGGTTGAGAGAGGAGAGCCTCTTGCCGGCGGGATCGCCTGGATCTCGAGAGTCGGCAAGAAGGAGGCTTATCTGGAGGGAGAGCTCCGCAGCAAGTGGGAGGAATGGAGAGCAGAGTGGTGCTGGATTGTCGAGGAGAACCCGCAGCCATTTACTGCCCTGTGCCAAGCCCCAATAGTGTGTGGCAACGATTGGAGCAACGTGGCCCCGGAAGACGACAGGCTGAAGATTGCCGTCACCCGGATCCTTCGCCTCAGGCTTGCCGGGCTCACCGTAGGCATCGTTGGCGCAGATTTTCTTCGGCGCCGCATCACCCCCCTGCAAGAGAGGAGGAGACCCGCCTGGGAGTTCCAGAACTCGGCGGATATCATGAGGCTGCACCCGGGCCTCGACTTCAACTTCACCGTTCTAGAGCTGGACGCGATGCTCCTGGAGCTGTTCAAGCGTGATCCTCAAAATCCATTCATGTTGCCGAGGGGTGTCATTCCGTTGTGCAACAACTCCTCGCTTGACCGCATCCGCGCAATGATGCCGCTGTGCGATTCGCACGGAATCGTCCCGACTTGGCAAGAGCCTACACACGACGTTGTGCGGGATTTCTTTGACGGCTTGGTAGAAGTGCCGGTCTGCGCCGACGAACAGAAGAGCCTCACCCGCGATACCACCGATGATGAGATGTAGCGCATTGCCACCAGGCTGGAAGAGGCGGCAGCAGCCGCTGCCACGGGCAAGTTTGGATTCACCGTGGAGGAGGCAGAGGCAGCAGAGGCGGCAAGCCTTGCCGAGCGAGAGGAGTTTGCCGGCAAGGAAGAGCTTGTCGGGCCTGAAGATGAGCCGAGCGAGCCCGGCGAGGGAGAGCTCGTCGGACCTGAACCTTCAGACAGCTTGCCGCAAGCGGAGCCCCCAGCTCCACCAAGAAGGCGTCTCCGCAAGACCGTGGACGTAGCGGGGCGGCAGACGGGTCAACAGCCGCCGAGCCGCGGGAGCGCCTCACGCCGCTGCGGCAACTGGGGCGGGGTCTTCCCGGTCCACCGCTACTGCCCCTGCCAAGCGGGCAAGGGAACCTACTCCTCCGCCTCGTCGCACCGGAGGCGAGTCGGACTTCGATCTCTCCGCGCTCAGCTCCGACGAGGAAGAAGAAGAGTAAGATTCTTTGCTGTACTTGTAGTTCTTCAATTCTGTTGCTTTGTCTTGTATCTGATTTGCTTTACTCTAAACCTATTCCTTTTCAGGACGCTGGCCCAGAGAGCAGCGAAGAGAGCCAAGGCCCCGGTGATTGTCATCGAGAATGATCCCATTGCGACGGCAGGGGATACGTCCAAAACCACCTTGCCGGACCCAGCAAGCATTCCTCAAAGCAGCCCCCAGCGCAGCCCCCAGCGTAAGTACATAGTTTACTTCCTGCTGTCAGGCGCTCATGGGTGCTCTTTCTTCGCTGATATCTGACTGTTGGGTTGTGCAGGAGCAGAGCAGCCTCACCAGGAGTGCCCGGAAGCCGCTCCCGAAGTGCCATCTGCTTCGACTACACCGCCAAGGGAGGCTTCCCCGGCAAGGGAGCGTTCTCCAGCAAGGGAGAATTCTCTGGCAAGGGACAGTTCTCCGGCAAGGGACGGCACCAGTGACCCTCCGGTGGTTGAGACCACGACTGCTAATCCTAGCACAGGTAATCCTTTTGCTTGAGAACTTCCCTTGGGTTCTTCTTCTTCTGATTTTCTTTTTGGATATTTTGCTTGACTTTTCTCCCCTTTCCGTTCGTCAGATCCATCTGCCGCGGAGCCAATGGAAACTGAGGTCGCCGGTGAGGAGAACGCGTGCAGCAACACCGACGATGCCGTTGCCACCGAAGGAGAGGCCGGCACTGATGATCCCGCCGGCAAAGATGCCGCCAAGGCTGCCGCCGCAGAAGCTGGCGAGGGATCCGGCGATCGCACTGACGGCCCCGAGGCTGCAGGAGCGCCAGGCGCTGCACCGACCGCCGATCCCTCCGCCACTGCTGCAGAGCCAGGCTCCGAAGAGCCCCAGCCCGGCGCCTACTTGAAGGCCGGCGATGGCATCTTCATCAAGCTCCCCTGGGCGTCAAGCTCCAGGGCGCCGGTCGAAGGAGAGATTCTGGATGGAGAGGTGCTCGCCTCCGCTGGGCTGACGCTGGTCGACGCGCCAAGCAGCAACAACGACGAGCCTGAGGAGGAGCGGCTCCTGCGGAAGCTGCTGTCACTCTACCGCGCCCGACAAGCCAAGCTGGCATCCCGAGAAGCACTTGTCGCGAAGGCGGGAGTGGATATCGAGAAGCGCGCGGAGGAGCTCCGGGGTCTCAGGCAGGAAGCTCTCCGGTCTCTGGCGGAAGAGCGGGAGCAACTTCTCGAGGAGCGGAAAGCCTTCCTCCTCGAGAAGGCTGAAGTCAAAGAGAAGCAATGGCTTGTCGCCGAAAATCTATTTGCGCAGGAAGGAGAGTTGGCGCAGCGCAAGTTCAACCTTGACAGCCACGAGGAGGAGCTTGCCGCGCGCGAGCAAGCAATTGGCGGGGCTCTCAAGGAGGCAAAGGATGCTGCCGCAGCTGCCGAGGCCGCCAAGAAGGAGCTGTAGACGAGGGTGGCGCAGCTGGAGGCCGACCTCAAGGCGAGCGGCGAGGAGCTCACTACGCTCAAGCGTGAGCGCGAGAAGGACGCTGCCGCTCATGGTGTGCAGGGTCTTCTCGCTGAGAGGAGCAAGGAGCTTGGCGCCGCCAAGGACTCCAATGCCGATCTCGAGTTGAAGCTGGCTACTTTGACTCAGACGCTGGACGGCGCCAGGGAGCGGGAGGTGGCCTTGTCGGAGAAGATCAAGGCCGACGAGGCGCTATTGGCGAGTGCTACTGCCGCCCAGGATGCTTTTAGGGAGACTGTGGAACACTGGACCGAGGGTCTGATGAATGTTGCCGCAGCCATCGACGGGGAGCTAGTGCAGCTGGGGATGGAGGATCTCAGGTACTCCTCCGATGAGCACCTCTAACCCAGCGCCAAGCTCAGCTTGTTCTTCAAAGGCGTGGCGATGGCACTCCAGCGACTCCGGGAGAAGATCCCAAAGCAGCTGGCCGACGAGTCGCGCAAGATCTGCGCGGGACTTCTTCAGAAGGTGCTGGTGAAGGTGGCCTTCCGCAACCCAGGCCTCAACTTCACCAACGTCCTCAGGTCCCTGCCTCCGGATGCTGATCTGGAAGCGCTCAAGGCCCTTCTCGCACCCATTGTGGACAAGTTGAGCGAGGTCAAGAGGGTTGAGGGCGATCGCGTAGATTAGGCCGCCCGTTTTCTCTTTTTCTTGCCGCTGTTGGTCATGTTATGAGAACAATCTATTAGAGCTGCGACAAGTTATCTTGTAATATAACTCTATTTTGGGTAGAGATCGTTGTGTTATTTCCTCTACTTGATTCCTTCCTTTGTATGTTTTTGCCCTACGCTTTTAGGGAACTTGTCAGCGCAGGCACCTGGGCCGCGAGCGCTGAGTGCGGGACATCAGCAGCCTACTGGCGGTGCCGCTACCGGCAAGAAACCTTGTCGCAACTAGTCGCAGCTCACTTAAGTTGTTGAGCGGACTCGAAACAAAGTAAGGGCGCAACTAGCTACGAGTTGGTTCCTCTGCGCACAGGTTTTCCATACAAAGTACGGTCGTTCGAGGAAGATAACTTAAAAATTTAAAACTGATTGCTCAAACTTTGGCAACTTAGCTTTTCTGTCGTTTGCTTTTCGGTAAGGCGAAACTTCCTTGAATGATGCCTGGTCCACACCATTATCTTCTCCTTTCCCCCTGGCAAACTTGTGTGCGAGGGATCCTTCCTTTCCTTTTTGAGAAAAAGAAAGAAGAGAAAATAAAGATATGGAGCCTTACGGCTCGTTATTGCTTACCGGGGGTAGGTGCTGCACAAAGTGTCAGATAACGCATGCAAAGTAAAAAGCATGAAATTGACAAGATGTGCGGAGCACATGAGCTTTACTTATGCACGGGGTCTGTGCCCGGCTTTGTACAAAGGATTACATGCAACATCGGCAAGACTTGTACAAAAGGTGGTTGCCGGAACAGGTTCCGGCAACCGCGCCTCACGGGTAAAACTTACGAAGATGCTCAATGTTCCAGGAGTTGCTCACCGGAGTGCCATCTTCGGTCTCAAGGCGGACAGCGCCAGGCCTAGTGACTCGTTTCACCCGGTAAGGGCCTTCCCACTTCGGCGTCAACTTGTTGGAATTCTTGGCGGACTAAACGCGCCGAAGAACAAGGTCACCTTCCTCGAGACTTCTGGCACTTACTTTGCGGCTATGGTAGCGGCGCAAAGCTTGCTGGTATCGAGCAGCTCGTACAGCGGCCTGAAGACGGTCCTCCTCAAGGAGCAGCGCGTCATCTTGTCACAGCTGCTCTTGCTCAAGCTCATCATAAGCGAGCACTCGAGGTGACCCGTATACGAGTTCCGTGGGGAGAACTGCCTCTGCTCCATAGACTAGAACGAAACGTGTCTGGCCAGTGGCTCGATTTGGCGTCGTCCTAATCGACCAAAGAACCACCGGCAGCTCCTCGATCCAGTTCCTTCCGCACTTGTGCATCCTGTCGAAAGTCCTGGTCTTGAGCCCGCGCAGCACTCCAGCATTTTCCCTCTCCGCTTGACCGTTGCTTCTTGGGTGAGCAACAGAAGCAAAGCAGACCTTGGCGCCAAGATCTTGGACGTACTGCATGAAGGTGCGGCTCGTGAATTGCGTGCCGTTGTCGGTGATGATCCTGTTAGGGATTCCGAAATGGCAAACAATTGACCTGAAGAACTTGACTGCTGACTGTGCTGTCACCTTCCTCACTGGTTCCACTTCCGGCCACTTTGTGAACTTGTCGATTGCAACGTACAAGTACTCAAATCCCCCGACAGCTCAGGGAAAAGGGCCGAGGGTGTCGAGCCCCCAGACCGAAAATGGCCAGGATAAAGGGATCGTCTGGAGAGCTTGAGCTGGCTGGTGTATCTGCTTGGAATGGAACTGGCACGCTTCACACTTGGTTACTTGTGCAGTTGCATCCTGGAGGGCTGTCGGCCAAAAGAAACCTTGTCGGAACGCTTTGCCGGCAAGTGCTCTTGCGCCAATGTGGTGACCACATATGCCTCCATGTATCTCTGCCAACAGCTTTTGTCCGTCTTCCTGATGAATACACTTCAATTTCACACCGTTGAGTCTTCTTCTATACAGTGTGTTGTCGACAAACTGGTACATACTTGACTGCCGGGCTACTCTTTCCGCTTCTTCTTGCTCTTCGAGAAGTTCTCCTGTCTGAAGGAAAAGGACAATCTGCTGCGCCCATGCTGGAGCTTGCGGCTCAACAACAAGGACCAATGGCACATCTGCTGCTTCGGGAACATCCGCTTCTATGGCGAGAACCTGGGACTCAGCCGGAGCTTGATGTTCCCCGGCGAGCTTGCCGGAGCAAAACTTGTCGGGAGCGTCTGCTTCAACGGAACAAACCCTAGGGCTTGCCGGAGCAGACTGCCCCTCAGCACTCTCGGTGCTGATCCTGAGGACCTTCTTGACGGTGGCTTCGGGGAGCTCTGCCGGAAAATAGTCACCAGAAATCAACTTCCTCTTCTTGCTCTGTCCGGTTGATGGTGTTAAAGATGGTTGAGTCAGCTTGAGCACAAAGATCCCTGGTTCCACAGGTAACTTAAGTGCAGCGCACTTTGACAGGCCATCGACAATGTTGTTCTGAGCTCTTGGAACATATTCCATCTGCAGGCCGTCAAAGCGCTCTTCTAGCTTTCTCACTTCATCAATGTAAGCTTCCATCAACGGACTCTGATAATTCTTGTTCACTTGGCGGACGACAAGCTGTGAGTCACCCCTGACAATGAGCTTCTTAATCCCAAGGTCTGCTGCGATCCTGAGACCGGCAAGCAAACCTTCATACTCTGCAGTATTGTTCGTTGCTTGCTCCTTGGGAAAGTGCATCTGGACTACGTATTTGAGGTGCTCTCCGGTGGGTGCAACAAGTAGCACGCCCGCAACGGCGCCTTGCGGCGAGAAGGCACCATCAAAGTACATCAGCCACTCTTTGCTTGCTTCCTTGATGGGGATGCTCGTTTCTGGAATTTCTTCATCTTGTGTTGGCGTCCATTCTGCTATGAACTCTGCCAATGCTCTGCTTTGGATAGTTGAAGTACTCTCAAACTTGAGGCCAAAGCTTGACAGTTCCAGTGCCCACTTGACAATCCTGCCTGTTGCTTCTGGATTTTGCAGTATCCTCTTCAGCGGAAAACGAGTGACGACTGTGATCTCATGTGCTTGGAAGTAATGGCGCAGCTTTCTCGAGGCCATGAGAAGGCTGAAAAGCAATTTCTGCACACCAGAGTACCTTGATCTAGCTCCCTGCAGAGGGGAACTGACAAAGTAAACTGGGCGCTACACCATCCTTTTCTGCATCTTCTCACGCTCCTGTGCAGATCCATCTTTGTCGGGACCAGAGCTTGCCGGTGAAGTCCCCTGCTTGTCGCTGGATGCATCTGCCATGGTTGCTGGCTCATCATCCGCCTCCCTTTCCGCTACTAACGCAGCACTAACCACTTGATTGGTTGTCGCTATATATAGCAGCAACTTCTCTTGTGGCTTAGGTGCGACAAGTGTTGGAGTGGAGGACAGGTATCTCTTCAAGTCCTGCAGCGCAGCCTCCGCCTCCGGAGTCCATTTCATTGGACCTGCCTTTTTCAATATTTTGAAAAATGGCAGGGCACGCTCAGCAGATCTAGAGATAAACCTGCTGAGAGCAGCCACGCAACCGGCAAGTCTTCGTACATCCTTGACGCGCTTTGGTGCTTCAATTTGCTCAATGGCCTTGATTTTGTCGGGATTGCCTTCAATTCCCCGCTGAGACACAAAGAACCCGAGAAGCTTGCCGGAAGGGACTCTGAACACACACTTCTCGGGGTTAAGCTTGAGGTTGATCCTGCGCAGATTTGCAAAGGTTTCGTCTAAATCTTGAATCAGAGTCGCCTTGTCCTTTCTCTTGACCACTATGTCGTCCATGTAGGCTTCTACATTTCTGTGCATTTGCGGCTCAAAAGCGTCATGGACTACCCTTGCAAATGTTAAACCAACATTCTTTAAACCGAAGGGCATCCGTACGAAACAGTATGTGCCACATGGGGTGATGAATGCGGTCTTCTCCTCATCCTCTTCTGCCATGAAGATCTGATGGTATCCTGAGTATGCATCAAGAAATGAAAGCATGTCACATCCAGCCGTGGAGTCAACAATCTGGTCGATGTGCGGCAAGGGAAATGGGTCTTTGGGACAAGCTTTATTGACATTGGTAAAGTCGATACAAAGCCTCCATTTCCCATTTGCCTTACGCACAACTACAGGATTGGCCAACCACGTAGGATGGAGCACTCCTCTGACAAGGCCTGCTGCTTCCAATTTCTTGATTTCTTCAACAATGAATTCTTGGTGCTCCACTGCCTGTTTCCTGACTTTCTGCTTGACGGGCCGCGCATGAGGACAGACGGCAAGATGGTGCTCGATTACTTTCCTGGGAACACCGGGGATGTCAGACGGTTGCGATGCAAATACGTCGACATTCGCCCGCAGGAAAGCAACAAGCGCGCTTTCCTATTTAGGGTCGAGAGTGGCACTGATGGTGAAGGTACCACCAGTGTCGTCCTCCTTGGCAGACACCTTCTTGGTCTCTGGTGGAGCTGCCATTGTCTTCTTACACTTGCCGGTGGAGCTCGATGGTGCGTCCTCAACGGCAGCGCAGCACTCCGAAGAGGTGCGCTTGCCGGAGTGGGCATCAGAACTCTTGCCGGACTTGGTCTTCTTCTTCGCCCCGGGAGCTTCAACGGCAAGTGACTTGCGATCTATTGCGGCTGCTGCTTCCCGGTAGATCTTGTCGGTGCAGATAAGAGCATCTTTCTTGTCGCCAGGGACAGAGATGACACTTATCGGGCCTGGCATCTTCAGCATGTTGTATGCATAGTGAGAGGCTGCCATGAATTTGGCGAGTGCTGGACGGCCGAGTATCCCATTGTAAGGCAATGGAAAGTCAGCAACATCAAAAGTGACCCTCTCAGTCCTGAAGTTCAACTTGCTGCCAAATGTTACCGGCAACGTGATCTTTCCCTTCGGCTTGCTCCTTCCCGGATTGATTCCTTGGAATGTGCCGGTCTCTTCGAGCTCGTCATCAGGGATCTGGAGTTTCTGGAGTACCGCGGAGGAGATCAAGTTCAAGCCGGCCCCGCCGTTAACTAGCATCTTAGTGACCTTGAGGTTGCGGATAGTTGGTGAAACCAACATCGGCAAGCACCCGACCGCAGTTACACGATCAGGGTGGTCCTCAATATCAAAGATGATAGGCGTGCTGGACCATTTCAGAGGCTTGCGTGACTCGATGGGTGGTTCTGCCACATTAACTTCCCGCACCCACTGCTTGAGCTGGCGGTGTGAAGTATGCAGAGAAGCACCACCGTCAACGCACAGGACCTCTGTGGCTTTCTGGAACTCCTGCTCATCGGTCTCGTCATCATCCATATCTTCATCGTCGTCGTCATCTTCATCCTTGTCGCGGCCGCGGGGAGGTCTGTCTCCTTGCCGCTGCTTGGCCTTGCCGCGGCGTCCTCCTCGGCCGGGACATTTCTTGCTGGCTCCTCCAGCACCTTCCTGGGCTTTCTCCTTGTTGCGTCACTCGTATTCAGCCTTTTGCTGCTCGACAAGCTGCTCGACCTTCTTGCAGCTCTGGAGGTCATGGCCCTTGGTGCGGTGGATCTTGCAGTACTGCCTGTTGGTGCTGCCCTGCTTGTCGGCAACCGCCACAGTCTGGTGGTTGGTGCCTGCGGCAATCTCCTTGCCGGAGCTACCAGCTTTGGTTTTATTGCCGGACTGCTCAACGACTAGCACCTCTTTGCCTTTCTTCTTCCTGTTGTTTCGCCGCCGGTTTTTCTTTGCTGGGGCAATCTCCTCACTATCAGATCCTCCTGCTCCTGCATTCTCTCCGGGGAGTTTCCTCCACTCCTCAGCACGTGCACACTTGTCGGCCAGGGCATATAGCTCACTGACGTCTCTGATCTTGCACATCGCCATCTCCTCCCGCATCCTGCGGTTTCGCACGTTCTGGTGGAACGCGCTGATTACCGCGGCAGGGTGGACATCTGGGATGTTGTGCTGTACGCGGCTGAATCTCTGAATGTACTTGCGCAGGGGCTCTCCTTCCTTCTAGGCGAGCAGATGAAGGTCGCTCTCTTGGCCATGAGGCTTGTGGCCGCCTGTAAAGGCGCCGACAAACTGATGGCATAGGTCAGCCCAGGAGGATATGGAGTTATCCGGCAAGTGCATGAGCCAGGATCTGACATTGGGTTTGAGCACCAGCGGGAAGTAGTTGGCAAGGATCTTGTCGTCCCGTCCCCCGGCAGCTTGCACCGCGATGGTGTAGATGTTGAGGAACTCCGATGGATGCAACTTGCCGTAGATGTTTAGAACTCCGATGGTGTAGATGTTGAGGCACATCTGGTTTGAAATTCTTCATGCTGGGCCACTGGACTTGCCGCAGCTCACGAGTGAACGCAGGGCAACCTACCGCGTACTGTAAGTCGCCTGGTTCCCCTGGCGCATGCAAGTCGACAGAGGGCCCAGCGCGCGGGTCTGATTGACGCTGCGCTTCTCTTCGGCGCTCGATGCGAGTACGAGCGTCTTCTTGCTATCGTTCGTGAAGAACCTGGCGCTGATCGCGACGAGCTCGTGGATCCGATGATGCGGTGGAGTCGTTGTTGAGGTGGATCCGGCGAGTCGGCGATCTTGGCCTTCAGGGTGGGGCGTGCATGGTGGTTGCACCCCCACCAGTTTCGCCGCCATCGGCTCGTGCCTGGCAGTCTTGCCGCGGCCGCGACGTACTCGGCTGCCGCGGAGTGTCGCTGTTGGCGAAGCCAATCAGACTCTGAATGGTGGCCCTCCATCCGTCGATCTTGTCTTCCGTTGGAGGGTAATCCAGAAGCAGTTGAGCTCGCGCCAAAGCTTCTACTGGAGTGGTGGGAGGCAGTGGCGAACGGTGCGAGGAGCGGGATATGCTCGGACTTCTAACTATGTTAGAAGGAGCAGTATCCCGTCCAGGCGACCGTGTCTTGCTCATGTCAGCATGTTGGCGTGCATGCTAGTCTTGAGCGTCCCGAGATCCACCAGCTCAATCTTGGCCCAACAAACGTATGGCACTGCGAGTACCATGATGCTGTCAGTCCTGCGCCTCCTGAGATGGGCAAGATACATGTACGGACGCCGAGGTCTGCGCAGCCTTATCCTTGGACCTGGCAGCACTGTGAGCTTCCTCGTTGATGCCCGTTCTTCCGCCAGCGTCTACCCCACCACTCATTTGCTCCAGTGGTGGTGGCATTGACGTGGACGGAACAGCTGCCGCCCAAGTCTTCTTCTTCGGTGGCATGTCGATGAAGAAGTTGAAGGTCTAGCTCGTGTGAACGCCGGATCAGGTTCACACAATCTCGACGCCCCCTACCTGGCGCGCCAAAGATGTCAGGGAAGCTGATCCACGAACACCTATGGAGACCGGCGGACCGGGCCCCTTTCGGTTCGGTGGGGGCGGAGATCGCACGAAGAGCGGATCGAGGCGAAACACATGAGCAGTTTACCCAGCTTCGGAGCTCTCCGGAGAGATAATACTCCTACTGCTGCTTGTCTGATTGTATTGAGTTCTTGCTCAGGAGCGCTGAGTGCTACAGTACACTCGAGCTGCTAACGAGACCGAGCGTGAGTGTTTTCTGGTTTCGAACCGAACGAACCCCCCTCTACCTTGCGCATGGGCCTCCTTTTATATGCTCAAGGGGTCACCGACAGGTGGCAACGCAGACAAGGGCAAAAATGGAAAAGGAGTTGTGGTTGGTGCAACAACCTGTACAGTGTATCCTACCTAACCTTGACGGCAGGGGACAAAGGCATTGAATGCCCGTCTGCGTCGCTCAAATAGTGCAAAAAGGACCGTCAGGGATGCCACCGCTTGCCACGATGGCGATCTTGTCAGCGTCGCTTGCCACCTCGCACCGCTGGCTGCACAGCCTCCTGCCACGCGCGCCTGGAAAGACCCCAAGGCGACACGTTGGTGGATGTGCTGGAGCGCGGGTACAGAGTGGTTGCCTGCCGCGGCAAGCGCCTTGCCGCGGCCGTTGTCTTGCCGCGCCCGGAAGCTTGTCGCTCACAGGGCCTTGCCGGGACGCGTGGCGCATCGCGGCAAGTTCCTTGCTATGCCTTGGCTGGCCTCCCTGGCATGCTCCTCTTGCCGGGGCCTTGTCTCCCTGGCTTGAATACTTTGTTCTTGAATGGCTCCAAAGGAACCACGGAGGACCTTGGCGGTCACCCAGCAAGCCTTGCCGCGGGGCGCTGCAACTGCCCGTGCACAAGTTCGGGAGACTAGGGTACCCCTACTCTAGTACACCGGCAGTTGCCATCGAGGATAAAAAGATGGGGTTTATATCATATTGCATGAGTTTATCCCTCTATATCATGTCATCTTTCTTAATGCGTTACTCTGTTCTTTATGAACTTAATACTCTAGATGCATGCTGGATACCGGTCGATGTGTGGAGTAATAGTAGTAGATGCAGGCAGGAGTCGGTCTACTTGTCATGGACGTGATGCCTATATACATGATCATGCCTAGATAATCTCATAATTATTCGCTTTTCTATCAATTGCTACATAGTAATTTGTTCACCCACCGTAATACTTATGCTATCTTGAGAGAAGCCACTAGTTAAACCTATGGCCCCCGGGTCTATCTCTTATCATATAAGCTTTCAATCTACTTTTATTTGCATCTTTACTTTGCCAATCTATATCATAAAATACCAAAAATATATTTATCTTATCATATTATCTCTATCAGATCTCACTTTCGCAAGTGGCCGTGAAGGGATTGAAAACCCCTTTATTGTGTTGGTTGTGAGTTCTTGTTTGTCTGTGTAGGTGCGTGGGACTTTTGAGGAGCCTCCTACTGAATTGATACCTTGGTTCTCAAAAACTAAGGGAAATACTTATGCTACTATTGCTGCATCACCCTTTCCTCTTCAAGGAAAACCAACGCAAGCTCAAGACGTAGCAAGAAGGATTTCTGGCGCCGTTGCCGGGGAGGTCTTCGCTCAAGTCAAGACATACCAAGTACCCATCACAAATTCATCTCCCTCGCACTTACATTATTTGCCATTTGCCTCTCGTTTTCCTCTCCCCCACTTCACCCTTGCCGTTTTATTCACCCTCTCTTTCCCAATCTCCTCTCTCTTTCGCTTTCTCCTCGCTTTTTCTGCCGTTATGTCTGAAACGGGGGAGATTATCATTGATATGGATAATAATAACATGGAAAATTTTGATGCTCTTGCTGAAGAACCCAGTATCTTACATACAAAAAAATTCGAATCGGTAGTGGTAATATTATTGGAAAAGGGGTTATTCAAGATTTCTTTACTTGTGACGGTGCTTTACCTTCTATGGATGGTTCTATTCTTCATAGAACTAGTAGTCTTGCGGATGCTATCGCCATGCTTGTAGTTGAGCTTGAAAGACAATTTAAGCATATGCATCCTTGCATACAAAGAATTTTCCTCGAATGTTCTAATATTGAGCATTCTTCTGTTCAGTGCACCGCTACTATATTTTTGGCTCATGAGTTTATATTTATAATAAAAGAGGCCAAAGAAATCTTTGCACACTATAGGGTGGACGCCGGCCGTCCTCCCATAGAGGCGATCCTCTTTGATCAAGAGGAGATTAGGCGTTTTCAATCTTTGGACTATGTTGCTTTTAATGAAAACCATAGAAAAAAGGTTCCTACCAATGTCCTAGTTGATAGAATTTCCAAACTTAATAATGAATTTGCTCTTCGAAACAATGAGCTAGGATACTCTCTTGAGTATAGGCTCACGAAGTTCTGCCAAAAGAATGCTTATAATGATGAATTAGTTGTGCAATATGAAGGGCTAAAGGAGGAACCCATACCTCCTGAGATTGATCTTGGGGACTTTTGTCCCATTAAATTTAGCCCTTTGGATTACTTTTGCTTGCCTCAAAGAAAACTTTCTGCTGAACATAGAGAATATGAGATGAGTTTTCGTGATCTATCTTATTATTACGGCACTACTTAGATCTATCCTCGCTTTTATGCCTAGCTTGGGGCGTTAAACGACAGCGCTAGTTGGGAGGCAACCCAATTTTATTTTTGTTTTTGCTTTTTGCTTCTGTTTAGTAATAAATTTTGCATCTACCTTCTGTTTAGATGTGTTTTCATGTTTTAATTAGTGTGTGTGCCAAGTAGAACCTATAGGATAACCTATGGTGATAGTTAATTTGATTCTGCTGAAAAACAGAAACTTTGCACGCACGAAAATAATTTTAGTAATTCACAGAAACATGATTTTGCATTTACTCTTTTTGCTGTAGATCACCAGAAAAATTTCCCAGGACTTCTTATTTTGGTAGGATTTTTATAGTTCCATAAGTATTCGAGAGTTACAGATTGCTACAGACTGTTCTGTTTTTGACAGATTCTGTTTTTCGTGTGTTGTTTGCTTATTTTGATGCATCTATGGCTAGTATGTAGGGATATGAACCATAGAGAAGTTGGAATACAGTAGGTTTAACACCAATATAAATAAAGAATGAGTTCATTACAGTACCTTATGTGGTGGTTTTTCTTTCTTGCACTAACGGAGCTTATGAGATTTCCTGTTGAGTTTTGTGTTGTGAAGTTTTCAAGTTTTGGGTAAAGATTTGATGGACTATGGAATAAGGAGTGGCAAGAGCCTAAGATTGGGGATTCCGATGGCACCCCAAGATATTCAAGGATAACCAAAAGCCTAAGCTTGCGGATGCCCCGGAAGGCATCCCCTCTTTCGTCTTCGTCTATCGGTAACTTTACTTGGAGCTATATTTTTATTCACCACATGATATGTGTTTTGCTTGGAGCGTCTTGTATGATATTAGTCTTTGCTTTTTAGTTTACCACAATCATCCTTGCTGTAGATTGGAATTTATTAGAATAATCTATGTGCTTCACTTATATCTTTTGAGCTAGATAGTTTTTCCTCTAGTGCTTCACTTATATCTTTTAGAGCACGGCGGTGGCTTAATTTTGTAGAAATTGTTAATCTCTCATGCTTCACTTATATTATTCTGAGAGTCTCCTAGAACAGCATGGTATTTGCTATGGTTATAAAATTGGTCCTAGAATGATGGGCATCCAAGTTGGGTATAATAAAAACTATCATAGGAAGTGAATTGGATGCTGTCGGTGTCAAAACCGGCGGATCTCGGGTAGGGTGTCCCGAACTGTGCGTCTAGGCGGATGGTAACAGGAGACAAGGGACACGATGTTTTACCCAGGTTCGGGCCCTCTTGATGGAGGTAAAACCCTATGTCATGCTTGATTAATATTGATGATGTGTGTTACAAGAGTGGATCTACCACGAGATCAAGGAGGCTAAACCCTAGAATCTAGCCTATGGTATGATTGTTGTTCGTCCTATGGACTAAAGCCATCCGGTTTATATAGACACCGGAGAGGGCTAGGGTTACACAGAGTTGGTTACAATGGTAGGAGATCTACATATCCGTATCGCCAAGCTTGCCTTCCACGCCAAGGAAAGTCCCATCCGGACACAGGACGAAGTCTTCAATCTTGTATCTTCATAGTCTTGGAGTCCAGCTGATGATGATAGTTCGGCTATTCGGACACCCCCTAGTCCAGGACTCCCTCAGTAGCCCCCGAACCAGGCTTCAATGACGACGAGTCCGGCGCGTATATTGTCTTCGGCGTTGCAAGGCGGGTTCTCCTTCAAACTTCATGTTCCTGTCGAGTAGTGTCCGGCTTCCTTATAAATGCCGCGCTCCTTGGCTTCTACGCCCAATAATGGCTTTCTTCCACGTGTCGTATGAATGCGAAAAGCTAGGGTATTTTTACATTTTCCCCCCTAGCCGTGCGAACGAGCCGCCTATAAGAGAGGCGAGGATCTAGATCCAACTCACACCATCCTCCTTCCGCAAGTACTCATCGAATCGCCTCTGACAAAAATCCATTCTATCATGGATAGTCGACGCGGCTCCTCCTCTCGCGCTCCCAGCCCTAAGCCAGGAGATTGGGGGAGATGCTCAGTTCCACACAGCGAGCTAGTGGCGCTCCAAACCGAGGGATATCTTCCCCCAGCCTTCATGGTTCCGGTTCGAGCCGGACTGGCCACCTTCAGGGGTCGAAAGCAGGCGGAGAGCGTTCCCAACCCCTCCAAAGGAGAGCGGGTATGCATTGTCCCTTATCTAATAAGGGGACTTAGATTCCCATACATCCGTTTCTCCGGGGGCTCCTGGAGTTCTACGGACTCCAGCTTCACCACCTTACACCTGCCTCCATTTTGCACATCGCGGGCTTTGTAGCTCTTTGCGAGCTGTTCTTGGGCATCGAGCCCCATTTTGTGCTGTGGAAGAGATTGTTTTTCCTCGTACCCCGTTCTCACGAGGGGTCGATATATCAAGTGGGTGGAGCCGAAATATGGCGCATCGCCGGGACCGGATATCCATCCGGCACCCCGAAGAAGGCGTCCGAAGACTGGCCTTCGGAATGGTTCTATATGGAGGACGCCCCTCTGCCAGATCTAGTTCGGATTAGCCTCCCGGAGTTCAGCAATGCTCCCTTGAAGAAACGCCTGAGTTGGCGCCCGCGGAGCCCTCAACGGGAGGATGATGGGAGCGTCCATTATCTGATGGGCCGGATTAGGTTACTGGCCCACTCCGAATTGACCACGATTGGAATCATGGCCACGTGCATTATGCGAGGGGTGCAGCCGCTCCAATATAGGGGCCACCCCATGTGGGATTTCAACGGGGAGAACGACGCCACCCGTCATGGCCACAAGGGGCCGGGATCGGCCGCGGATCTGGTGAAGATCCTATCCGGCTTGTGCAAGGGGGAGAAGGAGGACTTTCTCCAGACGAGCCCATTGAATGGGTTCTCCATGAATAACCCTCGGCGCTGGGTAAGCGAACGTTTATTCATCCGACCCGTGCTTTCGAAGTTAAATGCCTTACTTTATGAGTTTGACGCAGGAACTGCATCGGGATGTGGAGGGCATACACAGTCCGGCTCCACAACCCGAGGATCCGGGAAGATCCCTTGATCCAGCCTACGAAGAGGATCCGGACATAAAGGTGGAGCTAATTGATGGGGTGTTCCACCAACTCAGCATGGACAATGCTTTAGTCGCCATTACGGCTGACTACCCCGGATTATGTCCGGCTTCTCAGGTAATTATGACCGGAGTTCGGACACCATTACTTCGTCCTTGCGTATTTCAGATCACCGTATACCAACGGTGTCTTGCAGGAGGTGCCTTCAAGGCGAGAAGCCGAACCCGCGGCGGCTGACCAGCAAGGGTCAGTTCGGCCCAGCAGGCGGAAAAGGAGTGCGACGCAAATCGAAACGTCACCGCAACGGTACGGCGCACCGCTGTTTTTAAGGGAAGGATCCCTAGGAGGTATATTAATGCTCATAACTTTTATAGGGGAAAGAGCGCTCGCCGGACAGTGTCCGGAGAGGTTGCCAATCAAGCCTCCGCCAGCCATGCTCCAACGCATGGTCCGGAAGGGGAGGCGAACACAAGGCATGAGCCGGATGCTCCTCCAACGGAGGATGCCGACAGGCTGTCCGCCAACCGTTCTAAGGTGGAGAGCGCCATGAATAACAGGCGTCGCCGGACAGTTCTTCGTGATGCATGTTTCTCCCCAGAGGCGTTGAGTGCCTTTGATGCGGGAGACGCGCACCTCCGTGCCGCTCAAGATGGTTTAACCAGAGCCACGGAGCAGTATGTGAAGGACATACGGGTAAGTAATTTTAATAGTTATATATGCCAGTAGCCCCCGAGACTTAAAATAGTTAAAATAACTGATTTAAGGATCATTTATTATGCAGGATCTTACGGAGAAGAATACCCACCTGTCCCAGGAGCTTCAAGAGTGCAAGGCCCAACTTGAGGCCGCACTGGCCGCCACAGGGGGAGCCACAGAGACCCCCGCTGGTAATACGTACTTCGAAAAGATAAGTAGTTAACAAATTGCGGCGTGTGCGTAAATCTGACAAGAATATTGCAGAGGGCGCCGGACTAGATCCGAACAAGCAACAGCTACTGCGTCAGCTGAAGGCCGGCGAGAGGGTGCTTATGAAGGTGCAGCAGGAGAGGAACAAGCTCCCAGATGCCCACACCCAGCTAGGAGAAGAGCTGAAAGATGTGCGGGCCCAGCTATCTGGCTCCGTGAAGGAGAATCAGCGGCTTCGTCGCGGCATTTATAGTAAGTGCTTGAGCAAATTCTTTTGAAAAGAAGAATTCGGTGAGGAAGTCGATTTGACAGAAATGTGTCTGTAGGTGTGCTCACAGGTCGCCCTATGGAGGAAATGCCCGGTTCAACGGGTGACCAACTTCCCGAGCTGGTGCAACTGCTTGAACGTGTTCGGCAGGCGATGAGTGGCGTCGTTCGGGCCTTATGGCCTTCCGTCTCCCTACCTGAGGGCCTTGGAGGGCTTGCTGAGAAGCTTTAGGGAGTACGGCGATGTCTCCGTCTGTGGAAGATATCGGCCTGCCGTCAAGGCGCCAGGGAGGCCTGGGCCATGGTGAAGACGCGGTACCCGAAGGCTGACCCAGACCACATGGCCGAGGTCGGACCTGCGGGGCCTGATGGGAAGGAGATCCCTGTGAGCTTGATGTACGACCAAGTAGAGCTGGCCACGAAATATTCCCAATAGGACTGTAAATTAGACAGCCTGTTAGATGGGATTGAAGAGGAGTACAATCAGCCAGTTTGACAATGTAATTTTAAAATGACATGTAAAATGCCTTCTAGCCGGATTGTAGATCGTTTGCCTTTGCGGACCTTTTCGCTTCAACCTCGGGACCCAACAGTCTGGAGTGTGTCCGAATACCCTGACGGTTATAAAAGAACCGGGGCATGCATGGAGACAAGGCGTAGGGGTCATAATTGCTTTATCAGACAAGTGCCCAACTAGCTATGTTATATTACATGGTTAGTAAGAAACATCTTCCAGGGAGAATAGTTCCGTTAAGGGTTCCTTTCCCTGGGAGGCATGCCCTAAAGTGCATGTCCGGACTGCGAAAATAGCAGAAAAAGCATCTGGGGGCAGATAAATAAGTAAGTAATAAATCATCTTTCAGGTCACCGACCGAATATTCTCTTAAGAACGCTAGTTTTCGGCTTCACCCAGTCTGAGGTACACATCTGGGTGACCCGGCAGTAACAATCGCAAAGGTGCTCCCTTTACCTCCTAGCCGAACAATCGAGAACGTAGGGGTAAGCACAGGAGCCAGGCAACCCAGCTTGGCCAAAACTTAAGTCATATCGATGCATATAATGGTGAATAAAAGGTACATGCGGAAGTATGACACATGTGTTGGGCATGAAGCCCGTATAAATAAGCTTCTGTTAAAGAAGCCCCCAGGTATAATGAGTGCTAGGAGCACATCAAGTGTGTGCGAACAATGCAGAAATCAGCCTATCAAAGGTAAAAAAAAGTGGGAAGAAGGAGGGGGACAAGAGACAGTAAAAATGTAAAAAGGTGGATGGAGGAGTGAGACGAACTCTGAGTCCGGCGTTAGGCGTAGAATCTTCGGAGACGGTCTGCGTTCCATGGGTTCGGCTCGAGTCGGTTGTCAGATGCGTTACGTAGATGGTATGCTCTGCTAGTCAGAACTTGGTCGATGATGAAGGGACCTTCCCACTTGGGCTTAAGTTTTTCCTTTTTCTTGTCTGGCAGGCGTAGAACAAGTTCGCCAACATTGTAAGTTTTGGCCCGTACTTCTCTGCTTTGATATCTTCGAGCCTGCTGCTGATAGAATGCGGAACGAGCTTTTGCCACGTCCCGCTCCTCCTCTAAGGAGTCCAAACTGTCTTGCCGATCCAACTCGGCTTCTCTTTCTTCGTACATGCGCACACGAGGTGAGTCAAGAATTATATCGCAGGGCAGAACTGCCTCTGCGCCGTACACCATAAAAAATGGTGTGAATCCGGTAATGCGGTTTGGCGTGGTCCGCAGCCCCCAGAGTACAGAGTCGAGCTCCTCTACCCAGTGCGTGTTAGATTCCTTGAGGGACCGCACTAGTCTGGGTTTGATGCCGCTCATGATTAGACCATTTGCTCGCTCGACTTGACCGTTAGTTTGGGGGTGATAGAATGAAGCGTAGTCGAGCTTGATGCCCATGTTTTTGCACCAGAGTTTAACCTCGACGGCCGTGAAATTCGTGCCGTTATCAGTGATGATGCTATGGGGGACGCCAAAACGGTGTACTACCCCGGATATGAAGTCTATCACAGGTCCGGATTCTGCCGTTTTAACCGGCTTGGCCTCTATCCATTTGGTGAATTTGTCCACCATGACCAATAAGTATTTGTGCTTGTGGGTTCCCCCTTTAAGGGGTCCAACCATGTCAAGCCCCCAGACCGCGAACGGCCAGGTGATGGGTATAGTTTTGAGGGCGGTGGGTGGCATGTGGCTCTGATTAGCAAAGAGCTGGCAACCGACGCATCGTTGGACTAAGTCCTGAGCATCTGCCCGGGCTGTTGGCCAATAAAATCCTGTACGGAAGGCCTTGCCTACAAGGGCCCGGGCTGCAGCGTGGTGCCCGCCGAGTCCGGCGTGAATTTCAGCCAGGAGATTTCGCCCTTCCTCTTCGGAGATACACCTTTGAAGGACTCCGGTTGTGCTTTTCTTATAAAGTTCTCCCTCACGGACCTTGTAGGCTTTAGATCGCCGAACTATGCAGCGGGCCTCATTTTGGTCTTCAGGAAGTTCCTGCCTAATTAAGTAGGCTAGGAATGGTTCCGTCCACGGGGCAATTACTGCCATTATTTCGTGGGCTGAAGGTGTTATTTCGTTGGCGGAGCCGCCGATTGTGTCAGAATGGTCTGAGTTAGTTGATGCAGCTGGTTCCGGATTGTAATTTCCGGACTCCTCTTCCCATAATACGGATGGCTTAAAGAGCCGTTCCAGGAAGATGTTTGGAGGGACGGCGTCGCGTTTTGCGCCGATGCGTGCCAACACGTCTGCTGCCTGGTTGTTATCCCGGGATACATGGTGGAATTCGAGTCCTTCGAACCGAGCTGACATTTTTAGGATGGCGTTGCGGTAGGCTACCATTTTTGGATCTTTGGCCTCAAAGTCTCCATTTACTTGGGATATTGCGAGATTTGAATCCCCACGCACCTCTAGGCGTTGAATGCCCATGGAGGTTGCCATCCGAAGGCCATGTAGAAGGGCCTCGTATTCGGCTGCGTTGTTGGAGTCCGTGTACATTATTTGAAGCACGTATTGGACTGTGTCTCCGGTTGGGGACGTCAAGACGACGCCAGCCCCCAAGCCAGCCAACATTTTGGAGCCGTCGAAATGCATGATCCAGTTGGAGTATGCGCCGTACTCTTTAGGGAGTTCGGCTTCAGTCCATTCGGCGATGAAGTCAGCGAGAACTTGCGACTTGATAGCTCGTCGTGGTTTGTAGGTTATATCAAATGGTAAGAGCTCAATGGCCCATTTTGCAATCCTGGCCATCGCGTCGCGATTGTTTATAATATCGTTGAGAGGTACTTCGGAGGCCACCATTATGGAACACTCTTGAAAGTAGTGTCGCAGCTTCCGGGATGCCATGAACACCGCGTACGCTATCTTTTGATAGTGTGGGTACCGGGATTTGCATGGAGTTAGGACAGTGGATACGTAGTACACTGGTTTTTGAAGAGGGAATTTGTGCCCTTCTGTTTCTCGTTCGACGACGAGTGCGGCGCTGACAACTTGATGTGTTGCCGCGATGTATAATAACATGGGTTCGCCCAGGTTGGGCGCGGCCAGGACCGGATTTGTTGCCAATACGGTCTTAATTTCTTCGAGTCCGGCAGCGGCAGCATCCGTCCATTCGTAGCGTTCGGTGCACCGGAGGAGGCGATAGAGGGGCAGTGCCTTTTCTCCCAGACGGGAGATGAAGCGGCTTAGAGCCGCCACGCATCCAGTTAGTTTTTGTATTTGCTTGAGGTCTTTTGGGATATCCAATTGTGACAGAGCTCGGATCTTGGCTGGGTTTGCTTCAATTCCTCTACCGGATACGATGAATCCCAAGAGCTTTCCGGTTGGTACACCGAAAACACATTTTCCGGGTTGAGCTTAATTTCATATGCTCGGAGGTTGTCAAATGTCACCCTCAAGTCGTCTACTAGAGTTTCGACGTGTTTGGTCTTGACGACCACATCGTCTACGTAAGCCTCTACCGTCTTGCCTATCTGGGTAGCCAGACATGACTGAATCATGCACTAATATGTTGCGCCAGCGTTTTTGAGTCCGAAGGGCATTGTGTTGAAGCAGAATGGCCCATATGGAGTAATGAATGCCGTTGCGGCCTGGTCTTTTTCCGCCATCTTGATTTGATGGTATCCGGAGTATGCTCGAGGAAGCACAATGAATCGTGCCCTGCGGTAGCATCGATGATTTGGTCGATGTGAGGGAGAGGGAAAGGGTCCTTTGGACAAGCCTTGTTAAGGTCTTTGAAATCGACGCAAAGGCGCCAGGATTTGTCCTTTTTTGGTACCATTACTAGGTTGGCTAGGCAGTCCGGATGTTTTATATCTCTGATGAATCCGGCTTCTAAGAGTTTGGCTAGCTCCTCTCCATTGCCTGTCTTTTGGGTTCGGAAAATCACCGAAGAGCTTGTTTGACTAGCTTGAATCCTTTTAGGATATTTAGGTTGTGCTCTGCCAGCCTGCGTGGGATTCCTGGCATATCTGAAGGGTGCCAGGAAAAAATGTCCCAATTTTCCCAAAGGAATTCTCGTAGTGTGGCTTCTACATCGGGATTTAATTGTGCCCCAATGGAGGCCGTCTTTGTGGGGTCCGTTGGATGGACCTGGAATTTGACTATTTCGTCTGCTGGTTTAAAAGAGGTGGACTTGGACCTCTTATCGAGTATCACATCGTCCCTATCCACCGTGGAGTGCAGCGCAGTTAGTTCCTCTGCCGCTAGGGCTTCGGATAATGCCTCTAGGGCCAGTGCGGTTGTCTTATTTTCAGTGTAGAGTGATGTATCTGGATCACTGGCGAGAGTGATTATTCCATTGGGTCCGGGCATTTTGAGCTTCATGTACCCGTAATGGGGTATAGCTTGGAAGATTGTCAATGCCTCTCGCCCTAACAAGGCGTGATATCTGCTACCGAATGGGGCCACTTGGAACGTGACCTCTTCGGACCTGTAATTGTCCAGCGAGCCGAACACTACATCTAGTGTGATTTTTCCTGTGCAGCGTACTTCTCGACTAGGGATTATTCCCCTGAAGGTTGTGCTACTTCGCTCAATGCGGCTCCAGTCAATTTCCATTTTTTGAAGGGTTTCTTCGTAGATGAGGTTTAATCCGCTGCCGCCATCCATGAGTACCTTGGTAATACGAAAGCCGTCCACTATCGGACTAAGCACCAATGCGGCTGGTGCTCTAGCTGTTCGGAATTTAGGTTCGTCGTTGGCATTGAAGGTGATAGCCGTGTCGCTCCATGGATTTGCTGTTGCTACTTGGTAGACTTTGGTGAGGCTGCGGATTGTTCGTTTTCGTATGTTATTTGATGCGAAAGTCTCGAAGACTGTTAATACCGTACTAGTACTGCTGGGCTGGTTGCCCGGGGCTAAAAAGCCTTCGCCACTTTTGGCCACCTGCCGTAGTATCCAACATGCTCGAAGGCTATGTGTTGGAGTGGCGCCCTCCGTACTGTGGATTTTGCAGGGTCTGTTGAGCCATCCCTCCATTACAGTTCCGTACCCTTTAGGGGGTTTTTGCTTTTTGGTTTTTAATCCAGGGGCTTGAGTATGACGCACCCTTTTATTTCGGACTGGGGTTGTATTCAGGGCCGGATTGTCCCAAAACCCGGTTTCGGTTTTCCAGGCGCTCTCCATCACACAGTATTTTTGTACAATGGTCGTTAGGTTGGCGAAGCGTGTAACTTCGCGACGACTTATGGCCTTTATGATTCCCTTGTCCGTCCAATTGTTGCAAAAAATTGAAATCGCGCTTTCTTCATGGCAGTCCTTTATCCTGTTCGTAACCAGGAGGAATCTGGCCCAGTAATAATGTACTGTTTCATCGGGCTCTTGCCGTATTTGAGATAGATCGCTTATGTTTGGGTGGGCGGGTGGTATTAAGTTCAGAACCCTGCCCGATCTGAGGCTCAAAGGCCAAGAAGCTTCCGGAATTGGAAGCTTGGTCTGTTGGATGCCTTCCAACGAATCTGGTCCGATACCTAACTTTAGGTTCAGTATTTGATTGACGCCCGTTTCTCCGCGGGAATCCGGCATGGAGGGATCGGGAATCCGGACATAGCTGGTTTTTAACATAGAAGAAGAGTCGCCGCATTGTTCCTCTACCACAACAACATGGTGGGTAGCCTGGGGCGAGTTAATTTCCCTCAGATCGGTTTTAAGACCAATCTGATCATAGTCGGTAGCGACTCCCAGGGCGGCGATGCGATCCAAGAGCCCATTTATGGAGGAGAGCTCAATCGGATCTAGCTGCTCGGCGAATTCCGAGCTGACGTGAAGATCGCTTTTAATGACCTGAGAGGTCATTGTCGGAGCGGTGGCCGAACGGGCGGTCATAAGAAAACCGCCTAGCCGGATAGTCTGGCCGGCGGACAAAGCTCCCTTGATGACGGCGCCGTCTTTAAAGACGGGAAAAGGCATCCTTCCTGATGGCGACGGAACAGAGGAACTCTCAATGAAAGCACCAATGTCAGTGTCAAAACCAGCGGATCTCGGGCAGGGGGTCCCAAACTGTGCATCTAGGCGGATGGTAACAGGAGACAAGGGACACGATGTTTTACCCAGGTTCAGGCCCTCTTGATGGAGGTAAAATCCTATGTTCTGCTTGATTAATATTGATGATGTGTGTTAAAGAGTGGATCTACCACGAGATCAAGGAGGCTAAACCATAGAAGCTAGCCTATGGTATGATTGTTGTTCGTCCTATGGACTAAAGCCATCTGGTTTATATAGACACCGGAGAGGGCTAGGGTTACACAGAGTTGGTTACAATGGTAGGAGATCTACATATCTGTATCGCCAAGCTTGCCTTCCACGCCAAGGAAAGTCCCATCCGTACACGGGACGAAGTCTTCAATCTTGTATCTTCATAGTCTTGGAGTCCGGCCGATGATGATAGTTCGGCTATCCGGACACCCCCTAGTCCAGGACTCCCTCAGATGCTATGGTCAATTTGATACTTGATAATTGTTTTGAGATATGGCAGTAGTGATAGTACAGTCATGCTAGTTGGATGATTATGAATTTAAAGAATGCTTGTGTTGAAGTTGGCAAGTCCCGTAGCATGCACGAATGGTAAAAGTTGTGTAACAAATTTGAAACATGAGGTGTTCTTAGATTGTGCATCCTTATGAGTGGCGGTCGGGGACGAGCGATGGTCTTTTCCTACCAATCTATCCCCCTAGGAGAATGCAAGTAGTGCTTGGTTTTTGATGACTTGTAGATTTTTGCAATAAGTATAAGAGTTCTTTATGACTAATGTTGAGTCCATGGATTATATGCACTCTCACCCTTCCATCATTGCTAGCCTCTTCGGTACTGTGCATTACCCTCTCTCACCTTGAGAGTTGGTGCAAACTTCGCCGGTGCATCCAAACCCCGTGATACGATACGCTCTATCACACATAAACCTCCTTATATCTTCCTGAAAACAGCCACCATACCTACCTATTATGGCATTTCCATAGCCATTCTGAGATATATTGCCATGCAACTTTCCACCGTTCCGTTCATCATCATGACACACATCATCACTGTCATATTGCCTTGCATGATCATGTAGTTGACATCGTATTTGTGGCAAATCCACCATGCATAATTTTTCATACATGTCACTCTTGATTCATTGTCCATCCCAGTACACCGCCAGAGGCATTCATATAGAGTCATATCTTGTTCTAGTTTTGAGTTGTAATTCATGAGTTGTAAATAAATAGAAGTGTGATGATCATCATTATTAGAGCATTGTCCCCCCCCCCCCAAAAAAAAGAAAGGCCAAATAAAAAAAGAAAGGGCAAATAAAAAGGCCAAAAAAGGCCCAAAAAAGAGAATAAAAAAGGGGGCAATGTTACTATCTTTTTCCACACTTGTGCTTCAAAGTAGCACCATGTTCTTCATATACAGAGTCTCATATGTTGTCACTTTCATATACTAGTGGGAATTTTTCATTATAGAACTTGGCTTGTATATTCCTATGATGGGCTTCCTCAAAATGCCCTAGGTCTTTGGGAGCAAGCAAGTTGGATGCACACCCACTAGTTTCTTTTGTTGAGCTTTCATACATTTATAGCTCTAGTGCATCCGTTGCATGGCAATCCCTACTCCTTATGTTGACATCAACTGATGGGCATCTCCATAGCCCGTTGATTATCCTCGTCAATGTGAGAGTTTCTCTTTTTTTGTCTTCTCCATACAACCTCCATCATCATATTATATTCCACCCATAGTGCTATATCCATGGCTCATGCTCATGTATTGCGTGAAAGTTGAAAAAGTTTGAGATTATTTAAGTACGAAACAATTGTTTGACTTGTCATCGGGGGTGTGCAAGATGGGAGCATTTTTGTGTGATGGTAATGAAGCATAGCCTAACTATATGATTTTGTAGGGATGAACTTTCTTTAGCCATGTTATTTTGAGAAGACATGATTGCTTTGATTAGTATGCTTGAAGTATTACTATTTCTTATGTCAATATGAACTTTTATTTTGAATCATTTGGATCTGAACATTCATGCCACAATAAATAAAATTACATTGAGAATTATGCTAGGTAGCATTCCACATCGAAAATTCTGTTTTTATCATTTACCTACTCGAGGACGAGCAGGAATTAAGCTTGGGGATGCTTGATACGTCTCCAACGTATCTATATTTTTTGATTGTTCCATGCTATTATATTACCCATTTTGGATGTTTATGGGGTTTACTTTACACTTTTATATCATTTTTGGGACAACTAACCGGAGGCCCAGCCCGGATTGCTGTTTTTCTGCCTATTTCAGTGTTTCGGAGAAAAGGAATATCAAACGGAGTCCAAACGGAATGAAACCTTTGGGAGCGATCTTTTTGGAACAAACGTGATCCAGAGGACTTGGAGTGGAAGTCAAGAAACAGGCGAGGTGGACACGAGGGTGCCCGGCACGCCCCCTAGGGCTGGGCACGCCCCCCATCCTCGTGGGCCCCTCTAGCGTCCACTGGCCTACTTCTTCCTCCTATATATACCCATGTACCCCGAAAACATCAAAAGCGACCACGGAAAACTATTTCCACCGCCGTAACCTTCTGTATCCGCGAGATCCCATCTTGGAGCCTTCGCCGGTGCTCCGCCGGAGGGGGAATCGATCATCGAGGGCCTCTATATCATCTCCAAGGCCTCTCCGATGAGTTGTGAGTAGTTTACCACAGACCTTTGGGTCCATAGTTATTAGCTAGATGGCTTCTTCTCTCTCGTTGAACCTCAATACAAAGTTCTCCTCGATCTTCTTGGAGATCTATTCGATGTAACTCTTTTTGCAGTGTGTTTGTCGAGATCCGATGAATTGTGGGTTTATGATCAAGTTTATCTATCGGAAATATTTGAATCTCCTCTGAATTCCTTTATGTGTGATTAAGTTATCTTTGCAAGTATCTTCGAATTATCAGTTTGGTTTGGCCTACTAGATTGATCTTTCTTGCAATGGGAGAAGTGATTAGCTTTGGGTTCAATCTTGCGGTGTCCTACTAACGAATTTGAGTCTTTTATGAGTATGCTCAAGGGAAAATCCAAGAAGCACTTTGTTGCTCTCTTGGAACAACTTGGTGAAGCCAATGCCATGATCGAGGCTCATGAAGAAACCATCTCTAAGATCGAAGGTCATAGTCATGACTATGCCGATGAGATATCGGATCTCTCTAATGCTCTTGAGGAAGAGCGTGGGCATTGTTTGGCTCTGGAGGAGTCACACAACGATGACCATGCTAAGTTAAAGAAAGATCTTGATCATGCTCTTGTTGTGTCTCGTGTGCTAACTTCCGAGAAGGCTAAACTTGGTGTTGACCATGCTAGACTCAAGGAGGAGTTTGATATACTCGACAAGGCCCACAAGGTCTTGAAGGGTACTCATGATAGCCTCAAGGAGTCTCATGATCAACTCCAAGTTAAGCTAACCAAAGAAAAAGCCACCTTTCCTCATATGGTATTAATTGATAAGGCAAATGCCACTAACCCGTGTTGTGAGCATGTGCATCTTTCGGAGGAGAATGCCAAGTTGAAGGAGCAACTCGAGAAAGGCCTTGTGACGTGCATACAAGGTGAGAAGAACCTCAACGACCTTTTGAGCATTCAAAAGGAATTTGTGGCCAAGGAGGGAGTTGGGTTCGCACCCAAGTCCAAGAATAAGAAGAAGAATTACAACGCCAAATGACCTCCTCCTCTCAAGCAAACTTTTGTGAAGGAGGGAGAGGGTGCTCCTAAGGAGAATAAGAACAATGTGAAGGGTGGTGATGTCAAAAAGGGCAATGCCACCCCTTCCAACAAAACCGGCGACTTTAACCCTTCTTATGTGTTGTGCCGTGCTAGTGATGGGCATGTTTATGCTAAATTTGTTGGTTATCCTTATGAGTACATTGAATGGTCTATTTGGGTTCCTAAGACCCTTATTACTAACATCAAAGGACCCATTACTAAATGGTACCTAAAACCAAGCATTGATCTCTTGTAGGTGTTTGCTTCCGGTGGGGGATCATGGTTGCTCGATAATGGAGCAACAAATCATATGACCGGAAGCAAGGACTTGGTGGTGGACATGCACAAGATCCCTTCTATGCCCACCAACATCGAGTGGGGTGATGCTTCGTCTTCTAAGGTATTGGGTCTTGGCAAGGTTGTCATTTCTCATGATCTAACGATGGAGAAAGTCATGCTTGTTGAGTCCCTTGCTTACAATCTACTTTCCGTTCGTGAACTTGCAATCATGGGCTTTGCCACTTTCTTTGATATTGATACCGTGGCCCTCTTGTGGAGCAAGTGATGCGGAGCATCCCACGTTCATCCCCATGTACACTCCGACTACTCTTCAAGCCCCAAGAGGACATATGACGAGACCTCGAATATACACCACTGGACACAAGGTGAACTCGCTCCTATCTGAACCTTCACTTTCTACATGTGAGACATGGCTACTACCTCATGCATGGATCTTGCATATACTCAGGTACGACCGAGACGACCATGGAGAAACCAAGGACCAAGGCCAAGCATGGAAGAGAAGGAGGAAGAGAACCTGGCCGCCCCAGAATGAGCGGTACAACCAGTCAACAACTGCCCGGGCGGTACAACCGGTCGACTACCGCTCAACTACCGGCCACCATTCTGTGATCGTGCGGTGCAAGGCCGGTACTGCACCGGAAGTACCGCTAATTACCCAATGACCGGTACTACCGCCCCGACAACCGGTACAACCGCTGGCCCCTCCGACGTCCATCTCCAGAAGCCAGCGCCTGACCTCCTACCGGTAGTACCGCCTCCCACAACCGGTACTTCCGCCTGGCATGAGCTACCAGCGGTACAACCGCCCCCTGGACCGGTACAACCGGCCTGTCTGCGCACAGTGTATTGGGCCGAGCCCGTGTACCCCTTCGCCCTCACTTACCCCTTCGTGGCTCTAGACTATATATACTCCTCCACCTCCTCCTAGTTAAGGTAGCACTGGATTAGCTCATATTTGTGAGAGAGCCTTTGCTCATCCACTTGGATACTTCTCCTCGGAGTTCAGGACCTCTTCGGAGAAGATCCCCCAAGCGGATTCAAGACCCCTTTCTAGGGAAGACTCCCAAGACCTCTGTTAGGAGATGAACTGTCCTTTGTATCCTTACCTTTGTTGATTGTGGATCATATGCATCTCTTTGTGTTCGGTGATCTAGCACTCGTGTGATTGATTCTATGTCGGTTGAGTGTTTGTCTTGTTCTCCCCGTGTTTTCCCTCTAGTTCTTCTGCGTGTTCTTCGTGATTCCCCGTAGGATCCCTCCAAACGTGAAAGATCGACCACCTAGGGTTCTGCTCTACATCATCTTGGTATCATGAGCCACGTTGATCACGTTTTTGGAGCCCCTACCCCGTGTTTTCTAGCTTGATTTTGTTGTTTTCGTCCTAAATCCGAAAATCCCCACCAAAAATAGCCCCAAATTTTTTTTGTGATTTGTTGGTTTGATGATGTTTTGTTGATTTTGATCCGTGGATTTGCTTGGTTTCAAGTGGATCTAGCATTCCCCCAAGTTTCCCCTCTTTCCATCCACGAAATCCATCCAATTTTGGCCCCGAAATCATCCATTTCCGCCCCAAAATCGCGCCCCGAGTCGACCTGCGGAAAATCCCGACACCAGCGGTACTTCCGCCCCTCCGAGCGGTACTACCGCTGAGTACCATGAGCGGTACTACCGCCCATCCGAGCGGTACAACCGCCCCTTCCAGTTTCAGCGTTCCGAGTTTCACCGTTTTGCCCATAACTAATTCATCCGAACTCCGATTTTGACGTTCTTTAGCTCGTTTTGAACCTATTGACATCCCCCATCCCACAAAAATACTAACAACACCATTTGACTCCATCAAATTTTCGAAAATTTGGCAAGTTTGCCTAGGCCTTCCACCATATCATCCGCATAGCCACCATAGCCTTCCGCAACCTAACCCATCTTGATCAACTCAAACAAGCTCAACCTAGCCCTTAGCATTAGTGGTTGCATGAGTAGTGATTTGAGTCTCCTAAGGTGTTTCGGCTACTTAGGGACAATCGCTTCTTCATCAACCACCACCACCACTTTCCGCATAGGCGTGCCCACCATACACTTCCGCTAATCCCAATTAAACCCAACTTTGTTTGAGTTGTGGCTTCCGCCACTCATCATCGCCACGGACGGTAACCTCCATATCATCTTGGTATCGTGGTATCCCTCCATTGTTATTACCCTTGCCATTGCATTGATAACCTCTAGCCCATTTTGCGTTACTTGCCTATCGAGACTAGCCATTTGAGTATTGCCGGCAACGTTACTTGTGCACATTAGTGATCATACTTCCCATAGCATAAATACCATATCATCATGATACATATATTGGTATCATATCTTGTGTCACAAGTTTGTTCCCGCATATACACAATTGCTATCTTGGTTTGTGCATTGTGCAAAAGTGGCCATAGAAAAAAAAAGGAAAGAAATAAAGCTTTTAAGCAAAAGAAAGAGAGCAAAGAAGCTTGTAAGCAAGTGCCATAGCATCATACCACATTGCATATAAGATTTTCATATACGATCATCTTGGATCATCTTGAGAGAAAAACCGGGAACCATACATACATAGCATACTTGGGATAGGATGTTTATCCATTTTGCATCTTATAGGCTGTGCACAAGTGTCGTATCTGCCTATTGAGCAATCGTGCTAGTGTCTCTCTTGAGTTGTGCAACACGAGCGTTTTCCGTGGATTCCACATTTTGTGCTCATTCCTTGGTTGCACGACCCCATTTATCTATCCGTGTGTGTGTTTCCGTGTGCCATTCTTTACTATTGGTCTACTTGTTTCTCTTGCGAATTTTTGAATCTCTTTCAACATTATTGACTCTTGCTAACATTTTGCATTAAATTTTTGTGCCACTATCCTCACCGAGCTCCACTATAAGCTTTACTTGTGTAGGTGTGAGAACCGACAAGGATTGGTACCAATAGTGCTATTTCATTGTCCGCATTTGAGTGAACTTGATTCATTTTCAACATCGGTCAAGGTACATTGGTATAAGTTCTTCTCTTTCTCCCACTCATATTTGCTCGAGTCCTGTGATGGATAGGCAAGGAATTTCCTCTCCGGTCCTCGACAACAACGAAGGCGTGAACAATTACATCACCAAAGCGTCTATCTTCGATCTACAACAACAAGTGCAAGGCACACAATCAAGATTGCGAGAGCGCATCGAGAACATCTCCATCGACATTCATCACTCCGAAGCAAGGAGAAGGGACTACTTCGACAAGAAGCTTGCCGCACATAAAGAGGAGCAAGATGCAAGGATGGAGGAGATTAGAGCCTTGATCAAGTCTACTTCCCCTTCGTCATCTTCAAGGCGGCGGCGACCAAGTCGATCATCTTCGGGGCACAAACAAGATGCAAGCGCAAGTCATCCAAGTCAACATCTACATGGCGACCACCATCACATTCATGATCAACATCGTTACGAAGGGCAAGTCACCTCCAAGCATCATGTGCACGACGACGACGAATGCCAAGGAGCTCAAGCACGACAACGACATCGTCATCATGAAGATGCTCCACAAGCGCAAGTGCACAAGGCCCAACAAGCGCTACTTCACGCCAAGTCCAAGCTTCATAAGCACAAGAGAAGACCGCGAGACGACCACCACCAAGACGGTGTTACGGATAAAACAACCACTTTGGCATCTTCGCCAAGTGCTATCAAGGCATCTTCACCTTTGGACGTACGGCATCTTCTCCTACTTCCCACGAGTACGCCTACAACGACTTCATCAAGTCCAAGGCGACCACCTACAAGCGAGGGCGACACTTCCATCTTCGGAAGCCCCCCAAGGAAGATGGCCGAGCATGGGAAATTCCCTTCGGTCATGGAGACGAGCTACGAGGTGCCACATCATATGGGCCTCCAACACCAAGACAGTGACAAGACGGTCGAGCAAGGGCCATCCCCTTCGACCATGGCGACGAGCGCGAACCTCTTCAACAACATGAAGACGACGCCCACATTGGACTCCTCCTCCGAGTCAAGCTACACGACCGCACATGAAGACATTTGCACCAACATCTCTCCGACACCCACATATGAAGAGATGCCCCAAGTGCCATGTGAGGAGAGCCACCACCACATGAGTGACATGAGTGACTCCACCATACGTGACATTGAGAGAATTTCCTATGAGAGGATGAGTGTGACCACCACTAGCCCCACACATGAGAGCATGCCACACATCCTATGTGAGGTTGAGCGCCATTTGAGTGACTGCACCAACCATATGAGTGAGAGCATCCTTGAGGGAGTGAGTGAGCCACAACACTTAGAGAGTGAGGTAGTTGACACGGCATGTGAGGCCACTATGATTTCTAACGACTTAACCTCTACTCCTAGTGTGTTTTCTTCTTTGGTGCTAGGTCTCCTACATGACGACACGCCTATACGTGACGAGTCCATCCCTCCAATGGGAAAACCGATGGCCATGGTGGATGATGATGCACCCCCCACATGGTTCCATCAAGATGACGATGACCATGACTTGATCTTCAACACCTCACCTACAACACATGAGCGACGCTCCAAAGGTAACATAGGTGATGGTGCTTCTCTAGTCCCACTAGTGGACATTCTTGAGATTGATTGCTTGCATGATGTTGACCCACCTATTACCATGCTTCATGCTAGTTAAACTTCTTCATGCCTTGACTTACGTATTTACGATGAATATGATGATGAGCATGTTGAGTTGCCTAGTTGTGATGCTATGCTTCATAGGATATCATGTGAAAATTCTATTGGTCACATCATGTTTGATAATCCGCTTGACTTGTCATATGCTATGCATGAGATCAACCATATGTCTTATTTGCAATCTCTTCATAGTGATTATGCATATGCCATTAAAATAAAGCCAATTTGCACATACGACATAGATGACAAGCCCATGGTTATTGGCATTTGTTTCTCTTGTGATGATATTGATATGCTCCCTTTGCATCATTTATCTAATCTGCCATGCCATGACCACCTAGCTTTGGATATGCATTGTTTACCATGTTGTCCATTTTCTCCATATTATGCTTTCGATATTGCTAATGAGGAGACCCCCATAGTTTCCTCATACCCATTAGGAGATTTTGATCCATCCTATGATTTGCATGATTCCCATAATTGCGTGCACCATATGCATTCCATGAATAACAATGCTTTAGAGATTGCTTGTGATGCATTACACAATTTGAGTCTCCATTATGCTATACATAACAACAAACCTATCATGATGGATGACATGTTTCTATATCACGCATCTCATTTATTTGAGCATTGGCTATTTTGTGCTAACCGACACATGCACGTGCGCATCATGATGGATGATGTGTACATATACCATGCACACACAATTTTCTCTTTGTCTTTGTTTTGTGTAGGTACTTATGAACACTCGTCAACCTCACAATCCCATGAGTTGACGAAACGAGCTCTTGAGAGCAACGATGACTTGGGATCCCGTGGACTATCCTTACCACCGTTCCCTTCGCGCAAGGACTACACGCATCTCTTCTACTTGGCTCTCACACGGCTATGGGCTATTTACCACTTGTCACCTTATGCTCATTTTCCCGTGTTCACTTTGCATGTTATACTTGCTTCTATGCATTTGCCATGCAATTGTGACCCTTGCTTGCATCTAACCATGATTCACCATTATGATACTTCTATGTGTATTTGCATGCTTGGTGGAGATCCTTGTTGCTATTGCCATGTTTATCATGTGCCTCATACTATTGTTGATTCTTGTGTTGGGAGAGTCATGATGTTACATTGCTATTTACATAGGACTTCTTGCCAACACCATGAACCTACTTTCCTCATATCTTGCTTTCATGCTTGTGCTATGACATGTGAATTATTCATGCGCACTATTTGCACACATGACATGCCTGCCATGATTCCTCCTAGTATGCTGCATCTTCGCACTACTAGCTTGCTTGACTTGATTGATATGATTGCTTGCTATGTTGCATCACCCATGTTCCACTATTACTTGCTTTCTTGGGTTGATGACATATATGCTCATGCCTCTCACATGATATATCTTGATCATTATCTCTTGTGTCCATTAGTTGCCTCTTTCATATCCACTTGTATTGAGTGCAACCATACTATGCTTATTGATTTCGGAGACTTTGACACCTTACTTGTGATGCATACTTCTTTCCTTGAGCCTCTTGTATTTGGTTGTTCTTGCATCATATGCCTCCACACTATGAAATGCTCCCCTGTACCTTCTTATGATGAGCATGATGCATACACTTGTTCGGCATATTACCACTCGAATGACAGGTTTTGCATGTCCGCTAACCTCATTTGTTTTTCCGAGTGTTTGTCATGTTCTTTCATTTTGAAGGATTCACAAGGCATTACCGTCATGAGACATATTGGTTATGTGAAGGCATACACGATGTGCGACACCAACATTTTCGACATCCTCATAAAGGTGAACTCCTTCTCTTTGAGTCATCCTCAAATACGCATGTTGGATGGGTCACTCTTTCATTGTTGTTTACTTCTTGTTGTCTACATGTTACATCTAGTGAACGGAGGAACGACATTGGAGATTGGATACATGGACCTTCACATTGAGGAGCGCTCACACTTCTTGGATGCACCTTCGAAACTCCACTCATGCCTCAACATCGAGCTTTGGTACACCAACACCTCCATATTTGTTGATTGTGCTCATACATGTCATGCTTGATGGACATATCATACTCACCACAAGTTTGCACCCTATGCATGGATTGACTCACATTATGATTGCCTTGTTGCATCTTGCATTCCCATGTCATCCGTGATATATGAGCTTGTGCATTTCCTTCGCAAATTTGTTGTGATCTTCCTTGATGGCATATTCATACATAATGATCATATTGTCCACCATCAATTGCATGATAACATACACATGTTGAGCATCCATTGCCATATTCATGCTATTGATAAACCGTCTCACTATGACATCATTTTGCATCGTGGTTGCATTGATCATACTTACAACACATTTGTGTGCACAATGATTGCATTTCCTCCCATGAATGCTTTGCATCTCATTCTAGATCATCTTGATAAGCTTCATGCGCTTTGTCATGACCTATCTTGCCGCACGGACTCATTCTTACATGATGGACACTTTGTGTGCGCTAACCATTGTATTTCTGAGTGTTGCTTGTGTTTGCTCTTTTTGCATGTCTATCACTCCGGCGACACCTTGGACTACTTGGATAGCGCAATGTCTTCAACTTCGTCCAACTACAAGTCCGTCCACGACAACCGTTTCCATGGTGATGAGGATCACGATCCGAGGTCGGATCTTTCACAAGGGGGGGAGATGATGCGGAGCATCCCACGTTCATCCCCATGTACACTCCGACTACTCTTCAAGCCCCAAGAGGACATATGACGAGACCTCGAATATACACCACTGGACACAAGGTGAACTCGCTCCTCTCTGAACCTTCACTTTCTACATGTGAGACATGGCTACTACCTCATGCATGGATCTTGCATATACTCAGGTACGACCGAGACGACCATGGAGAATCCAAGGACCAAGGCCAAGCATGGAAGAGAAGGAGGAAGAGAACCTGGCCGCTCCAGAACGAGCGGTACAACCGGTCAACAACCGCCCGGGCGGTACAACCGGTCGACTACCGCTCAACTACCGGCCACCATTCTGTGATCGTGCGGTGCAAGGCCGGTACTGCACCGGAAGTACCGCTAATTACCCAATGACCGGTACTACCGCCCCGACAACCGGTACAACCGCTGGCCCCTCCGACGTCCATCTCCAGAAGCCAGCGCCTGACCTCCTACCGGTAGTACCGCCTCCCACAACCGGTACTTCCGCCCGGCATGAGCTACCAGCGGTACAACCGCCCCCTAGACCGGTACAACCGGCCTGTCTGCGCACAGTGTATTGGGCCGAGCCCGTGTACCCCTTCGCCCTCACTTACCCCTTCGTGGCTCTAGACTATATATACTCCTCCACCTCCTCCTAGTTAAGGTAGCACTGGATTAGCTCATATTTGTGAGAGAGCCTTTTCTCATCCACTTGGATACTTCTCCTTGGAGTTCAGGACCTCTTCGGAGAAGATCCCCCAAGCGGATTCAAGACCCCTTTCTAGGGAAGACTCCCAAGACCTCCGTTAGGAGATGAACTGTCCTTTGTATCCTTACCTTTGTTGATTGTGGATCATATGCATCTCTTTGTGTTCGGTGATGTAGCACTCGTGTGATTGATTCTATGTCAGTTGAGTGTTTCTCTTGTTCTCCCCGTGTTTTCCCTCTAGTTCTTCCGCGTGTTCTTCGTGATTCCCCGTAGGATCCCTCCAAACGTGAAAGATCGACCACCTAGGGTTCTGCCCTACATCAGCAAGACTCTTAAAGTAGCCTTTGTTGGGCATGTCGAGAACGGTCTTTATGTGATTAACTTCTCGGAGCGACCCACTAAAACCGAGGCATGCCTAATGGCTAAAGTTGATGTGGGATGGCTTTGGCATCGCCGTTTAGCCCACGTCAATATGAGATCTTTGCAAAGTCTTCTCAAGGGCGACCATGTTCGTGGACTAACAAATGTTAGTTTTGCCAAAGATCGTGCTTGCAGTGCTTGTATCGAAGGAAAGCCTCATGAGAAGGCTCACCCTCCCACGACTATCATCTACTCGAAGAGACCCTCGGAGCTCCTTCACATGGATCTCTTTGGGCCTCCATCCTTTGATAGTCTTGGAGGTAGAAAGTATTGCTTGGTGATTGTGGATGATTATTCAAGATACACTTGGGTATATTTCTTCAAGAGGAAGAGTGAGACTCAACAAACCATCATCGACTTTGCAAATGAAGCTGAACGTCAACATGATGCAAAGATCTTGACAATAAGAAGTGACAACAGTGCCGAGTTCAAGAACTACACCTTGGATGAGTTTCTTAGTGATGAGGGGATCAAGCATCAATATTCTGCACCATATACCCCTCAACAAAATGGTGTCGCAGAGAGGAAGAACCGGACATGGATGGAGGCGGCAAGGACCATGATGGCAGAGTTCAAGTCTCCATACAACTTTTGGGCCGAAGCCAACAACACAGCATGTCATGCATCCAATCGGCTCTATCTCTGCAAAGGCTTGAACAAGACTCCTTATGAAATACTTACCAGTAACAAGCCCAACCTCAAGTACTTTCGGATGTTCGGGTGTAAGTGTTTCATTCTCAAGAAAGGTGTTCATTTATCGAAATTTGAGGCTAGAGCTTATGAGGGCAAATTTGTTGCTTATGCTACAAACTCTCATGCTTACCGTGTCCTCAACAAGTACACCGGACTCATTGAGGAGATGTGTGATGTGGAGTTTGACGAAAATAACTGCTCCCAAGTGGAGAAAAGTGGTACTTGTGATGTAGGTGATGAAATTCCTCCCCAAGCCATAAGAAGAATGGGTGTGGGTCATATCCTACCCATTGAGGAACCCCTTGTGACCGAAGGAGAAGGATAATGCTCCACTCAAGTGGAGCCATCACCATCCCAAGACCCACACGCTTCCGAAGAACAAAGTGAAGGCCCTCAACCTCATGATCAAGACCAAGGGCAAGATCAACCTCAAGATGGTGGTGAACCACCAAATGATTCCCAAGGTCAAGTTATCCCCCTCGAGCAGGTTCAAGATCAAGAGCAAGCTCAAGATCAAGAACAATCTCAAGACGGCGCTCAAGATGATCAAGAAGTTACCCCTTCTCCTTTCACATCCGAGGAGGAATTAGAGCGTCGTGCCGTGAAGATTGCTTCCAAGCTCACTACCCAAGGTCATCTCATGGAGAATGTGGTTGGAAGCCTAAGAAAGGGGGTAAGCACTCGTAGACAATTAGCAAACTATTGTGAACATCACGCATTTGTCTCTTGTGTTGAGCCTCAAAAGGTCTATGAGGCGCTCAAAGATCCGAATTGGCTCAATGCCATGCATGAAGAACTCAACAACTTCGAGTACAACAAGGTGTGGAGATTAGTGCCAAGGACATCGGGGAACCACAATGTCATTGGAACCAAGTGGATATTCAAGAACAAGAAAGATGCTCATGGGACCATCGTTCGCAATAAGGCAAGATTGGTAGCACAAGGCTACTCCCAAGTCGAGGGTATCGACTACGGTGAAACCTTTGCCCCCGTTGCTCGCCTTGAATCCATTCGTTTGTTGATTGCTTATGCTTCCCATCACAACTTTAAGTTACAACAAATGGATGTGAAGAGTGCTTTTCTTAATGGTCCTGTTAATGAGTTTATTTATGTCAAGCAACCCCTCGGGTTCGAGGATACCTACTTCCCTGATCATGTGTATCAACTTAATAAGGCACACTATGGCCTCAATCAAGCCCCACGTGCATGGTATGACCACCTTACCGAGTTGCTGCAAGATCGTGGATTTGAAGCCGGGCAAATCGATCCCACTCTTTTTACTAAGAAGGTCAAAGGGGAGTTGTTTGTGTGCCAACTATATGTTGATGATATCATCTTTGGTTCCCCAAACAAAGCTTTCAATGAGGAATTTGCCACTCTCATGACCTCTAAGTTCAAGATGTCTTTGATGGGAGAGTTGAAGTTCTTCCTTGGTTTTGATATCAAGCAAAGAAGAGAAGGTAACTTCATCAACCAAGCCAAATACACTCAATACATGCTAAAAAGATTCAAGCTAAGTGATGTCAAGCCGACTTCCACTCCAATGCCTACCAAGTGCCAACTAGACATTGATCCCAATGGTAAAGCGGTGGATCAAAAGGTACATCGCTCCATGATTGGCTCCTTGCTTTACCTTTGTGCATCTAGACCGGATATCATGTTGAGTGTGGGAATTTGTGCACGGTTTTAAGCCGCACCAAAGGAAAGCCACTTTGTGGCGGTCAAGCGAATCTTCCGATATTTGGCTCATACCCCAAACTTTGGCTTATGGTACCCAAGAGGAGCAAACTTCCAGCTTGAAGGATATTCGGATTCCGATTGGGCGGGAGACAAAGTGGATAGGAAGTCCACTTTTGGAGGGTGCCAATTTCTTGGTTGCTCTTTGGTGAGTTGGTCTTCCAAGAACCAAAGTTGTGTGTCTCTCTCGTCCGCCGAAGCGGAGTATGTGCCAGCCGGTAGTTGTTGTGCACAACTCTTATGGATGAGGCAAACTTTAAAGGATTACGGTGTCATTTGTGACAAAGTGGCTATTTGGTGTGACAATGAAAGTGCCATCAAGATTTCTCTCAACCCGGTGCAACACTTCAAGACGAAGCATATTGAGATTCGGTATCACTTCATCCAGGATCATATTAGGTGAGGGGAGATCGAGCTCAAGTATGTCAACACTCATGATAACCTTGCAGATATTTTCACGAAGCCCTTGGATGAAGTAAGATTTCACGAGTTAAGGCATGAGCTAAATATCATTGATTCGAGCAATGTGACTTGAACCATTGCACACCCCACCACACTCAACTTGTTGTCTAGTTTAGGTGTAGGCATGGACATAGGGGGAGTGTTGTTCTCTCAATGAACTCTGCCTCCCCCCCATTATGCATAAATTGATCAACTCTTTCACATTAGCCATTTTTGATGGTATGTGTGCTTCAAAGACGAGTTTTGGTCATGGGACCAAGGATAATTCTTCGCGGCACCATACCTCCGGACTCAAACATAGGTGGCCTCGGCCACCGCCCTCTCTTGGAGAGGAGTGTGGTTCTCGTCCTCTTTGTGTTGGTTTTTGCGGTTGTGTTTGCTCTCATTTCCAGTCGTTTTCTTTTTCTTGAGCTAAGCTTTTTGAGCCAATTTTCATGCGGCTGAGTGGTACTACCACTGGGTGCGCAGTACTACCACTGATAATCATCAAGCGTTACTACCGCCCACTCCAAGCGGTACTACCGCTCCGGGGCGGGCGTGGGGGGTTATGTTCAGGCAGGGGGAGTTGCTTTTCTCCCCCATACCCATTCTCTCCACTCGCTCGTCTGTTTCGTCACTCCAGCGACGTCTCACCGCAGGAGGGCTTTGGTCAGCCGCCATCTTCGTGCTGCCCCTCTCCAGTTCCTCCGGTGGAGTCGATCCCCACCGCGTCCTCTTGCCATGGATGCCGGTACTGCCCCCATTCCCGCTCCCTATTTGCCTAGATCTCACATCTAGTTGTTAGGGGCAATAGGCATTGTTTTTCTCGATTTTTGGCTAAGCCGAGGCTCGAGTAGGATGGAGATGGCTTCTAGGCTTTTTGGATTGAAGTTTGGTAGGTTTATTTTTGAATTTGGCATCACCGGTAGTGCCGGATCTGTCCATGGCAGTAGGGAACCTCCGTTCCCCGTCTAGTGCGGTACTATCGCTCATCTGTCGCGGTACTACCGCTCAAATGGTACTGCCGCGGATGCTTCGCGGTACTACCGCTGGATGTCCAATTCCATCATTCTCCTACCACGTTTTGATCCATGTTGCTTTGTTTGGAGGCTTATGCTCTTTCTTTCGTGTTGTTTCTTTTGCTCGTGTGTTTGGTTCCAGGTGATGAACATCCTGGGCAGCAAGCACGCTGTGTCAACCCCGGACGTTCAACGTCAAAGCGCTACCGCACCTCTGAGACAACGGGTGCTTCCTCAAGTTCTCATCCTCCACCACAACTCAAGAAGAAGCCTGCCAACAAGCCGAAGCCGAGGGGAAAGACTGTGACTGAGATGACTGCCAAGGAATTCTGGAAAAGGAGTCGCCGCAACCCCTGCGGAAGACCATCAACCCACTTTGGTCAACCGTCCGTTCTAGAATCGTTTTCAATTTGCCATCTACTTTGATGTGATCAAGGCCAAGAAGAATCTCTATGTTAATGTGCGCTCCATCGACATGGATGCTATGGAGAAGGACCATGAGTACTTTGGCGAAGCCCTTCATATGTGCTCTCAGCTGAACATCCTCAGAATCATGCAGTTCAACAAGGACTTTGATGCCGATTTGGTGGCTCAATTCTATGCCACTGTTCATCTCAGGACTTATGCAGAAAGGACGCTGGCTTGGATGACAAATGACAAGTTGCTTTCTATCAAGTGGAAGGCCTTCATGGAGTTACTTGGGTGGAAGATCACGGGCTTGAGACTCCAGTTGGCTTCCGCCCTCACCGAAATACCAGCTCCACTCGCAAGCAAGCTCTCTGGCCCTACTGTTCTGTGAAGATTCACCCCATGACTAAGAAGGACCTATGAGCTGCCTGCCTTTCTGGACATCCTTCACCGCATGTTCCGAGAGACTCTATTCCCTTGTATCGGGAATCTGGATATGGTCCACTCCTATCTTGTGGATATGCTACTCTTCTGCCAGCATGAGAAGGAAACAAACACTGGCGAGTCCCTGGACATCTCTCATGTTATGTGGTCTGAACTTCTTTCTGCCGTTTCTGAGCGCAAGTGCCCGATCTATGGTCCATTTATCATGTTGCTCATTGAGAAGGCCTGGGCACATGTCTATCCCAAGGTTATGCTGAAAACTGGAGAATTGGTTTCTCATGAGATCAAGCGTCTAAGGAAGAAGCACAATTGGGGCACGCCGGCTCCTAAATCTGGGGGTCCATCTACTGCTGCTGACATGGATACCGAGGGCGAGGCTGAGGCCGATGATGATAAGGACTATGAGCCCTCTGGAGTGGATCCCTCTTGGGCAAAGAAGATTAAGCGTAAGATGAAGAAACTCTTCTGCATGGAGTCTCATGGCTAGTACATGTCTAATGTCTTTGAGAAGAAGGCCCGCAGCCGTCACAAGGAGCTCATGCGTCAGTTGGGTGCAACTATTAACAACGGTTCTGAGGGAAGGATCACTGATGAGGAGGAGTGGGTTCAGCAGCACTGCCAGTTTACCGATTCAGACGCCGAGCAGTTTCCGACCAAAGATGGCGATGCAGACGATCCCGCTGGGATGTGATGTTCGAGGTCCTCAATTTGCTATCACCTTGAGCGGTAGCAACGCTCTTTTCCTTTTTGGTGTCTCGATGCCAAAGGGGGAGAGAGTATAGGGATTTGTGTCGTTGCCGAGTTGCGAGTGTGTGTGTGTTTGTGGTTTGTTGTGTCATTGCCAAAGGGGGAGAGAGTATAACGCTATTTTAGTATTGTTTACTATTGTCTTAGTGTTTTGCTAGTTGTTCTAGTGTTAACTAGATAGTTATAATATTTTTTTATACTAGTTCTTTTGCTAGCAAATACTTTAGTAAATTATTTATGTTGTTTCATTAGAACTATATTTTCTTTGCTATAGAAAAGTTATTAGAGTAATTTAGTGCTATTATGATAAACTTTGTGTGAGTTGGTCTCCACTAGTTGTCCTTGAAGTTTTCTTTTTAAGTCTTTCCTTTGCTTTTGATTGAACATTATGTTTTGTTTATTGCCTTTTGATTGTTATTTTGATTGATAGAATTGATTGCTAGAATTGTTGCGTATGTGAATACAATGTTTGATTATATAGATTTTCTCGGAGTGACGAATAGTTTATCAAAGTTTCCGAGAGCATTATTATCTTCATCAACTTACCAGGCAAGTTCAGTTTGACCATGTTATTCATACCCATGTTTTATTGCATTTAGTGTCACCATTCATGATCCCTCCAGTAGTGTTATTGACTTCTTGTAGTTGAGTAGAATGCATGAGGTAGGAACCCATCTCCCTGTTATCAAGCCCGAGATGACGTTATGTAGTTTAAATGCTACGCTATAGTAGACGGGGTTGGTATGAGTGTTCGGGAGTGGTGTGAGAATGGAGGACTCTACGACAATGAGGACAACTCCATGATGGCAACAGCAAGGACTGCCTATTCAAGACCTCAAGACTTCAAGACTCAAGACAAGAATGCAGTACACACTACTGGGTGAAGGATGGTTTAGATGGGCACCCTGGAGCAACCAGTGGATGACCCGGGCTGCATGGAGAAGCGCCATGAAATCTTGCGGAAAGCTTCACCCAGACTCAAAGAGACGGAAGAATACTTCATGCCTGAAAGCTTACCTGTGCAACCGCAAGTCACTATGGGCTCTGGCTTGGTTGACCTTAGTGGTGACTCTAGCTGGGACGGTGCTAGCAGATGTAGAACTACGGTAGGATTGGATGATCACCGGACAGTGGTCAAAGGAACTCTTCAGGAAACAATGTTTCAATCGTCCTGTTCCCAAACATCATGAAGTGCGAGGATGCAAAGGGAGGGATCGATTCTTGCGGGTAAAATGTACAAACCTCTACAGAGGGTTAAAACCTAATCATTTAGCTGTGTCCCCGGTTACGGACAATTTGAGCCTCTGGACTTGGATCAATCTCGAAACTCTCAACACCAGACTGATAACTTAATTGTGGGAAACTTATGATGATTTGGGCTACGAGACATCGGTTGGCGGAGCCATGTCATGATAGATAACTCTGTAGTACATACTCAGGTTATTTCTTTTGATGTAGGGAAAATAAAACCAGCTTTTACACAAAAACTCAAACACAGAGCCACAAAGCCATATTGCATATAGTATAGTTTTATCATCTATTTTTCTTATAGTGATCTTGCCAATACATTCAATGTACTGACCTACACGGCTGCAATGTCTCATGTTGCAGATAATTTCTCTGACGAGTGAGTTTCGTTGTTGGGTTACGGTCTACACTCAACTTGCTGATGGCGTTGATGGGACTCCGCACCCATTTGACTGTTTCCTCTAAGACTTATGAGGTATATATATCAGTTTTACATTATTTATACATGTGATTGCACTTTGATATATACATTGGTGTACTGTGTGTGCCGGCATACTAATCGATGGATGGCACAGATACACAGAGGCTTGGCCGTTTGAGGTCGGGTCACTACAAGGGGCAATGCTACTATCCTTTTACCACACTTGTGCTTCAAAGTAGGACCATGTTCTTCATAGAGAGAGTCTTCTATGTTGTCACTTTCATATACTAGTGGGAATTTTTCATTATAGAACTTGGCTTGTATATTCTGATGATGGGCCTGCTCAAATGCCCGAGGTCTTCATGAGCAAGCAAGTTGGATGCACACCCACTTAGTTTTCAGTTTGAGCTTTCATACACTTATTGCTCTAGTGCATCCGCTGCATGGCAATCCCTACTCACTTGAATCGATATCGATTGATGGGCATCTCCATAGCCCATTAATTTGCCTAGTTGATGTGAGACATTCTCCCTTTTTTGTCTTCTCCTCACCACCACCTTCTATTCCACCAATAGTGATATATCCATGACTCAAGCTCATGTATTTCGTGAAAGTTGAAAAGGCTTGAGAACATTAAAAGTATGAAACAATTCCTTGGCTTGTCATCGGGGTTGTGCATGATGAAATACTTTGTGTGGTGAAGATGGAGCATAGCCAGACTATATGATTTTGTAGGGATAACTTTCTTTGGCCATGTTATTTTGAGGAGACATGATTGCTTTATCAGTATGCTTGAAGTATTATTGTCTTTATATCAAATGATAGACTATTGCTTTGAATCACTCATGTCTTAATATTCATGCCATGATTAGATTATATGATCAAGATTATGCTAGGTAGAAATCCACATCAAAAATTACCTTGTTATCATTTACCTACTTGAGGGCGAGAAGGAATTAAGCTTGGGGATGCTGATACGTCTTCGTCGTATCTATAATTTTTGATTGTTCCATGCCAATATTCTACAACTTTTACATACTTTTGGCGACTTTTTAGACTATTTTTTGGACTAACATATTGATCCAGTGCCCAGTGACAGTTCCTGTTCTTTGCATGTTTTTTGTTTCGCAGAAAATCCATATCAAACGGAGTCCAAATGCGATAAAAACTTATGGAGATTTTTTTGAATATATGTGACTTTTGGGAAAAAGAATCAACGCGAGACGATGCCCGAGGGGGTCACAAGGCAGGGGGCGCGCCATGGGACCTTGTGGTCACCATGTAAGGCGGTTGGTGCCCTTCTTTTGTCGTAAGAAAGCTAATATCTGGATAAAAATCATGTTAAAATTTCAGCCCAATCAGTGTTACGAATCTTCGGGAATTTTAAGAAATGGTGAAAGGCCAGAATCTGGGAGCGTAGAAACAAAAGTAAACAGAGAGAGACATCCAATCTCGGAGGGGCTCTTGCCCCTTCCCCGCCATGGAGGCCAAGGACCAGAGGGGAAACCCTCCTCCCATCTAGGGGGGCAAGGAATAACAAGAAGGAGGGGGGCTCTCCCCCTCTCTCTCCCAGTGGCGCCGGAACGCGCAGGGGCCATCATCGTGACAGCGACCTACACCAAAAACTTTGCCGCCATCTTCACCAACTCTCTCCCCTCTATGCAGTGGCGTAACACCCCTTCTCCCTGTTGTAATCTCTACTTGATCATGGTGCTCAATGCTATATATTATTTCCCAGTGATGTATGGCTATCCTATGATGTTTGAGTAGATCTGTTTCGTCCTATGGGTTGATTGATGATCGTGATTGGTTTGAGTTGCATGTTTTATTATTGGTGCTGTCCTATGGTGCTCTCCGTGTCGCGCAAGCGTGGGGGATCCCCGCTGTAGGGTATGCAATATGTTCATGGTTTGCTTATTATCTGTGTTGCGTGAGTGATAGAAACACAAACACGGATAAGTGGGTTATGGCGTATGGGAATAAAGAGGACCTGATACCTTATAATGCTATGGTTGGGTTTTACCTTAATGATCTTTAGTAGTTGCGGATGCTTGCTAGAGTTCCAATCATAAGTGCATATGATCCAAGAAGAGAATGTACGTTAGCTTATGCCTCTCCCTCATATAAAATTGCAATAGTGATTACCAGTCTAGCTATCGATTGCCTAGGGACAAATAACTTTCTTGTGACAAAAATCTCTATACTAAAACTAACTTAGTTGTTTCTTTATCTAAACATCCCCTAGATTTTATTTACATGCTCTTTATTATCTTGCAAACCTATCTCTTTACACCTACAAACTAATTCTAGTTTAATACTTGTTCTAGGTAAAGCGAACGTTCAACATGCATAGAGTTGTAACGTTGGTCGATAGAACTTGAGGTAATATTTGTTCTACCTTTAGCTCCTTGTTGGGTTCGACACTCTGACTTATCAAAAGAGGCTACAACTGATTCCCTATACTTGTGGGTTATCAGCTTCTCTCAAGAAAAACAACATACGGTGGGTAAACAAATTACTATTGGGCAATTGATAGAACTTCAAATAATCATGACGATATCCAGGCAATGATCATTATATAGGTGTCACATCCAAGATTAGTAGACCGACTCCTGATTGCATCTACTACTATTACTCCACACATCAACCGTTATCCGCATGCATCAGGTGTATTAAGTTCATGGAAAACGGAGTAATGCAATAAGAACGATGACATGATGTAGACAAGATCTATTTATGTAGAAATAGACCCCATCTTGTTATCCTTAATGGCAACGATACATACGTGTCGGTTCCCCTTCTGTCACTAGGATCAAGCACCGTAAGATCGAACCCATCACAAAGCACCTCTTCCCATGGCAATAAAAATTGATCTAGTTGGCCTAACTAAACCAAATATTTGAAGAAGAAATACGAGGCTATAAGTAATCATGAATATAAGCAATCAAAAGACTCAAATAACTTTCATGGATAAAAACGTAGATCTGATCATAAACTCAAAGTTCATCGGATCCCAAAAAACACATGCAAAAAGAGTTACATTAAATAGATCTCCAAGAGACCATTGTATTGAGAATCAAAAGAGAGAGAGAGAAAGCCATCTAGCTACTAACTACGGACCCGTAGGTCTACAATTAACTACTTACGCATCATTGGAGAGGCACCAATGAGGATGATGAACCCCTTCGTGATGGTGTCTAGATTGGATCTGTGGTGTCTGGAACTTGCGCTGGCTAGAATTGATATTCGTTGACTCCCCTAGGGGTCTGGAATATTGGGGGCATTTATAGAGATAGAGGCGGTGCGGGAGGCGGCTGAGGTGGGCACAACCCACCTGGGCACGCCTGGCCCCCCAGGCTCGCCCTGGTGGGTTGTGCTCCCCTCTAAGCTCCCCTCAGGTACTTTCTTGGCCCATCGTGTGCCTTCTGGTCCATCAAAAATCACCAAAAAGTTTCGCTTTGTTTGGACTCCATTTGGTATTGATTTCCTAGTAAAAAACAAGCAAAAAATAGTAACTGGCATTGGGCACTATGTCAATAGGTTATTTCAAAAAAATGATATAAAGTTGCTATAAAATGATTGTAAAACATCCAAGAATGATAATATAACACCATGGAACAATAAAAAATTATAGATACCTTGGAGACGTATCAGTATCCCCAAGCTTAATTCCTGCTCGTCCTCGAGTAGGTAAATGATAAAAACAAAAAAATTGATGTGGAATGCAGCGTAACATGTTCATCACATAATATTTCCTTTGTAGCATGGACATTTGGACTTTTATATGATTCAAAGCAGTAGTCTTGTTTTGACATGAAGATTTCAATACTCAAGCATATCAACAAGCAACAATGTCTTTCAAAATATCAACACTAAAGCAAGTTATCCCTAGCCCATTATGCTCAATCATTGATCCATTCATGAAACACACTCGCATATTAGCTAAACCCAATGCTCAAGTACGATGATAGTGCCCCTTAGTTGGTGCTTTATAACAGAACATGGAGACTCAGAAAATAAAAATTGCATACAAGAAAAGAAAGGCCCTTCGCAGAGGGAAGTAGGGATTTCTAGAGGTGCCAGACCTCAAAGCGAAAATGGTAGAGATAAAACATTTTGGGTGGCATGTTTTTCCTGTCAACGAAAATGATCGAGTAGTTCACAATCTTCCCATGCTAGATATATCATAGGAAGTTCCCAAACATAAAATAAAGTTTATTCCTTTTTCCACCATACTTTCACATTCACGGCTAACTGAATACACGGGTGCTGTCCATACCAACACTTTCCAAGGAATTTATTATTTGACAACATAAAGTAAATTCATTTTTCATTTCGGGACTAGGGATCCCTAATACCTTTGCCGTACTCTCATGCAATGACAAGTGAATGAACATTCATCTTGAGAATAACACATCTAGCATGGAAAAATATCAGCCACCCCCTACCGTTTCATGAGCGGTACAAGCACACAAAAGAGAAATTGATTTTGAACATTAGAGATGGCACATACAGAATTTCTTGGAACGGCAAAAGAATACCGCATATAGGTAGGTATAGTGGACTCATGTGAAAAAACTGGGTTTAAGGATTTTGGATGCACAAGTAGTGATGATACTTAGTGCAAATGAAGGCTAGCAAAAGACCGGGAAGCATCCAACCAAGAACCAAAAAATCTGATAAGCGAGTATTAAGCATAACTAATACCGAATAATGCACCACAAGTAGGATGCAATTTCATTGCATAACTATTGACTTTTGTGCTTGCATAGGGAATCACAAACCTTAACGCCAATATTCTTACTAAAGCACAATTACTCATCAACATGACTCACATATTATATCAACATATCGTAAAATTATTGCAAGGAATCAAGTTTATTTTGTCCAATGATCTTCATGAAAGTTTTTATTATATCCCTCTTGAATATCTATCACTTTAGGACTAATTTCATATGTTGCTTTTGGTAGCTCAAACAAATCGAAGTGAAGAACATGAGCATAAAAATTTCTTCTCTCAAAATAATTTAAGTGAAGCATGAGAGAATTTATTAAAAAATTACTACTCAAATAAATCTAAGTGAAGCATGAGATCATTTCTTCGAAAATAATAAAGAACACCATGCTCAAAAAGATATAAGTGAAGCACTAGAGCAATTACATAGGTCATAAAGATTTAAGTGAAGTATAGAGAGCAATTCTAACAAGTCATAGCATAATTTTGGATCCCTCAAATAGGCGTGTCCAGCAAGGATAGATGACTTAAAACGAAAAGCAAAACAAGCCAAGACTCATATCATACAAGACGCTCCAAGCAAAACTCATGATATGTGACGAATAAAAATATAGCTTCAAGTAAAATCCCGATGGTCATTAGAAGAAAGAAGGGATGCCACTCCGGGCATCCCCAAGCTTAGTTGCTTGCTTCTCTCTTAGATAATAGCTCGGGATGCCATGGGGTATCCCCAAGCTTAGACTCTTCTTACTCCTTATTCCTTCATCGATCATGATCTCACCCAAAAATTGAAAACTTCAATCACACAAAACTCAACAAAACCTTCGCGAGATCCGTTAGTATAACAAAGCAAATCACTACTATAAGTACTGTTGCAAACCCATTCATATTTTATTCTTGCATTATATCTACTGTATTCCAACTTTGCTATAGCTTATACCCTCCAATACAAACCATAGATTCGTCAGAATAAGCACAAAACGCAAAGAAAATAGAATCTGTCAAAAAACAGAACAAACTGTAGTAATCAGGGAACTTCGTACACTTGTGTAACTCCAAAAATTCTGAAAAATTAGGAAAACATGAAAAATTTGTATATGAATCTTATGTACAAAACTCAGAGCAAAAGCTCGTTTCTGTGACTTATGAAAATTAGTTTTGTGAGCGCAAAAGTTTCTGCTTTTCAACAAGATCAAATCAATTATCACCCAACATGATCCCAAAGGCTTTGCTTGGTACAAACACTAATTAAAACACAAAAAACACAATCATAACAGTAGCATAATTGTAAAAATACTCATGAATAGAAATAAAAAGACAAAAATAACTTTTATTCATTGGGTTGCCTCCCAATAAGTGCTATCATTTTATGCCCCTAGCGAAGCATAATGCAAAGGATCTAAGTGGTGTCATATTTGTTTCTAGATCCATAAGATTCCCTCATGATTGATTCATATGGTGGTTTAATTATAGTTCCAGGGAAGTGTTCCATACCCTTCCTTAGTGGAATTGAAATTTAATATTGCCTTCTTCCATATCAATCACGACACAAATAATACGTAAAAATGCTCTACCAAGAATAATTGGACAAGAGGGATAGCAATAAATATCAAGAACAAAAAAAATCTATGGGAACATAATTACTACTTGCAAGAATAAGAACATCATTAATTCTTCCCATAGGCTTTTTAATAGTATAATCCGCCAAGTGCAAATTTAAAGAACATTCTTCAATATCGGTAAGACGAAGCACATCATATAAAGATTTCAGAATGGTAGAACACTAGCACCCAAGTCACATAAAGCAAAACACTCATAAATTTTAATCTTGACTTTGATAGCAGGTTCCCATTCATCATGTAATTCTCTAGGAATTGACACCTCTAATTCCAACTTTTCTTCAAAAGCTTTCATCATATAATCAACGATATGTTTAGTAAAAGCTTTATTTTGTTCATAGGCATGGGGTGAATTTATCATGGATTGCAAAATGAAAGAGCAATTATAATAATTAAAGTCTTTGTAATAAAAAAGAGTGGGCACATCACTAGTTAAAGTTTTGACCTCTCCAAACCCACTTTTATCATTTTTCTCAACAATTATTTCACCCTCCAAATTATCGAGATGCCTTCTAGCTAAAGTTGACTCTTCTCCAGTCCCTTTATCATCAATTTTAATCTTACTAAACAAGGAATCAATAGAGGAAACACCAATCATTTTAAGATCGTCATCACTTTTATCTTGTAAGGAAATTTGTTTAGCGGCCATTTGATTTACTAGGGTAGCTTATGCATCAGATATTTTACCTAGCAAACTTTCAGCAAAAGCATACTTAGATTGGAGATTGCAAACTTCTCTACTAATATCATCAGGTTGTTTAGTTATAGCTTCCAGCATAAGGGAGTGTTCCTTAAGTTCTTCTGTAAAATATTTATTGTGCTCAAATTTTGTAGTCATATATTCCTTAGTACTTTTCTCAATTTCAAGCAAAATATTGGGATAAGGAACATCATAATATTTTCTTTGAGCCATCATAACTATGCAAGCAAGGGTGCACACAAACACAGATCTGATGAAAAAACGGCGAACGAAAAAGAGGGCGAATAAAACGACAAATTTTTGTGAAGTGGGGGAGAGGAAAACGAGAGGCAAATGGAAAATAATGTAAATTGCAAGGAGCTGAGATTTGTGATTAGGGACCTGGTTGATGTTGATGATCCTCCCTGGTAAGGGCGCCAGAAATTCCTTTTGATGTCTGCTAGAACTACGTCGGTATTTCCCCAAAGAGGAAGGGATGATGCAGCACAACAACGATAGGTATTTCCCTCAGTTATGAGACCAAGGTTATCGAACTAGTAGGAGAACCATGCAACACCACGTAAAAACTCCTACACATAAAGAACAAATACTTGCAACCCGATGTGTTAAAGGGGTTGTCAATCCCTTTTAGGTAACGACGCAAGAAATTGGCATGTGGACGGGTGAAAGTTGTAATAGATTGAATAAATAGATCATGAATAAAATAAAGTGCAGGGAAGTATTTTTGTGTTTTTGGATTAATAGATCTGAAAATAAAAGTGAATAAAAATAGATCTTGATGGCAAATATAATAAAGAAGAGACCCAAGGGCCGTAGATTTCACTAGTGGCTTCTCTCAAGAAAAATAGCATACGGTGGGTAAACAAATTACTGTTGGGCAGTTGATAGAACTTTGAATAATCATGATGATATCTAGGCAACAATCATTATAAAGGCATCATGTCCAAGATTAGTCGACCGACTCCTGCCTGCATCTACTACTGTTACTCCACACATCGACCGCTATCCAACATGCATCTAGTGTATTAAGTTCATGAAAAAACAGAGTAATGCAATACGAACGATAACATGATGTAGACAAGATCTATTTATGTTGAAATAGACCCCATCTTTTTATCCTTAATGGCAACGATACATACGTGTCGATTCCCCTTCTGTCACTGGGATCAAGCACCATAAGATCAAACCCATCACAAAGCACCTCTTCCGATGGCAAGAAAAATTGATCTAGTTGGCCTAACTAAACCAAAGATTCGAAGAAGAAATATGAGGCTGTAAGTAATCATGCATATAAGAGATCAAAAGACTCAAATAACTTTCATGGATAAAAACCTAGATCTGATCATAAACTCAAAGTTCATCGGATCCCAACAAACACACCGCAAAAAGAGTTACATCAAATAGATCTCCAAGAGACCATTGTATTGAGAATCAAATGAGAGAGAGGAAGCCATCTAGATACTAACTACGGACCCGTAGGTCTACAATGAACTACTCACGCATCATCGGAGAGGCACTAATGAGGAAGATGAACCCCTCTGTGATGGTGTCTAGATTGGATCTGTTGTTTCTGGAAATTACGGCGACTGGAATTGATTTTCGACTCCCCTAGGGGTTCTGGAATGTTGGGGGTATTTATAGAGCAAAGAGGCGCTGCGGGAGGCGGCCAAGGTGGGCACAACCCACCTAGGGTTGCCCGGCCCCCAAGCGTGCCCTAGTGGGTTGTGCTCCTCCTGGAGACCCCCTTAGGTACTTTCTTGGCCCATCGTGTGTCTTCTGGTCCAGAAAAATCACCAAAAAGTTTTGCTGTGTTTGGACTCCATTTGATATTGATTTGCCGTGAAGTAAAAAAACAAGAAAAAACATCAATTGGCATTGGGCACTATGTCAATAGGTTAGTCCCAAAAATGATATAAAGTTGCTATAAAAAGATTGTAAAACATCCAAGAATGATAATATAATAGCATGGAACAATAAAATATTATAGATACGTTGGAGATGTATCACACTGTCTTGTCTGCCTTATGCAGGAAGCTTCGTCGTCTATAGTGCAACGCCCGCGCTTGAACCGCATTTGCGTGCCAGTTTCTCGCGGCACCGAGCAAAATTTTTCTGCCACCATAGAAATATCTATCTCGCCGCCTCACCACCCACCCCCACCAAAAGCCACATTTCCAATGTTCCTCCTTGATTTCCAAGTTCAAACCTTCACTATTGCTTACTGGCAGCACCGCCTCCTCGCCAGCAACCCTTCTTCTTGTAGCACCGGCTCCTCACCAGCGACCCTTCTTCTTGGCGCGCGACCTTGTCGATATGGTCAGGTAATCCACACCCCACCTACACCATCCTCCTCCTTCCCCACCCCACATGCCTTGACCGACGGTGCGAGACCTTTCGCCCAAATCACTGGCCCCGTCCTCCAATTAAGCATCGCCCACAGCCATTTTGCATGTGGTATAGCATGGAGCTCAATAGCATCTGGCACCGGAGAAGCAAATCGCGGCTGCACGCGTGGACGAGGTCGCGATGGCTGCCATGCATGCCGACCACCAGATCTTGGAGGAGCACCTCGTCTTCGAGGCCACCGTCAACACTGCCACGCGGTTGTGTACTTTAAAAAAATGTTCATGTTATTTTCTTGAGGCCACCGCTAGTGCCTTCTAGGGATTTTCCTTTGTAATGTTAATATGCACTCTGATATTCTAAAATGTAATGTTCAGTTAACAGTTTGGTCCAACAATTGATACATTTCGTAGTACTCCCTCTGTCCCAAAATAAGTGTCTCAACTTTGTACTAAGTTTTGTACAAAGTTGTACTAAGGTCAAGACACTTATTTACAGAAGGAGTAGTTCTCAAGCATTCTTGGTTTCGTTAACTATCTTATCTTCTAGTATATGTTATATTCTGTAATGACGTGCTAAGTTAACTATTTTGCTTCAGTTGTTCTGCTGTTTAGTTAGCTGTTTGGTTCAATTCTGCAATTTGATTTTCATTTGTTGTGGGTACAATTTTGTATTGTTATGCATGTCAGAAATAAATCAAATTTGGATGTACTCAATACATATTCTACTGATAGTATGGAAACTCTTAGTTACCCCGATCAAGATCTTCCTTATATGTGTTGCAGGGAAACAATGGGAGGCACTGCGGTTTACCATCGAGGTTTGCTCATGCATGGTCCTTTTGCTAATAGCACGTTATTGTGCACTTGCAGGAATCATTCTAATATTTAGGTTTCTTACAATTTGGTCTTGCACATGTAGGTCCTACTGTCAGAAACTTTGACCCACTGTTGGGGATATAACTCCTAGGCATGACCCGCCTAGGAGGGGCCGGGTCATGCCATCGGTGACTTAGGCATGAAGGTGGTGGTTCATGGATCAAGCTTGTTGAAGGCCCAAGGCCCGGAGATGACTCAAGGCCCAGAAAGATGAGCCACCATATGTTTAACTTGTTCTGTAAGGCAAGCTTAGTTAGAAACCGATCTGGTCACGTTTGTGTGAGCCGGCCGGGACTTTACAAGCCATCGGGCGCCAACCTGTATATAAAGGGGTGACCCGGCGGCGGGTTAACTCAAGAAACAACCAATTGAGTACTAGGTCAAGCATATTTGCTCCCTGGTAATCGAAACCAAGCAATACAATCGAAAGCAGGAGTAGGCTTTTACCTCATTGAGAGGGGTCGAACCTGGGTAAAATCTCCATGTCCTTTGTCCCGTTCAATCCCTTTAAGGAAACCTAGCTACGATGGCTCCACACCCAAGTCCTTTTGCTAGGGCATCTACCATGTTAAATCCACGACAGTTGGCACCCACCATGGGGCCAGAGCACGGTGGTTTCGAGTTCTTGAAGGGCAGCTTCTTAGGGATCAAGGGCCGTGGGCCTGATGACCAAGAGTCATCGCAGCAGAATCTACATCGGTGACGCAGGATGGGGTCCCGAGGCCGATTCAGTCGAATATGGGTACTGGGTTCCCTTTGGCGGAATCCACGTCTTCATCGCCAAGATCGGCGAGTCAGAGCCTGAGCTGGACACCTACACCAAATCATCGAGACGACTAAGTGCTCACGACCCGCCAAGGTTCAAGCCGCCCTGAAGCATGCTTTTGTGGGCTTTACTCAAGGAGTGGATCTTGAGGGAGGGTCTGTGTCCGGTGGAGAGACGACCATCTACTTTGGCGACGAGTCCTCAACCGGCGAGACCAATTCCATGCATCAATTGCAAGATGATAGGCTTGGGGGCTATTCTGATGGCAACAATACTCCGGACCCCTGTGAGCCGCTGAAGAGAGTTGCGATCTTCATGGCCGGCACACAACAGGTGCAAAATTTATCAACTGCGATAGCAATGATCTTCGGTTCAGCGGCCTCTATGGCAGCTGTGGCACGAGGCCCTGTGCGCCCATCAGCTCAAGTTTTATCTGAACTATTGGAGGCTTTGGCAACTCTGCTAGCGGTGGAGGTAACCCCGGTGAATCAAGCAAAATATAGCATGGATGTTGCAAAATTGTGTGATGAGATAGCTCAGGCTAAAGAGGATCTTAACGATGAGAAGGCCAGGATGGCAACAGAGCGAGCCGCCTTGGAGGTGGAATCACAACGGATTCAAGCAGAGAATTTTTGCTTAAGCATGGATCAGAGTGCATCAAACGTTGTTTTTCACAAGAGATACCAGAGTCATCTGCCTCACGAGTTTGATGCAAGAAATATTTTCAATACGCCTGGAGCAAGACCAAGTAACCCGTTGGGCGTGACCCGGGCCCCTGAAGCGCCTAGAACCGGAGCGGCAGCTTAACCCCACATGGCGGATCCGGCCCGTGTCAATTTAACTCTGCCTCGGCGAGTCTCAACACCTCTGAGTCACTTCTCTAACCCGTTGGACAACATGATCGCCGCGACATCACGATTGGCGGCTCTCCCGGAGATAGGCGAGAGTCCTGAGGTGGTCGAGGCTCAAAAAGTCGTAGAACTCCTTCAAATGGCGGTGGCTCAGGAGGCGGCTTACTCCTATAGCCACGATCGAATCCACTCAACTCCGCGTCCGATTTGAAGCTATAGCTAATACATGGAGTGATCGGCGGTTTCAAGCAGTGAGTGGCATTGTAACCAACCCCGTGGGCATGACCCAACACGGGCTGATAACCATGCTCAGTTGTTGGTAGATCAAGCAAGGGCTTGACGTGAGGCGGAGCTGGCGGCTGAGTTGGTGGCTCAGCAGCCTCATTTACACCCTTCGACGTCCATAGAAGCTGGGATGACTTCCAGGACGGTGCGTGTGTGGCGCTTAGTACCGGCTCTACGTAATGAGCGTTTACCCAAGGACTTCAAGGGCCCTCAAAAAGTACCCAATTACACAGCGGATCAACCCCCGGAGGCTTGGATTGAGAGCTACGAGATGGCCATGGAGATGTTGCATGTCAATGACGCTGCATGCGCTAAGTATTTCACCATGATGCTGGATGGGATGGCTCATACCTGGTTGAAGGGATTGCCCCCTAACTCGGTCAGATCATGGGATGAATTGAAGGCGCTTTTTATTCAGAATTTCAAGGATACATGCAAGCAGCCCACATCAATTCTTGATATAGACACCTATGTTCAGAGTGAGGGCAAATCTGAAGGAAATATGCCCTAGAGGCAATAATAAAGTTATTATTTACTTCCTTATTTCATGATAAATGTTTATTATTCATGCTAGAATTGTATTAACCGGAAACTTAGTACATGTGTGAATACATAGACAAAACATATTGTCCCTAGTATGCTTCTACTTGACTAGCTCGTTAATCAAAGATGGTTATGTTTCCTAACCACAGACATGTGTTGTCATTTGATGAACAGGATCACACCATTAGGAGAATGATGTGATGGACATGACCCATCCGTTAGCTTAGCAATATGATCGTGTCATTTTCATTGCTACTGCTTTCTTCATGACTTATACAAGTTCCTCAGACTATGAGATTATGCAACTCCCGAATACCGGAGGAACACTTTGTGTGCTACCAAATGTCACAACAAAAATGGGTGATTATAAAGGTTCTCTACAGGTGTCTCCGAAGGTGTTTGTTGGGTTGGCATAGATCGAGATTAGGATTTGTCACTCCGTGTTTCGGAGAGGTATCTCTGGGCCCGCTCGGTAATAATCATCACTATAAGCCTTGCAAGCATTGTGGCTAATGAGTTAGTTATGGGATGAAGTATTACGGAACGAGTAAAGGGACTTGCCTATAACGAGATTGAACTAGGTATGATGATACCGACGATCGAATCTCGGGTAAGTAACATACCAATGACAAAGGGAACAACGTACGTTGTTATGCGCTTTGACTGATAAAGATCTTCGTAGAATATGTAGGTGTTCGCACACGAACACGTCACCGTGTACCCTCGACGCCGGGGGTGATGCACCGCAGCTCACGTCGAACGAGACCCGACCGGAAGCGCGGTACGCAAGCAATCCGGCGGGCGCTTTTGTAGACCCGAAACCCCACACGCACGGGAGGGACCCCGTCAGGGCGCGCGGCGGCTATGGGCTGCCCTAGGTCGACCTGATCGCCCCTAGGGCCTCGAGGTTCGCCGCCCTGCAATGAAGAAGAACAGACGAAGAACGAGGAAGAAGAAGAACTAGGGTTAAGGAGAAAAGATAAAAGATAAAAAGTGGTATATGATTTGATCGATTGTGTGTTGTTCAATCGGCCGTCACCCCTTACGTATATAAGAGGCGGCTGGACTTCCCGTGCAAGGAAAGGCTTGGATTCACAACCAAAACCCTAGTCAAATTCGGATTGGTTTTGTCCGAACTTTCCAAAACTGTTCGGTTTAAACTGGCTGAACCTTGCGGGCCATGTTTGAGGTAGTAAACGACCACGGATGGAAACGAGCCCAAAAGCAATCTTGACGGTTTCAATGAGACGAACAACTTTCGTGTTGAACTGCTTTTGATCAGAGGCCATTTTGAGGGAGTTTTCGGCTGTTTTCCGAAGTCTGCGGCAGAAAAATCCAAAATCCGGACAAACACCCGCGGAGTGTCCGACCATCCTCGAAGAAATCCAAAACTCGGATGGTCATTCCCGGAGTGTCCGGCCATCCTGATGTTGGCTGTAACTTTTGCATACGAACTCCGATTGAGACATTTCTTATATCAAAATCGCCGTTTCGACGAGATGAAGACAATTCATGTAGATCATTTTTCTGTTTGAGGTCTTCTTGGGGCCCTAATCGGCCAAACTGTACTCTGATATAAGATCTTAGTACTTTGAGCATAGTTTGGGCATTCGAGATGAAACCGGACGACGATGGCCCAAACTTCAAAGATGTCCATATCAACAATACGGAACTCTTTCATGTAAAACACTTCTCCATTTAAAGCCATATTAAAAAAGTTATTGACCGTGCCAAAATCTGGTGTCAACAGTAGGAACCAATATGAGCATCCAGGTTCCACTATTGGTTATTGACCGGAGACGTGTCTCGGTCATATCTACATAGTTCTCGAACCCGTAGGGTCCGAACGCTTAACGTTAGATGACGATTGGTACAATGAGTTTATGTGATTTGATGTACCAAAGGTTGTTCGGAGTCCTGGATGAGATCACAGACATGACGGGGAGTCTCAAAATGGTCAAGATATAAAGTTGATATATTGGACGACTATATTCGGACACCGGAAGTGTTCCGGATAAGTTTCGGATCACAAGAACCCCTACTATAGTTGTGGGGCCCTGGGTGGTGAGTTGAGCAGGATCAGCAGTCAGTTCGAGCACACAGATCGTTTACCCAGGTTCGGGCCGTAGAGATGCGTAACACCCTAGTCCTGCTTTGATGTGTGTATTTTTGTTCTTGAGGTTCTTGAACTAGCTACAATGGGCGTAACTTGTCCAAAAGTCCGAATCCTTCTCCTGGATGCCTTGGGCCTCCTTTTATAGGCAAGGGATCGCCACGTGGCACACAGGAGGTGGCATCAGGGTACTGCGGTTGAGCCTATCGCTAGCTATTACGGGACAAGACGCATTTAATGCGCCTCTGGCATGTCCCCTCCACTTTACCGCTGCTTTGCCTCGTCTTGACACGCGCCTGGGCCAGCGAGGCAGCCAACGCCATGTAAGCTGGCAGGCTGCTAAGGTGGCGGGGCCTTCATGAAGATTTGCATGCCACCATGTAGGCATGCGCTGAGTTGGCTGAGATGCCTTGTGCTGACACGCAGGTGCCTGCCTAGCTGGTGGGCTGGCAGATGCATGGGAGCGGTGGCAGGAGCTTTGACTCTGTGTTGTGGCTCTAATTTCCTGTCTCTGCCCTGCTTAAGTGTGGTCGTGGGCGCGGCTCTGACTGCCCGTGCACAAATAACGGGTACAAAAGAGCGCCCCTATTTTGGTACACTGACAGGAGCCCCCGGGCCTAGGCCACACATAAGCGCGACACATTGTTGGGCCAGGCCCGGAACGGTGCGCGGGCAGGCGGGGCGGTTTTTACCGCGGTATCTTTCCGTCCGCTGCGCTTCCCCACGACCTGCATGCCGTGGGGGTTGCGCGCGCGGGTGATCGAAGCACGCTTGCATCATTTTGCGGTGAAGAGTAAAGAGGCGGCTTGCGTGTCCCTTCGAGACTGCGGGGCCGCCGCTCATTTACTGTCCTTACTTAGGAACCGTCACTCCACGCGTCCCATTACCCGGTCTCTCGCGCCATGTACGCCGCATGCACAACGTAGAGCAAATGACAGTCGTGCGGGATACGGGAAGACGTGCGCGCATGGGTCGATTCCCACGTGCCTTCAATGGGCAGGGAGGGCAGTCGACGGCCTCGCCGCTGCCACCTTTAGTGAGCCGGATTGGCCGAGAGGGGTGACTGAGCCCCGCCCTTGTCTCTTTATAAGGAGGGGAGCGGAAGGAACGGCGCCTCTCAGTCCTTCATCATCCGCCTCTCCCCATCCCTGCTCCTTCCTCTCTTCTACCATGGCGAGAGGGCGCGGTGATGCTTCATCGGTGGTGGCAAGGGTCTCTGCTCGACAACGCTTCGCCCCTCCACGAGAGCTCGTGGTGGCGGAGCCAGACGTTAGAGGTAGGGGGAGGGGCGAGGTCGAGGCCATCGCGGCGGTCGGGGAAGAGGAGGACGGAGCAGCGCATCGGCCTCGCCTCCGCCAGCGGCCCGTCCCTTGGTGGAGGGCCACGTCGGGGACAACCCCTACGAGTTCGTCATCAGGCTGCGCCAGCCGCCGCGTTGTCGTCTTCGCCTCCCGACTCCATTTGCTCGGGAGATGGAGCTGGACCCTCCACAGGCGCTGCGGCTGCATATGAGGGGCTGCGGGAACAGCGGCACATGGGCCGATGTCGAGTTCCCCGCCCCTCACGTCATGTATCTTCGCCGTAGGTGGAAGACCTTTGCCCGCATCCACAACCTGACGGAGGGGCTCACTCTCCATTTCAAATTAATGGAGAGTGGCCTCCTGTCCGTCAATGTATTTGGACACTTCGGGACTCGCGTAAGGTGTTGCGTGGAGAGCTCCTCTGATGACGAAGACTCCTCCTCGAGCGAGCGTGGTGAGGAGGACAGTGGCAGCGACGACGAGGGTAGCGGGCGGCAGGATGACGGGTCCGACTAAGCGTCGGGCACGCCGCTCTGGGGCGACGTCAGCGACCCCATCATCCGTGTCGCCGGCCCCTTGAACTTCTCGGGGTCGCCTACTTGGGCGGCTGTGTCAGTACCCCGACTCAAAGCCACACCGATCTAGCATGTAACACCTCATATCACTTTGCGGCCTCACGCACGGTATTCCCACGGGTGTCGCCTTACCTTGCCCGGGACCGTTTGCGCCTTTTGGCACATGTATATGATAGTGTCGCTGGCATCCATATGGCAAGGAGCCCGGGCTGACATGGCTAGTCGTGAACCCAAAGTGGCACTAACTTACAGGGACAGGCATACATGACCCATCAACGAACGTGCCGGTCATCAGCGAGTGAATCCGGGCTGTAGCAACTGTGCTAGGAGGACTCCGATAAACCATGCTGTAGTAGGCTAACAGGACTCCGGTAGACACCACGTGACATTTCCTCGAAGGGACAGACACAGGAACGAAGGACACATGCCGGCCAGCCTAAGTGTTCCGGAGCAGTAGCAAGCTACCAAGGCTCAGTGGAAGCACTAGGAGACATTTCCCAGTAAGAGAGGCTACCAAGGATAAACAACTAGATAGTCAGATCCGACACATACCAAGCATTTCAATAACATACACATAATATGCTCAATATGTGCAAATACAACCTGGCATCACAACATGACTCTACAACTCAAGTATTTTATTCAATAGGCTCTAAGGAGCGAGATATTACAAACATGGGTCTCTCGACCCAACATTCAGAGCCTACAAGTCAAAGCACAAGCGGAAGCTTAACATGTCTGAGTACAGACAACTATAAATGAAAAAGGCTGAGAAGCCTGACTATCTACCAGATCCTGTCGAGGGCACAAGATCGTAGCTGGGGTAACAAGCTAAATGTCGAAGTTCACGCGGAACTACTAGCGAGACGGAAGTCTCTCTGCAAAACATAAAATAGGCAAACATGAGTACAAATGTACCCACCAAGAGTTACATTAGAACTAACTACATATGCATCATTATCAACAAAGGGGGTGGTGGGGTTTAGCTGCAGCAAGCCAGCTTTGAGTTGGTGGCTATCCTGAACTACGACTGCAAGTAACTCCTTTGAGGTGGCGCACACGAGTCCACATATTCACCATAGCAATACACCACTATGGATCCGCTCCCGTCTCCCTACGAGAACGCCATCCATAGCACTCACGCTTGTCTTGCGCATTTTAGAGTATCCACTTTCACTTGTCTATGAACTGTATAGGCAACCCAGAGGTCCATTACCGCGGACGCGGCTATTCGAATAGATGATGTTAACCCTATAGAGGTGTACTTCTTCACACACGCTCTCGCCACTTACCTCCATGTACACATCATGTATCTCGGCAACCTTCAAGCGGAAGCCTGGCGAGGGTGTCAGCCACGGCCTACCTAAACACTCAAGTCTCTAGTCCAGGTTTATCGCCTATTCAGGTTCCATCCGCAGGGAGTCCGGCCGAGGTTTCCACATACGGCCCCGAACAATGTGTACAGGGTTCCGTGACACCAAATGGGTGCCCGGCATACCCGGCCACGTGCCTACCGCACGTGCCTACCGCATCACAGCACACCCCTCCGGTCAGCGCTTCCCACGGCCTCCAGCAGACTACAAACACCAGAAACTACTTGCAACTCCTGGACAGAGGACAAGGGTGGTTAAGAAGCCGAGAGGGCCAATTAAGGATCCCAATGAGTAGTCGTAGTTGTTCATGGATCACAAACACAGAACTTAATTCCTGAGGACGGCTTCAATGAGACAACCCACCATGTACTCCTACGTGGCCTCTCACCGCTACCTTTACCAAATCGTGTTCACACACTTAGCTCACACACAGTAGGACATGTGCACACACCTCTGATTCATCCCCGATGAATCAGACCTAACTCAACTCTAAGCAGTAGCAGGCATGACAAACAAGCATGAATGAGTAGGCACATCAGGGCTCAAACAACTCTTACTCATGCTAGTGGGTTTCATCTATTTACTGTGGCAATGACAGGTCATGCAGAGGAGAAGGGGTTCAGCTACCGCAACAAGTAACACATGAGTCGTTGTTGTCCTAATGCAGTAAAAAAGAGCAAAGCAAGAGAGTGGGTTTGTATCGGAATGAACAATGGAGTTTTGCTTGCCTGGCACTTCTGAAGATAGTATAGCTCTTCATCGGTGTCATCAAACTCATCGTCGAAACCACGTCTATCGAGAGGGGACAAACACCGGCAACACAGAAGGGAACACAATCAATGTAATGCACAATATGATGCATGATCATGATATGGCAAGATGAGTGTGTTGGGCTAATGCAACTATAATCATATGGGTTTGAGTTAGTTTGAACCCAAGGTTCAAGTTCAAATTGAAACTATGACTTAATAAAGTGCATTATCATGTTTTGATATAAGCAGCAGGTTTAAGTTGCTTAAACATGCATGAAACCAGTGCAGATGGATAGATTGGATTTTTTTGATCATTTTTCATATATAACTTATTTCATTTGGAGCTATAGATTAATTTCTATGATTTTTCAAAGTTTTGGATATTTTCTGAATTAGACAAATCATTTAAGATTTATTTAAATTCCAAAAAGGATTACTGTGTCAGCCTGACACCATCATGACGTCAACAGGTCAATGGGGCACGGTCTGGGTCAAACCTGACCAGTGGCACCCACTGGTCAGTGACCCTGTGACATTTAGTGTCACAGACAGGTGGGTCCGGTCAACGACCACGTCAGCGAGGTCAACGCCGACACGTGGGGCCACTGTGTTTAGATTAAACTTAAACTATTTTTGTTAGCTGGTTAGTTAGGAAGTGGGGCCCGCAAGTCAGCAAGCCAGGAGGTTAGTTAGTGGGTCAATTAGCCGCTAATGACATGTCCACATCATCCAAAACGGCGGTTAGCTGCCGGTGCTAATCGGGACATGGCGGGATTGCCCGTTCGGCCAACTCCGCCACAAGAGGTCACGTGGCCGGGCGCGTTGGAACGCCCGCAGCAGGGCACATCGGATGGTGGTGGTGGCTGGACCTGGGGTGGTCTGTGACGGCAGCGGCGGCGGCGGCAAGTTGGGCGGCGGCCGGAGTTCGATTGTGCACGGGGTTGCGGCTACGGTGTGGGGCAGGCCTAACGGGCGGGTGATTCGAGCTCAAGAAGACTCCCTGAGTGCGTTGACGTGCTCGGAGGCGATCTTGCGCGGCCGTAGCTGCGGTGGCGGCATGGCCGGCGGCAAGGAGCTATCGGATCCGGTGAAACTAGGGCTATGCGATGCAAAAGAGGCGGGGAAGAGAGGGGTTCGGAGTGGAGCTCACAGTGATGCCGAAGAGGAGGTCAGCAAGCCTGGGGAGGTCCTGGCGGTGCCGAGTCGACCGGAGGCGAGCTGGGGTGCCCGAGGTTGAAGACGACGCAGAAACGTCGCTGCGGTGCTCCAGCGGTCGAACGGACTGGTGTAGACAATGAAGGAGACGATGCCGGTCCTTCTGGATGCTTCGGCAAGGCGAGGGGTGGACGGTGGCCATGGTGGTTCTCGTCAGCGGCGGCGGGCGCATTCTATGAGGAGAACAGAGGAGGGGGAGAGTGTTCGGGGAGAGAAAGGGAGAGCCAGACGGCTCTGGGGGTCGCGTGGCATCATCCGGACACGTCGAGGAGGAGCCAGGCAGGCAGCGAGGGAGGAGGTGGCTGGGTGCATGCCGGTGCGCGGTGGCCACATGGCTTGCATCCTTCTGGTGTGAGGTGGGAGATGATGGCGGCTCTGGTGGGCTGGGCCAGGTAAGTGGGCCACCGGGTGGGCTGCGCAGGTAACCTCAGGTGGGTTTTCTCTCTCTCTCTCTCTCTCTCTCTCTCTCTCTCTCTCTCTTTTTCTAATTCTTTTCTGTTTTTGTATTTCTTCTGTAGTGTCAGGGCTTTATTAAAAATACTTAGGCACACTCGAAAATCATGAAACTTGCTCAAGCCTAGTGTTTGGAATATATCCAACAGTAAACATTTAAGTTTGTGATTATTTGGATATTAAAAATATTTATAGCATTAAATGTCCAAATGCAAATAGAGTATGATTTAATTCAGAGCCCAAATAGATCATGGAAAAATATGCATCACCTCTGGTTACTGTTTACAGCATTCTCCATAAATGATGAACATTTTTGAAAGCCATTTGGATTTACTGAAAATATTTTAGGTGAACCTAGTGAATTCCTTTGATGCTAGGGGTTTAGGCAATCCCCATTTCAAGTTACAAACAAATATAGACATGATGCATGGATGCTTATGAAACTAAAAATTGCAATCAAACTCTAGGGCTGTGACAACTCACCCCCACTAAACAGGAATATCGTCCTGAGATTCAAGACATGAGGTAAGAAGACGGAGGGGGTACAGGCTTACATGATCTTCATGATCCATTGCTTCAGATCGATCTTGGCATCCTTCCTTTCAAGATCCTCATCCAACACGATGATGACGGACAGGAACTCTAGCGGAATCGATCTTCTCGAAGATCGGGTAACTCAAGATCAACTCTTAGGGTGAGATATAAAACATCTCTTGAGCTGAGACATGAAACATACATTCGGGGGGATGGGGGGTAATAGATGACGAAGGTCCACTAGGTAGGCAACAAATCCACGCTCAATCACGACGTAGCGAGGAGCTAACTGCCATGATTCCACAACGGGGAACCTTGGGGAAGGTGACTCGTAGAGTTATTCCCTTAGATGGCGAAAAGAATTACGTTTGATGTCTAGATCATTGAAACTCTTTATACCAGCCTAAGGCAATCACAATCGATCGTTTGGCAGAGTTCAAAGGAATGGCATATCCGGATTTGAATGGATGATGTGGACTACCTTGTTGGACTCATGGTAAGCCCACTTCCGAAGAAGATCTTGGACAACAACTGCTGAGAGGAGCATCCCATGGAATTTGGCACAATGGTAGGGTAAGCTGGGAACAAAATGCAAATGTTGGGAATGTTTCTGGTAACTGGGGAGAAACCCAACAGTAGAGAGTGGGTCTACTGTTTGAAAAGTTGTAGCATAACCGAGGAAACTGGGAGCAATGCCAATTAGTGTTGATGATAACCCCTAGTGCTTGTGCGTGCTCTCAAGAACTTGAGCATTTCCATATTCATCAAGGTTTTACCAATATCCATGTCAAGGATCCTGGCAACACAACATACTACCATGATGGATATTGGTGGAGGATGCAGATGCAAAGGAAGATAACTCCTCTCTGATTTCACCTTAGCAAGGGCAATGAGACAAAATCTGGACAATCGACCGAGAAACATTTAGCACTCCGCTTCTAATGTTCTCCTTGATGTACTAGCGTATTCCATTCATAGATATGGTTCGATATCTAGAACATCAATTAAAAGGCCGGACTTCGGAAACACAAAATCCATAAGGGACAACTAGGGAGTAAATCCTACGATATCCCTATGGGGAGGTGGTCAACTTCTTCAACCAAGATACTACAATAATAGGCCTTCCGGTTAGGTGTGTTGGCCACGACATCCACGTTACCGGGTTACAGAGAGACCAATATTATAATTCTTGGGACACGTTCCAACCATCATATCTGCCTGAGATTCAGATCTGGTTGGTGTTAGGATATTCCAGACTCATCAAGTCTAGAAAGGAAAATGAAAGTTTGCAACACAAATCGACGAGACGATGTTGCAAGATTCTCGGGGAATGAGCTGTGATAGCAAGCTCCAAAACATGAGCTGGTTCTGCTACATACATGTGAACACGCTGTCCTGGACAAACATGACCATGTAGTAGTCTTATAATAAAACACTACTGAGTTCAGGTGGGGAACCATCATCGAGGGTATCGAAATCCTTACATAAGTGTAGCTCTTCAGAAGAAACTTCTTCTCCTTGAACAAATCAATCAGTGGCTTAGTGTGCTAGGGACACATATAGCATGAAGGTTGCAAGTCTCCAAACCACAGAGTACTTCACACGTATGCATGACTGATTTGGGATGATTCCAAAGGAAGCAACATTGACTTTCTCAAATACATGACGGCAACTTGCATCAAATGCACATGAATTTGAGGAAGTCACTTCTTTCATCCAAACATAGGCTTCATGAACGGAACACGAAGATAATGCTTACAAAAGTTTCCAACACTAGCTTGACATTCAAGATGAATCATGGAGGAGACAAAATGCTGCTGATGGGCTCAACAGCAACTCATCGAAATTTCCATTTCACTGGACTTCCACCATTATGTAAACAATGTGATAGTATTGGTCAGACCAAAAGATGTAATGGTGTATGCTCGAGGGATCAACCACGAGTAAGAAAACATTACGAATATTGTTGGTTCTGATTTAATTTGATCATAGCCCACACTCAAATCAAAGATTGGATAAGACCATAGCGCCGACAACTGATCTTAGGATCAATCAATGAGGATATCATCTTTCTTCAACACACATACAAGATATTCCTTGAGATGAACTAAATCGGACAAGCTTCCATCTTCCAACTCTCCAAGTTGTTGTTTAGCTTAACCAACCAGTTCAGGGTATCCAACACAGATTCTTGGACAAGGGGTGATTTACAAGAAACCAACTTGATCACGAGCTCAACACAAAAGTCAGGGAACAACCTGGTGATACTTCCGAGAAGATAATCGGAAAATCATGAACTACCGATATGCTACTAAGCTCGAGAACAATCTTTCTCTTATGGGCAAGATGATATGATCAAACGAGCGAAGGATTGACAAAATCCTAACTCATTGATCGAAGGGTGCACCAGGAAATATGGACTAGGTAACACGGTCAATCTTAGAATGATGATTCAATAATCAACACGTGAAGAATGAAGTTATTTTCCATTAACTACCAAGCAACGGAGTTGCTTGGAGTATTGATTTCAGACATCACGATTCACTTGTCGGTATCTCGGTTACAATAACACGCGGACCAAGGAATTAAAATGATGGAGAGAGTATCACTGTATCAAAAGTTCATAGGATGGTGTGCAATTCCCATGATAATCTTGATATAAAGATGGTAACACTCCAAGGTAGAACAGAACAAAGGCTGGATTAGCAGTTTGATCTGCGAAATACAACTGCTTTGACCCAATCCTAGAAATGGATTAGGTACCGGAGTTTGTTTCTCCTAGTCATTCCGAATAGAATGGCTTGATGGACCACAAGAATAATAGGCGTCAATGAGCACGAGTGCACGACTACTCCTGACTATCAATTGATAGATGAGGGCCAGAGGACAACTAAGGAGGGACAACTCAAGGAACATATAACTTTCTAAGTTGTGGATGCATAGATTAGTATGTCGAACCAGGTTCAACAGGTTTCTTCCGGATAACCCATGCAGAAAGGTAGGACTGGCAGAGTAAGAACATAGAATCGAGAGCTCTTCAAGAGCACTCTGGTTGTGATCTTTTGGTTAAAACAACTTCTGCCATAAACGGTTCATAGTATTTGGAAGAAGGAAATACCATGGACCTTGAGGACTAACACAAAGGTTACTAATAACCTAAGGGAGCTAGCAATTACTATCAACATGAAGTAGGGTGAATCTCGGGTTCAAAACCCAGAAGTGGAATACCTACATACTAAGTGGCATCACGGGATGCTTTCGAGAGTGATGGCCAGAATCATCACACTGGGAACAAAAGCATGGCTAAATTACTAGGTGATACTCTAGACTCCTAGGGTCATAATAATAGCTCCAACATAAATACTGAGGCAATGAAATACCTCAACACACTAGTTAGTGTGGTTGATCTGGCACAAAGGATCTTCAGAACGATAAAAAGGAATTTGCAAATGCATCAGACTATTTAGAAACCTGGGATGACTCGGACAGCATAACGGCTGTAAATGCTCAACGGATTTAAGACATCCTGCAAATATGGTGGCATAAACACTTAGAAGCACAATATCAAGGTTCCGGGACCAACTATGAACACACGGAAGTAGTAGAAACTAGACTAGGGCTTAAATCCATCAGTCCTATAAGTCCCTGTCATAGTTCCTTACGCCCGTAGGAAAGATAAGATCACTCGATCAAGGGGCATGAGGTAAAGGAGTAAAAAGAGCCTTACGTTCCCATCCACAATCAATTCCCTTATATAACTAAAGAATTTTTAGACTCAACTTCGACCAGTTTGGCTTGGTAATCCTATAGGCAGTCAGGCTCTGATACCAAAGTTGTCAGGACCCCGACTCAAAGCCACACCGATCTAGCATGTAACACCTCATATCACTTTGCGGCCTCACGCACGGTATTCCCACGGGTGTCGCCTTACCTTGCCCGGGACCGTCTGCGCCTTTTGGCACACGTATATGATAGTGTCGCTGGCATCCAGATGACAAGGAGCCCGGGCTGACATGGCTAGTCGTGAACCCAAGGTGGAACTAACTTACAGGGACTGGCATACATGACCCAGCAACAAACATGTCGGTTATCAACGAGTGAATCCAGGCTGTAGCAACTGGGCTAGCAGGACTCCGGTAAACCGGGCTGTAGCAGGCTAACAGGACTCCGGTAGACACCGCGTGACATTTCCCCGAAGGGACAGACACAGGAATGAAGAAGGACACATGCCGGCCAGCCTAAGTGTTCCAGAGCAGTAGCAAGCTACCAAGGCTCAGTGGAAGCACTAGGAGACATTTCCCGGTAAGAGAGGCTACCAAGGATAAACAACTAGATAGTCAGATCCCACACATACCAAGCATTTCAATAACATACACACAATATGCTCGATATGTGAAAATACAACATGGCATCACAACATGACTCTACAACTCAAGTAATTTATTCAATAGGCTCCGAGGAGTGAGATATTACAAACATGGGTGTCTTGACCCAGCATTCAGAGCATACAAGTCAAAGCACAAGCTTAACATGTCTGAGTACAGACAACTATAAATGAAAAAGGATGAGAAGCCTGACTATCTACCAGATCCTACCGAGGGCAGAAGATCGCAATTGGGGTAACAAGCTAAACGTCGAAGTTCACGCGAAACTACTAGCGAGACGGAAGTCTCTCTGCAAAACATAAAATAGGCAAACGTGAGTACAAATGTACCCAGCAAGACTTACATCAGAACTAACTACATATGCATCATTATCAACAAAGGGTATGGTGGGGTTTAACTGCAGCAAGCCAACTTTGACTCGGTGGCTATCCTGAACTACAACTGCAAGTAAGTCCTTTGAGGTGGTGTACACGAGTCCACATATTCACCATAGCAATACACCACTATGGATCCGCTCCCGTCTCCCTATGAGAACACCATCCATAGCACTCACGCTTATCTTGCGCATTTTAGAGTATCCACTTTCACTTGTCTATGAACTGTATAGGCAACCCAGAGGTCCTTTACTGTGGACGCGGCTATTCGAATAGATGATGTTAACCCTGCAGGGGTGTACTTCTTCACACACGCTCTCGCCACTTACCGCCATGTAAACGTCATGTATCTCGACAAGCTTCAAGCACTACAAAAAAAGACACATCCATGACATTTTGGGCCGAACGAATTTTTTTTCTGTCATACATATGACACTTCTATGACGATAATTGTGACAAAACCCGGTATCATCATTGATGTGGTCAGATCCTACTTCTATGACAAAAAAATCATGACAGAAAATGGGCTTTTAATCCTGGGCGGGCCGGAGAGCAGTTGCATGCCATTCTTTGGGCCGTCCATGACGGAAAAAACCATGGTAGAAGTGAGGGGGAGGAAAATTTTGGGGAGTTGCCGGTTACGGTGGGAGGTCGGGGGCCGAGCGATGCGCGTTTCTCTCGTACATGTACGCGTGTGTGTGCGAGGCATTGGCTCTAACTGAACGCGAGCGAGGCATTGGGCTCTAACTGAACCCGAGCGATTGCACTGCAGGCTACGCATTACTGAACCCGAGCGATCGATCGATGGCTGTAAACTGAACCGGATGGAGCGATTCCTTCGCTACTGCTGCTAACTGAAGCCGATCGATTGGATGAACGGTGAGCGTTGCGGGGGGAGGGGAGTTGGATGAACAGTGAGTGGTGGCATTGCCTCTGGATGAACATGACCCCGTGGTGTGGAGGGCTGGATGAACAGTAGACGATGGAGGGGTGGCCATGGAGGGGTGGTTGAACAGGACCCCGTGGTTCGGAGGGCTGGATGAAGAGTAGATGGTGGAGGGCTGTATGAACAGTAGACGGTGGAGGGGTGGTTGAATAGTAGCCGGTGGAGTAGCGCACGGTGGAGGCTGGATGAACAGGAGCCCGTGGAGGCTGGAGGAGGTCGATGGTGGAGATGAACAGTATCCCGTGGAGTCCCGTTTTGCAGTACGCCACACCCCTCCCGATGAACAGGATCCCCGTTTCGACCGTAGTCCTCCAACACAAGTCCGTTTCATCCGTTTTGCGGTAAGCCACACCCCTCCTGATCAACAGGACCCCCGTTTCGACCGTAGGAGGTCCATTTCCTTCGTTTTGCGGTATGCCACACCCCACCCGATCAACAGGACCACTGTTTCCACCATAGGAGGTCCGTTTCCTCAGTTTTGTGGTACGCCAGGCCCCTCGCGATCAACAGGACCCCGTTTTGAACGTGGCTGGTCGAACACAAGGCCGTTTCCTCCACTGTGCGGTACGCCAGGCCTCGTTTCCATCACATGTTCCGTCCAAGCCCTCCCGACGAACACGATCACATGTTCCGTTCCGACCCAGCCGGTTGGCTCCCCATGAACACGACGACGACGCTGTTTCTCCGTTCCGACCCAGCCATGTACGTATGCGCGAGTAGGCGTTCGAGACCCTGCCCGTATGTACGTACATGGCCGTATTTTCTTTCTTGCACCCTCGCCGCTGTACGTACGTGTACATGCTACGTGCGCGCCTCTACTACGACATGTGCGCGCCTCTACTACGACACGTGTGTGCCTCTACATCGACCATTATGTACGTACACTTTCACGACCAGAATGACAACGCTACGTACGCTTCAACCAGGTGGGTCCCGACTGTTAGACACTTCCTTGCCTGCGAAGATGTAGCTGGTGGGTCCCAGCAGTCAGGGGGGCAAATCGTTTTGGTTTTTTTTTGCCCGGACGCACTTCCTTGCGTGCGAAGATGTAGCTGGTGGGTCCCAGCAGTCGGGGGGAAACATTTTTTTCGCGAAATACTTGTGGCCCGTCCGGTGGGTCCGTGCTGTGAGGTGGAGGAATAATTATTTTGCGCGTAATAAGGAGGCACTTCCTTGAGGCCGCCGTGGACCCAGTTGTTAGCCTCTCCACGCACAGTACTCTTCCGATGGAAGTCAGTCGTTGACCACATTGACCATGCGACGCCGAGAGCACCACGGCGGTGGACGATGGCGAGGCCTAGGAAGGGGACAACGCGGAGCTGGGGAAGACGCAACAGTGGATGCCCACGCGAAGAGGAGTACAAGGGTGAGGCTGCCGTCACCGCAGAATAACAGGGGGTGTGGGTGAGCAGAGGGATGGCCTGGCCAGCAGTGGGAGTAGTAGGGAGCGGTGAGGCCTCCGCCGCATCGCAGCAGACCACGGGAGGCAGGAGCACGAGGCACGACCGGCGCTGGTTTGGGCGGTTGGAGCAAGAAGACCAGAAGTTGAAGAAGCACTACGGCCGTTGGATGGACATCGTACGGTCACTGGAGCTAGAATCGTGCATATTGACTAAGTTGACAAAGCCCTCCGTCCCCGTCAACTTAGTAGGCCCACAAGTTAGCCTGCCACTAGACTGGGTCCCAGCTAACAGGCGGAGTATTCATTTTTTTGTGCATAATAAGGAGGCACTTCCTTGCGTGCGAAGATATAGCTGGTGGGTCTGAGCTGTCAGCGGCGGTAACATTTTTTTCGCGAAATACATAGGCCCTTTCGATGGGTCCCTGATTTTAGGTGGAGGAATCATTATTTTGCGCGTAATAAGGAGGCATTTCCTTGCATGCGGCCGTGGACCCAGCTGTCGGCCTCTCCACGTACAGTCCACTTCAGATGCATGTCGGTCGTTGACCACATTGACCAGGCCGCGCCGAGAGCACCAGGGCGGTGGACGACGACGAGGCCTAGGAAAGGAACGACACGGAGATAGGGAAGACTCGGCAGTTGTTTCCCACGTGGAGGGGAGTACGACTGTATGAGGGTTTACTGGTTCTTCTGCTGTCGCCGGAGAATATCAGCAGGTGTGGGTGAGTAGAGGGATGGCTAGGCCAGCGATGGGAGTATGGTGGGGCGGTGAGGCCTGTGCAGGAGCAGAGCCGGCCGCGAGGAGGAGGGGGCAGGCAGTCCCGTCGGCGCTTGTTTGAGAGGTTGGAGCAGGAAGAGCAGAGATTGAAGAAGCACGACGACCGTTGGATGGCCATCCAACAGTCACTGCTTGTGCGTCAACCTTTTTTTAGGAAAGCCTCAAATCTGTGGAAAACAGCATACAACCCATCTGCCATTATTTCTAATAATTTACAGCCCATTTGCTAATTCTTAAGGTTTTTTGGAGCCCATATTCTTTTTGTTAGCATTACAACCCATACTGTGGCCACGGTTAAAAAGTTATACGAAATTTTTCATATTTTGGTGCGGTCCGAACTGTTTTTAATCCCGAAATTTTGACTCACATTCAAACTGATTTTAAAAATAAATGTATATCAATATAAAATCCAACAAATTCTCCACGCATAAAAATTAATGTAATTTAAAATCTCGAAATTAAAAAAAAGATATTTGAAACTAATTGCCGGTTTTATGTGTTTTAAAAATGTACAACCCATTTCTCATTACTGATGGGCCATTTTCTTGGCCATCCGAACGAAAGCTCTCCTCGTCTTGAAAGATTTGCAGCCCAACAGGCCTGACAAAGCGAGTTACTTTGCAAATCACAAAAAAACTTGGTTGTGGCCGTGGACCCAGCTGTCAGCCTCTCCACGTATAGTACTGTTCCGATGGAAGTCGTTCCTTGACCACGTTGACCACGCCACACGGAGAGCACCACGGCGGTGGACGACGGCGAGGCCTAGGAAGGGGACGACACGGAGCCGGGGAAGACGCGGTAGTGGAAGCCCGCGCGGAGAGGAGTACGAGGGTTCACTTGTTCGGCTGCGGTGTGAGACTGCCGTCGCCGCAGGGCCTGGCCAGCGATGGGAATAGTAGGGGGCGGTGAGGCCTCCACGGCAGCACAGCCGGCCACGGGAGGCAGGAGCATGAGGCACGACCGGTGCTGTTTTGGGCGGCTGGAGCAAGAAGACCACAGGTTGAAGAAGCACTACGGCCATTGGATGGACACCGTACGGTCACTAGAGCTAGAATCATTCATATTGACTAAGTGGACAAAAGCCCGTCGTCCCTGTCAACTTAGTAGGCCCACAAGTCAGCCTCCCACCAAGGTGGGTCCCAGCTAGCAGGGGGAGTATTCATTTTTTGTGCGTAATCAGGAGGCACTTCCGGTGGGTCCGAGCTAACAGCGGGGGAGATGTTTTTTTCGCGAAATACGGGGGCCCGTCGGGTGGGTCCCAGCAGTCAGGGGGCAAACATTTTTTTCACAAAATACGGTGGCCCGTCCAATGGGTCCCTGCTGTCAGTTGGAGGAATAATTATTTTCCGCGTAATAAGGAGGCACTTACTTGTTGCGGCCGTGGCCTCAGCTGAGACTCTCCACGTACAGTCTACTTCCGATGGAAGTCGTTCCTTTACCACGTTGACCTCGCCGCGTTCCATTGCATGCATGCATCCATGGGCGTGGTGCATCCCCACTGTCAGCCTCTCATGTACAGTCATCTTCCAATGACTCTCGGTTGTTGACCACGTTGACCACACCGTGCCGAGCGCACCCAGACTGGAACGAACCGGAGATGGGGAAGACGGGGTAGTGGAGTCGCAGATGGAGAGGAGTGGGAAACTTCACTGGTTCGGGTGTGCGGCAGCACAGCCGCGGTGCCGCCCACGGGAGACAGGAGCAAGAACAGAGGTTGAAGAAGGAGCATGGTTGTTGGATTAACATCCAACTGTCCAGTTACTAGAATCATTTGTTGATTAAGTTGACAAAGCCGTGCATACACGTCTGCTTAGCAGGCGCACAAGTCAGTCACAAAATCTGATGGGTCCCAGCTGTCAACTGGATGAATGATTTTTTTCACAAAACAAGGAGGCACTTCCTTCCGTGTGAAGATACAGCCGGTGGGTCCCAGCTGTCAGGTGGAGGAAACATTTTTTTCAGCTTAATAAGGAGGAACATTCCTTGCGTGAAACCATGGACCTCGTGGGTCCCAACCGTCAGGCTCTCCACGTACAGTCCTCTTCCGATGACTCTCGTTTGTTGACCACGCCGCACGGAACACAATGAGGCGGTGGACGACGGCGAGGCCCCGGACGGGAACGACTCAGAGATGGGAAAACATGGCAATGGAGTCGCAGATTGAGAGGAGGAGAAGGGTTATAACTGGTTCTGTTGCAATTCATATCAAACTCAGGTTCACGGGACATGTTCATATTCATAGCCAACATTCACTATCAACAACTCAAAAGATTCATATATATACAAGCTCAGCATATCTATGCATCCAAATGATTGATAGATCACACGACAATATTCATACATAATTCACAAAAAGATTCAGATATACACATGTTCAGTATGTTTGTGCATCCAAATGATTGAGATCACAGCCAATATGATCCATGGACGAACTTTAATTACCTAGGGTACAGACTGGTAAATGGTGTTCAATCGGAGGTACTTCTTGCTAAAATTATTTCTTGTACAAGTAAACTTTCGAGTACATAAGAGGCAGCACAGACAATCTAAACTTTGCTTGTAGGTTTATCCTCAAATAGTGGCCTTGTGCCGAGGGAGGTTTGAGCAACTTGGCCACTACTTTCATCCAAACTAGTTTACTGGCTCATCTTGGTCCTGTATCTCGCCAAAATTCTACATTGCAGACGAGAAAGGAGGCGGTTGAGAAAATGAACCACCCAAATTTTTTGTGCAGTTCAACTGAAATGGAGCATCCTTGGCGTGCAGTCTGATTAAGTGCCAGATGAATATATGCATCAACCAACTTGTCTGGAATCTTTAGACTCCATGCCATATAGTTCGCTACCATATGTGCCGATAACCAAAAGGCACAAGTTGGGACGAAAGACTGGACTGCGTTTTTCTGGGCTATGCACCAAGCAATATTTTTGGTGTTCACTCTCCTAACACTTGGAGTTTGACAATTGGTTGACGCCGGTTGATACTCGAATGAATATAGGCACTTCTTGTCAACATCGATGCTTGTCTGAGTGAACTTTGGAGTACATAGCAGCAACATAAGTACATGTCCATCTGATCATTTTGTGCAGTTCTACTGAAATCACCCGATGTAATGATTTGCCTGCGAGTTCAGGCTCCAAATTACTCCTTTATGAAATCGGCAAACAGTAGCACAATACCAAATTACCAATACATATGACAGGCACAATAATCAGGATAAAGACCAGTACCAACCTGTGTGAGGTAGCATATCAATTACTATTTCCTTTGACTGGAAGCCGAGATAAGCCAAGCGACTGACAGTAAAGGAAGAAAGCAAGCGGCGATTAGTGACTAATAGGAAAGAACGAAAGCTGTCGAGGCAATGAAGCACCCAAAGTTTTTGTGCAGTTCCACCAAAATCGAGCATCCCTGTTGGCACATATATTGAGAGAGTGAGTTCTACTGTAATAGTGGGACTAGTTGATGACACATACACTAACAAATAGAAGCACCCTCATTATCTTAATGGGTAAAGTTAGCAACATAGTAGTCTTGCTTAAAGAGAGGTATTAGTTTATTTAATCAGTGCCAATTAGCTCAACACAACACTCAAAGCATTGCCATTTATCATAGGTTGCAAAACTTAAAAGTGCAAAGATAAAGGAGTTTCTCATGACAGTAGCATGATACAAATAGAGATGACAGCAAACTAATATGGATGAAGGCCTTAGGCCCGTACCAACCTGAGAAAAAAGCTTATTCATGTAATCCCATAAGAGATGATAAAGCACTCACTCGAATCACACAATAGTATATATTTTTGTGCACTTCAAATGTATGGTTGAAATCACCCTTGTTTACGAGTGCTGAGATTATATCCAAAGATTATCAAGAACTTCCAGCAGAGTTAAAGCACTGGCTGGGATACAGTTCATTGTATTGTCTTGTGTAGTTCCACTAAAATGTATGATTGGCACAACATGATCCCTGTTTGCACAAGTAGGAACAAGTCGAAACCTTCATTAGCTTAGTGAGAAAGGATAGGAAGACATTAGCATATTACTCAAACAGTAGCATCAAATTCATGATGGACAATACACAAAACATTGCCTCATTGAACCAATGGCAATAAATTGACATGCAAAACAATAGCACTATTATGTCATGACACTAATAATATTCCCTTTCTGCTCCACCACATGATTCACCTCCATAGACAAACATTCACACGTACATGATTCAGCATACGGTGATTTGTTTAACTCCAACAGGAAAATTAGGCAGTAATAAATTAGTGGTACTTAAGTACTCATAATTAATTAAGTGAGACAGCAGAAGTGGAAGGGCTCCCTGGAGGATCATCTCACATGTAAGGTAGTCGCTGCCAGAGCCCTTGAATAGCCTCGACTGAGGCCTCTGGCTTCAGCAAGATCGCCTTGGCACTGTTTATTCTTCTTCTTCTTCCTCTTCATGCTCTGTTTCTCTTTCTCCTCACCAGTTGGTGAAACCAAGTACATGATTGTCCTTCTAATTCAGAATTGGTTTTGTCAGTGAGGGAGTACACGTGTACTAGTAAAAAACAACATTATTTTCTCATGGCAGTCGCAAAATAGAGATGAACACATGCATTAAATATCATTCTTACCTAAAGGAAGGTTATGGCGCCAATATGGATGATGAGGATTGGAACACAGATCTCCCTTTGTGCAGTTCCACCAAAATGAACCAACCAATCCATTCTGACATTCCAGTTAAACAGCACAAAAGTCACTTCTTTTAAGAAGAGTTTTGTGCAGCGCACCAAAAGGTCACAACAGCAACCAGGTGAATTGGATATCCCTGTTTGCACAAAAAGGCACAGAGGAAACAGTCAGGGTCTCAAGCAATTACAGGCAAAAACATTTGGCTAAACTTGCCAGAGTCTCAAACAATTACAGGCAAAAACAGTGGCATGGCTTCATTTTTACCAGGGAAATTATATTAAGAACAACTAAGGCTACGTTCGGTTCACAGGTTTGGTCCAGGATTTTCGTAAGAACACAGTTCCTACAGTATTATTTCCCTTCCAACCGTTTGGAACACGGGAAAGGTGAATAGTGTTTCATTGGAAAGCTGGTCTGGTAGTACTAATTCCATCGGATTAGAAACATCCACGCGCTGCTCATTTTTGGGGCGGAAGCCCGAGGCAGGCGCTCGCTGCCATGCATTAGACATGTTGCTGTGTTGTGTTTGCCGGAATAAAAAAATCAACTTGTGTGTGGTACGTGAGGTGAGGACAAGAGTAGTCACTGTGCATCTGAATAAACCAATAGCATCTCATACTGCCAAGCATGCTACTCTAAAAAACAAATTTGTACAATTCGCAGTCCATCCGAACACATTCTCTTGAGAGTTTCCTCCAGTTCGCTTTTCCATAGTTTTATACCTACATTCCTTTCTGATTCCTCTATTTTCATCAAGACCTATATTTTCTGCCCCTTTATTCCGACCGGAGCCTAAATATTTGGTATAAGGGCATGGGACAGTGGGTGCACCAGCAGTACAACACCATGTACGTAAACAGGGGCATAACATGGTGATTCATAGTTTGTTGCCCCGAGAAACAAACATCCAAGAAACATATCTGGGTTGGTCCCATTTTTGTTCACTCTAGCCACCTACTCCTATGTGTGGATAGCAAATCTAGTCCTGGTCATACCACTGTGTACAGCGTTACTCCTATATTTCCCTTTTCGACCAAGAGACCGGTTGGATGACCAGTCTGTACTACTTTCATCCCCTTTCCTTCCTGTTTGTACCAAGTCTGATGTACATACTAAATTCCCCCACCCCCACTTTATTTCAATGACAAGTATTTTCGGATGGAGGGAGTACAAGATTCGACTGCATGAAGTAGCTTTACCTCTGACAATAGAAAAAAAAAGGTGACGTTGGACCATCCGATCGAGAGGGGCTGAGAGGTAGAAAATGATGCACATGCAGTGACGTAGCGAGTTGGGGAAGTAGAGCTAAGGCGGTTTCGAACGAAGATATACCTGAAGGTCGTCGCGATGTGGATAGGTGGGCGGCGGGAGGCGGGATCCGCCCACAGGCAACGACGAAGGAATCGGAGGACCTCCCGCGTCGGCGCTCGGCCAGAGATAACGGTATGGCCGGCAGTGGGTTTCCTCCCTCGCTGTCGACGACGGCCTAAACGCTGCCCCTCCTCCCCTTCACCGGCGGAGGGGGATACGTCCAGATCTATAACCAGTGGTGAGGATAGAAAGCTAGTGTTTTTTGAAGGGAGAAAGATAGTGTTACTACCCCTATCTTGTTTAGATCTGGAGAGGATGAGAGTGTGTGAATAGAGCATCCCTAGCAAGCAAGTGTGGAGGCTCCATCCTATATATAAGTAGTGGGGTAGTTTTCCTTTTTCACTCCATCAAAACAATCGTTTAAAATTGTGTACTACTACATGCCAGGTCACGGTTTTTTTAGTTGTTGATTGTTTTTTGAGATAGCTACCCGCTTGTTCCAAGTGGTGTTACGGTGTGCCAGGTCGCACTTTGTATCGTTCAAGTCTGGTACTACAAGTCCCTCCATTAAATGAACAACCACCCCCTCGTAAAAATTGTGAACAAGCCCACGGCTAAAATTAGCGAAAACGTGGGTTGCCCCAACATGCATTATTATTTATATTTTCTACTCCCTCCATTCCTAAATATAAGTCTTTTTTATTAGCCACACCTAAGACAAGAATTTTTTTATTAGCACTGAACCCCACATGTCATAGACACAAAAATTGTGGCAAGATTCCCTTAGGCAAGCCAAAGTGTGCCTAACAATTTGAGCAACTCAGGTTAGGCAAGTGTGGCAAGTGTGGGAAAAATAATGTGGCAACATAAGACAAACATAGTCATAATCCAAACAGCCCCGTAATTTTTTGTGACATGCATGAAAATTTGGTTAGTTAAATTTATAGTCAAAATTTGGCAAGGTGCATCAAATCAACACGTGCAAGTATCAAAAGGAAAGTCACGGCATGCATGCATGCGTTGTACTCCCTCCATTTCCAAATATAAGTCTTTTTAGAGATTGCAACAAGTGACTACATACGAAGCAGAATATGTCTACTCCTACATACGAAGTAGCCCATTTGAAACGTGTAAAAAGACTTTTATCGAGTGCAGTGCTTTGATGTGTCACATCAACTCGTACAAGACCGAGAAATTTGATTACTACGATGCCCTCTCCTTCGCACCTGCCTTTGGCTGCATGACAGGTGGGCCAACCACCTGTTGGGCCCACCTGTTGGGCCCACCTGTCATGGACGCAAAGGCAGGAGCAGTAAGTAGAAGCTTTCGCTACACGCCATCCCTCCCACACGAGGTGGACGGACATGCAGTAGTGGATTCGATACTGTAGAAGTAGGAGTAACATCATTGTTCGTGTTCTCGAAGAGGTGAAGAGCCAAGCGCAAACTGAACGTGGCAGTTGCGAACGCTCATGTGGTGTGGTTCCTTGGAGTACTAGCCAGGCTCTTGCATGAGACAAAATTGCTATTATTTAACAATTAAACTCCATTATCCATTGGTTGATACTCATTCTGCATAGTTCACGCGCTTAGCACCGTTTCCTCCTGGGATCACCAATGTTTATTTGCTAATTAATAGCATTCCATGCAATGAACTAGCCATTGCAAGTCATTAAAAGCATGCACACCTCTCATCTCTTATTGGTTGATACGTATGTCAAGAAACAAGAAACAAGGTAGAAGTTAATGCACCGCGCCTAAGTGTTTTGGGACTATTTGGTTTGCATAAGATGACTTACACACCTAGACGGAGGGAGTAGTATAGACATGTAAACCGGAAAGGAGTATTTGCCTTTCTAGAGATTTCAACAAGTGACTAGACTACACCATGTGCAGTACCCCCTACCTTCCGGTTTATAGGGCTCAAATCTCAAATCTCACGAACCAAGGCATTTTGCGATTGGAGGAATGTATCTCATACTTTACAAAACTACCCTAATTAAACTCGTGCATTAATTACGTAGTTCTCTCATTTTCCTCTCCGCCTTGGTCGCGGAGCACAATATTGAGCACTCTTATATGACTAGCCGCTCTATCTACATGCGGGACATTTCAAAGCATCCGGGCCCGCGTGCCATCCACCAAATCACAGCGAGGTGCTACAGTTGAGACTCACCTGTCACCCTGGTGTGGCCGTCATGACCCGTCATATCACAAAACCCACACCTTTACCAGCAGTGGTAAGGTAGCCTCCAAGTTGGACTGGACGAAGCAACCATCATTTCATTGGAATGCTCGTTCAAGCCCTATCTTCCCTTTCTTGAATAAAACCTCACTCCAGGCTACTCACTTCTGCCATTTTTCTTCTCTACCAATGAAGGAAAGGTGGGCGAATCAGTTATGCTGCTATATTTTCATTCCAATAACCTTCTTTTTGCGAAGCACCGACCGATTCTCACATCCATTTCTTTTCCCGTTTTCATTGCGATTGTGGTTTCCTTTCGATTGATTTTTGTTTGTCAGTTCATTGATGGTACCAGGAGCACTAGGCAAAGAGTTGCCAGCGGACAACCCACTGGAGACAGCGATCTCCAGAAAGCAAGCACCGACCAACGAGTTGACCATGTTGGCGGGCCAACCCATGGAGACGAAGAACTCCAAGAAACAAGCATTGGCCAAAGAGTTGTGGACGTTGGCGGATGAACTCCTCAAAGAAAGTTGGAAGAACAACAAGGGCCCCACCTTGCCTACCCCAGGAACTCTGATTGCCACCTATGTGTGGCTCAAGACCGAGTTTGAGGAGATAGTCGCCATTGAGAAGCAGTATTCCCCTGGCAAGGTGATGGCCCCCATCGAGGACGAGGAGATGGCCCACGGAGGGACGAGATCCGCGGTGAGCTACACAAGGTAAAAAATAATGGCTTATTACCATAGTTGTGGTTTTTGATTATTTGCAATGTGCTTGCTTTTTGATTATTTGCAATGTGCTTGCTAATATGTTAGGGTTGTGCAGGTGCCGGTGGTTGTCCTTGATGATTCCGATGTCGTGGCCTGTCTTGTTGGCATCGCCCCAGAGATCAATTCCGATGCCGCTGTCCATCCTATGGACATCGCCCCAGAGATCGATTCCGATGTCGCGGTCAGTCCTGTGGACATCGCCCCAGAAATCGATTCCCATGCCGCTATCTGTGATGTGGTCATTGCCCGAGAGATCGATGACAAGAAATAGTTGGTCGCGCTAATCCTTCATGGTAGTTTGCATTGCCCTGTGTTTAATTACCAGAACGATGCGTGTTATCAAACCATCTTAGGGCACTACAAAAAAAAGAAACATCCGTGACATTTTGGGTCGAATGAAAAAAAATTCTGGCATACATATGACACTTCTATGACGATAATTGTGACAAAACCCAGTATCATCATAGGTGTGGTGGGCTCCTACTTCTATGACAAAAAATTATGACAGAAAAGGGGCTTTTCGTCCTGGGCGGGCCGGAGACGCAGCTGCATGACATTGTTTGGGCTGTCCATGACGGAAAAAACCGTGGTAGAAGCGAGGGGGAGGAAAATTTCGGGGAGTAGCCAGTGACGGTGGGAGGTCGGGGGCGGAGCTATGTGCGTTTCTCTCGTACACGTACGCGCATGTGTGCGAGGCGTTGGCTCTAACTGAACCCGAGCGAGGCGTTAGGCTCTAACTGAACCCGAGGGATTGCACTGCAGGCTACGCGTTACTGAACCTGAGCGATCGATCGATGGCTGTTAACTGAACCCGATGGAGCGATTCCTTCGCTGCTGCTGCTAACTGAAGCTGATCG
>NC_041387.1:315035129-315040466 GCF_002162155.2 Triticum dicoccoides | reverse complement strand
CAACACAAGTCCGTTTCGTTCGTTTTGCAGTACGCCACACCCCTCCCGATCAACAGGACCCCCGTTTCGACCGTAGGAGGTCCGTTTCATCCGCTTTGCGGTACGCCACACCCCTCCCGATCAACAGGACCCCCGTTTTGACAGTAGGAGGTCCGTTTCATCCGTTTTGGGGTACGCCACACCCCTCCCGATCAACAGGACCGACGTTTCGGCCGTAGGAGGTCTGTTTCCTCCGTTTTGCGATACGCCACACCCCTCCCGATCAACAGGATCCCATTCCGAACGTAGGAGGTCCGTTTCCTCCGTTCTGCGATACGCTAGGCCTCGTTTCCATCGCCTATTCCGTCCAAGCCCTCCCGATGAACACGACCACGCATTCCGTTCCGACCCAGCCGGTTGGCTCCCCATGAACACGACGACAACGCTGTTTCTCCGTTCCGACCCAGCCATGTACATATGCGCGAGTAGGCGTTCGAGACCCCGCCCGTATGTACACATACGTGGCCGTATTTTCTTTCCCGCACCCTGGCCGATGTACGTACGTGTACATGCTACGTGCGCGCCTCTACTACAACACGTGCGCGCCTCTACAACGACCAGTATGTACGTACACGTTCGCGACCAGAATGACAACGCTACGTACGCTTCGACCAGGTGGGTCCCGACTGTCAGGCACTTCCTTGCATCCGAAAATGTAGCTGGTGGGTCCCAACAGTCAGTGGGGTGAATCGTTTTTTACCCAGACGCACTTCCTTGCGTGCGAAGATGTAGCTGGTGGGTCCCAGCAGTCAGGCGGGCGAATCTATTTTTTGCCCGGACGCACTTCCTTGCGTGCGAAGATGTAGCTGGTGGGTCCCAGCAGTCAGGGGGAAACGTTTTTTTCGCAAAATACGGTGGCCCGTCCGGTGGGTCCCTGCTGTCAGGTGGAGGAATAATTATATTGCACGTAATAAGGAGGCACTTCCTTGCTGCGGTCGTGGACCCAACTGTCAGCCTCTCCACGTACAGTCCACGTGGATGGAAGCCGTTCCTTGACCAGGTTGACCATGCCGCACCGAGAGCACCAGGGCGGTGGACAACGGCGAGGCCTAGGAAGGGGACGACGCGGAGCCAGAGAAGATGGGCTGTGGATGCCCACACATAGAGGAGTACGAGGGTTCACTGGTTCGCTGTGGTGTGAGGCTGCCGTCGCCGCAGAATAAAAGTGGGTGTGGGTGAGTAGAGGGATGGCCTGGCCAGCGGTGGGAGTAGTAGGGAGCGGTGACGCCTCCGCCGCATCGCAGACGGCCACGGGAGGCAGGAGCATGAGGTACGACTGGCGCTGGTCTAGGCGGCTGGAGCAAGAAGACCAGAGGTTGAAGAAGCACTACGGCCATTGGATGGACATCGTATGGTCACTAGAGCTATAATCGTGCATATTGACTAAGTTCACAAAGCCCTCCGTCCCCGTCAACTTAGTAGGCCCACAAGTCAGCCTGCCACTATACTGGGTCCCAGCTAACAGGGGGAGTATTCATTTCTTTGTGCATAATAAGGAGGCACTTCCTTCCCTGCATAGATATAGCTGGTGGGTCCGAGCTATCAGCGGCGGTAACTTTTTTTTTCGTGAAATACAGAGGCCCTTTCGGTGGGTCCTCGATGTCAGGTGGAGGAATCATTATTTTGCGCGTAATAAGGAGGCATTTCCTTGCGTGCGGTCATGGACCCAGCTGTCAGCCTCTCCACGTACAGTCCACTTCAGATGCATGTCGGTTGTTGACCACGTTGACCAGGCTGCGCCGAGAGCACCAGGGTGGTGGACGATGGCGAGGCCTAGGAAGGGAACGACACGGAGGCAGGGAAGACTCGGTAGTTGTTTCCCACGTGAAGGGGAGTACGATTATATGAGGGTTTACCGGTTCATCTGCCATCGCCGGAGAATAACAGCAGGTGTGGGTGAGTAGAGGGATGGCTAGGCCAGCGATGGGAGTATGGTGGGGCGGTGAGGGCTGCGCGGCAGCACAGCCGGCCGCGGGGAGGAGGGAGCAGGCAGTCCCGCCGGCGCTTGTTTGAGCGGCTGGAGCAGGAAGAGCAGAGATTGAAGAAGCACAACGGCCATTGGATGGACATCGTACGGTCACTGGAGCTAGAATCGTTCATATTGACTAAGTTGACAAAGCCCTCCATCCCCGTCAACTTAGTATGCCCACAAGTCAGCCTCCCACCATGGTGGGTCCCAGCTAGTAGGGGGAGTATTCATTTTTCTGTGCGTAATAACGAGGCACTTCCGGCGTGTCCGAGCTGACAGCGGGGGGAGCGTTTTTTCACGAAATACGATGGTCCGTCCGGTGGGTCCTAGCAGTTAGGGGCAAACGTTTTTTCGCGAAATACGATGGCCGTCCGATGGGTCCCAGCAGTCAGGGGGGAAACGTTTTTTCCACGAAATACTGGTGGCTCGTCCGGTGGGTCCCTGCTGTCAGGTAGAGGAATAATTATTTTGCGCGTAATAAGGAGGCACTTCCTTGCAGCTGCCATGGACCCAGCTGTCAGCCTCTCCACATACAGTACTCTTCCAATGGAAGTCGGTCGTTGACCACATTGAGCACGCCGCGCCAAGAGCACCACGGTGGTGGACGACGGCTAGGCCTAGGAAGGGGACGACGTGGAGCCGGGGAAGACGCAACAGTGGATGCCCACGCGGAGAGGAGCACGAGGGTTCACTGGTTCGGCTGCGGTGTGAGGCTGTCGTCGCCACAGAATAACAGCGGGAGTGGGTGAGTGGAGGGATGGCCTGGCCAGCGGTGGCAGTAGTATGGGGACGGTGAGGCCTCCGCGGCAGCACAGCCGGCCACGGGAGGCAGGAGCATGTGGCACGACCGACGCTGCTTTGGGCAGCTGGGGCAAGAAGACCGGAGGTTGAAGAAGCACTATGGCCATTGGATGGACATCGTTGACCATGTCGCATCGAGAGCACCAGGGCAGTGGACGACAGCGAGGCCTACGAAGGGAACGACACGGAGCCGGGGAAGACACGACAGTGGCTGCCCACCCGATGGAGAGTACGAGGGTTGACTGGTTCGGCTGCCGTCGCCGGAAAATAACAGGAGGTGTGGGTGAGTAGAGGGATAGACAGGCCAGGGATGCGAGTATGGTGGGGCCGTGAGGCCTTCCTGGCAGCACTGTCGGGCACGGGAGGCGGGGGCAGGCGGTTCCGACGGCGCTGGTTTGGGCGGCTGGGGCAGGAAGATCAGAGACTGAAGAAGCACGATTGCCGTTAGATTGACATCTAACGGTCTGACGCTGGTAGAGTCGATTGTTGACTAAGTTTCTTTTTTGCGAAACCTTGTGTGCGCATGAACTTGATAGGCCCACAAGTGAGCCTCCAAATCTGTGGCAAACAACATAAAGCCCATTTGCTATTTTTTATATTTTGCAGCCCATTTGCTAATTCTGAAGTAATTTATTACAGCCCATTTTCTGCCCAGGACCACAGTCAAAGAGTTCAACCTTATTTTGCATATTTCGGTGGAGTCCGAACTATTGTAATCCCGAAATGATAAACATTTTTTAAGAACTTATTGATTTGCCAAAAAATCGTTTTGTTTTCGTGAGCAAATAAGACGTTGGACAATTGAGTTGGTTTAAGGGAAAACCACTGGTAAAAAAATCAGCGTTGGGTGAGAAAAAACAACAAAAATAAGGATGTAAATATGAAAAGGGAATTTCATGTGTTTTCAATATAATGATACGTGTATATGAACTAGTAAAACTATAGGTAGAGATTAGAAAACGGATGTAGGACATGCGTTTCAAGAGGAAAATAGAAATGGGTTGTGTGTTTGATTCAGTAAAAAAACTGCCTACGGATGTTGTAAGACAAAATATAACTAACGCTGGCGGACCAGAGGCCAGTAGATACCTGTTGGATCTTTGTGCCCCGTTGTCGTCATGGGCTGGGCCTGTTAAAAACAAAACCAACCCTGGGCAGTCTGCAGCCCACTTGAAACTTGCTCGACCTGAAAAAACAATATACGTGCTCAATAAACGAGAGAATTCTGCAAGTACAGACTGGTAACTGGGATCCAGCACGGATATTTTTTTTTATCGTGATAATAAGTGCATGCACTTGTTTCGAAAAAATTAGAGAACTGGGAATTCGAACGGCGGGTGGTTATGCTACCCATCAAATAAAAATTAGGTGCCTGAAAATTCTTTTCGAAACAAATGATTCAGCTTTATATCCACGCCAACCCTCGGCTTGATGGTTGGAAGCAAATGCAAGTTCATACCAAAAGATCAGTAACAACAATACCAACTTGCGGACGACAAGGTAGTACAACTTCCAATACCTAACTAACTTATAAACTTTTTACTCCTGGCCCTAGTGTTCGTCTGGTAGAAAATCTTGCAGAGGACCAGTTCCCGCTCCTTCTCTTGCTCCAGGTCCCCGAGGTGGTGTTGGTGCAGCACCCAGTTGGTACTCTGCTGGTCGAAGTTCTTGTTGGTGTGCAACACCAGAACCTTTTTTGCTGCCCGTCTGCCGGCCATTGACCACCACCTGCAAGGTATTGCCGGTCTTGTGCCACATCGCGTGCATGCCGCACTACGACTGTATCTTGCAACGCATCCACGTGCCCCTTTTGATCACCCTGGAATTGCGCTGGAAGAATTGCTTCCTTAGGCCACTCAGTGTGATACCTGCAGTATTGTGGAATACAGGTTTTAGTGTACGTAGTTGGCATTTTCATAACATCTTTGGCATGTTGCAGTCACTTGTTTCTCTTTTTATTAACTGTCAAATTGTAATTGCTTCACCAGGTCTGCGTCTAAAAAGAAAAATAGAGCTATAAACAAAGGAATATGTTTGTGCAAGTAGTCAGCCGATCGGTGTCTTACCTGGAAGTTTCTCACGTTGGGTGTAGCATATGTTGTGCTTGCTGTCGATGGTTGGTATGAACAAATCGATGAGAGACTAAAATCTCACACTGTCAGCACTCACTTTGGCCTCAAGGTGCTCGATCAGCTCCTGATACGTGGGATCGAACTTGACGCCAGCCGGCAGCACCGGCCAATCCTTCTTCGACTTGCATCGGTAATTCTAGTTATATGGTACTCAATGTATGATCAATCGACTGTTTTAAGTGAATGATGAAAGATTTCGACAGATAAGTGGTACTCCAAATCTGAAGTCCGGAATACCCGAACACGCCGCCGGGATTCTTGTGTCACCTCACGCGCAGCATGTTGTCACGTCAATTCAATGTGTGGACATGATGAATAATTTGACTGACGTATACTAGTACTGCTACTTTACTACTTACTAGTCATATTTAGTGTCACAATTTATACATAGGTTTA